>NC_030975.1:539956-890864 GCF_001298625.1 Saccharomyces eubayanus | reverse complement strand
TTACAGCAATATATGTACGAGTCCCCTAGTATCGATATATTGAAAAATATCTATTTTTAATGTAGGTATTATTAACAGAATAAAAATTTAGTACTTACAGTCGGGACCAAGCAGTAGTGACGCGCATGAATGTGCATACATTTGCTGGACAATGTAAAACTTTTTCTTTTTTTATCGTTTTTTCGGTAAAATGTGTAGCCGTGTTATCTGCAAGGAAACAAGAGAATACAAGACATGTGAAAGCATACTTCAAAGTAAGGGCACCAGCAAATCCATCAGCAAGACGAAAATCTCTTCTACGGCATAAAAAAGTCCTTTTGAGTACAATCGTTTGGCTTTCAAAGGGATAGAAGGCTGTCAGTGCAGTGTCCTTACCCTTGTGATTGGTATGACGGAGAATGGATAGTGTATGTCTCATCAGAATTATTAGATGTACCGAAAATTATATCGTTATAATCTAACTGGTTTGTGCGTCATGTAACCTAGTTGCAGATTTGGTTTAGGATAAGTAAGACCAACTGAGTACTTTTTTTCCGATTGCTATCAAAAGTAATAGTAGTAGATTAGAAATAAGTACCCTAACTGTTGGAACAAGATTCAACTATTGTCCATCTATTACTATTATATACGGTGTTAAAAGATGACATAAATTACAAGACCTGTAAATTAAGATTCAAAGTGTCGTCGAAATTAATGGAAGCTGAAGCGCAAGGATTGATATCGTAATAGGATCGATGAACGACAAAATATAAAAAGAGGAACAGAATTATTTATAACACTATGCAAAATTACAGATTCCTCTTTGTGGTAGCACTGCCGCAATAACAGCAGTTCCAGACATTCTTCGTGAACTAAAAATACACATCAGACGTAACATTCATACTTGAAACATGCTTAATTAAACTAGTATATTTAGAGATCGTATAAGATCGTCTTACTTATATGACTATTTTACCTTTGCCTCGTGTTAAACTTTTCCATCGTCATTCAAGCATATTATTACCCCTGCTTTCACTTAATAGGTTGCATTGCCTTCAGCTCATCTGGTACAATTTCAAACTAAACTCTTGCGAAAGACCGCTTCATCCGTTAGGGTGCATAATCGGGCTCTTCATCTCAGTATATCAAGGTGATAATATGGTAGTGTGATGGTATAATATGGAGAATGTGATCATATCAAAATATTAAGTGGTCATGTGACAGCAGTAAACTCGACCGGGTACGCTTGGCGTCTCTTTTTGGAAAAGGACCCTATTTTGGACGACTTTTGTTGTAGGGTTCTGCAGGCGTTCCTTCAAAAGACCGATTTCCTGCGCGTTTTCTTAGTAAATAGGGCATCCCCTTGTGCCTGATGAGTAAGGGTCGCCCGGAGGTGCGTAGTGTTGAACTTAAATACGTCCCCCTGCTTACTGCTGTTTTACTTTTTCTCATTATTAACCAAGCCATCAACTGCGCATAGTGTGCAGTAACACTTTATTTTCTCCAGAGTATATAAACGAGACGACCAGGAGTTGTGAGTTCCAAAATAAACCTTCAGAACCACTCCATCACTAATAGGGAAGACACACAAATCGAAGATGATGAGACCGTAGGCTTATTATCGTCTAAATTTCTTGAATCCCAAAATATCGTATTACCGAAGGACATCTTTAAAAATATCTTTACTTGGTTCTGCTATCAGATTTACAAAACCCTCGCATTTCGTATTTGGCTATTATTATGGCTGCCGCTTGGTGTTTGGTGGGAAATATCCGGTCGTTGGAATGGTTATCCTTTGGTGGCAGCCGTGTGTATGGATGTAGCGCTACTTACCTTTCCCATTAATATGATAATATATCGTAAACACGCCGTTTCTAAATAACATATTCAGTTTTGCAAAGAAATCATCAAAAGTGTTCCAGGTACTGACATTGAAGACTGGGAACCTATTGTACTAACTTTCAACTCATACATGTATGGAAATAAGTTCTGAAATAAATGAGTTTTTTTTTCGATGTTCCGAGATGCTATGAATCGTTTAGAAAGTCTATTCTAGATCTTTTTTCTCTGAAAAAAGACAACAATGCAAAGGTCAAGTCATTTAAGGAGTCAGTTCCTTACAATGAAGAGGCTTTGAAAGTTTACTTCGCAAAAGTAGATGAACGATGGAATCAATCTGTTGTGAAAATTCAACGAGTGCTGTCGACTTGGAAGACGTCCCACTTCCTAAACAATTGTACCGCTTAAAATTTTCCTGGACTTTCAAAACAGCTATGAATCGCCGCTACCTTAAATACGTCCTTCGTTTTTTATTTTTGATTTGTATAACATGGAATGAAAACATTTTTTTCCGTGTCTTGTTTCTCACTTGGTGTTCTCCCTATGTAAAAGGTAGTTTCAACGAGTCAAAAGTTGCAGCAATGAAAATGGAAGACAAGATGCAATATCTTTTAACTATTATTCGCGAGCAAGGAATTGGTGCTAACGGAGGGGATCAAATCGCAGAGAAAATGAATGTGTATCTATTTGAGCAGAAATCTTGCAAGACTGAAGAGTTTTTCTTTGACGCATTTTTTATCCAATCCTATAACTTCAAAGAGATCTATAAGGCGTTTACCATTGAATGCTGAACTATGGCCATATATCAAGGAAGCGCAATCGGCCTGTGACGATGAGTCCTCAGCATAGATATTGATGATGGGACTTTCGACTTAAATTTGTGCAGGGTACCACATCCAAAGCTATGATTTCAATGCACGCAGAGACCCTGTTATTTTTAGTTCGAAATTTATAAGTGAAGAAAGTAAAATATATTTTACTCAAACTATAAACCATATATCACATGCACTACTACATCGTATCGTTCAGTAAATGACGGATCTACCATTATCTTACATGGCAATTACATCTTAATAGCGTCGATCTCCCTTGGGTGTACCTTACAACTCCGTTAAATGCGCTGAAACATATCATTCCACACAATGTGGATTCTCGCACCTCCATCACCAGCGTCAATACCAATTATAATGTTTTTGCTTGAGATAAGTGATCCATCTTTTCATTTTATCAATTTGATAATAACATTTCAAGTGCTTGAACTACATAGTCACTCTCCACTTTATAGTATCCCCTGCTCGAGTAAGATCACGTAGACTCAATCATTTTACACAGTACCTCCGTAATACCCTAAGAATTGCACAACTGCCGCGTATCCTTATTCTAACATCGCTTATTTTCCACCTGTCACTCATTGATTTCCCTTTAGGTGTGTTCTAGAAATAACATCTCTCTAGTAGAAAAGTGGTTAATATATTAACGTTTCGATACCACGTTTGCAATGATCTTGACATATTAACAATCAATATATGCACGTGCATTATAGATACCACTTTCCTCGGGAAATTTAAGTAATTTCAAAAATTATCAATTGATCTGTAGAGAGATACTCCGGCGAAGTTAAGACACAATTGCCGCATACCTTAATATATGTATCGTACCGCGCAACTTTAAAGTCATCTTTCGATAAAGCTTTGAACTAAAACCTATGCTATATAGTAGCACAAAAATATATAATAATTCCACACTAACATTTAAGTATTACTACATCAACATATCACGCTGAAAATGTCTGATTACTATAGTGAACATAAAAATATGTCTCTGAAATACGCAACTTCACTTCACTATTAGCATGTTCTCATCAGAACATCACAATGAACCCAGCAGCTCCCTACAGTATTTGACACTAAGAGATATGTATGACAATATTTCCAGAAGACCTCCTACATGCTGCATATAACACATCATGTGTCTATTTTATTTTACCTGGTACCATGATAGTATTTCCCGCTAGCAAACTGTCTCCAAAATCTTGGTCTATACACTACAGTCTATTTAAGCTTTACTATATCTATCCTACTGATAAATGCATACCCTTTCTTACCGTAAGCATGAGTAGCTAGAGATATAAACGCATAAAAATATTTGCATCCCGCGAGTTGTCTGTTTTTGCTTTCACTTACTTTTACTCGTTAATACTAACTGTCGAAATGATGATCTTTTGACATTGGTAATAATACCATGATAAATTGAACAGACGAGCCTAACTTAGTAGCATACTTTTTTTCTATCTTGCTTCATGTCATGAATTATATGCTTCTAAAACGTTTTGACCAAGTTGACATATCAACAATAAAAGTGACTTTGGAACCTATACTACCAATAATTGATTCAAATATGAGCAGCCGTTTTCCAAAAGATTACAATGAAAAGTTGGCCTGTACCAAGAGAAACCAACTCGAAGATATTGGCGTAAACAAAAAAATCCGTTAACATCGCCGGATAAGTTGTATATGTGGTAGGTGGTTGAGAGTTCTGCGTTTTTTCCTCCGTCCATGTGTATTACCTTTCGTGCCCCATTTACACCCCTCCTGTGAAATGGTAGAGGGATCTAATAAAATTATTATACAATTTTGCAATGAAAAGATGTCAATTCATCCTAGTTACATACCTGTGAGACTTCTTTTTTGAAAAAGTAAAATATTTGGAGTAAATTTTATTTCGATACTGTAATAAGAGGTACTATTTCCTTTGTTACGCTTTCACATTTTTGTTTATTTTGGCCCCGTTTCTCCTAATATTTACTTGCATTGATTCAAGACCAAAAAAGCCTCAATGGTGTACTACGTCCGTTGTAAGAGTTTAAGGGAACGACCATGCAAGCAACGAGAAAATAGAAAAACAGAGAAACAAAATCAAGAGCAGAGCACTCGATATCAAAACCAAATATGTTGCAACGGAAGGATTAGTGTTTTTAGCTCCTTTTTTTACGAGACCGTTATCTCACGATATGATTCGATAGCATCGAGAAGTGTCAAAATCGTCACTTTTGAAGATGTACCTCAGTCCATTAGGGGTGTAAGGGGTCTGCTTGTGATCTTTGCAAGGAACTTGATAATGCTGTGAACACTTTAGTCGTTTGTGGCAGCACCCCTCACCCCCACCTGATTCCTCGAGAATTTTAACCTCTATCAGCAAGTTTGGAAAGAGGAAATGGCGTAAAAGCAAGGAAGACCGGGGCGATACATAAAATTCGACTTTGCAGCAGTGGAGTCGTCAACAGCTTTTTTACGGGCGCATTCTTCACTTTGAAGAAATACACGATAAACGTAACGTGCCAGCCTTGTGACGTTTCTCTTCTCCTACCCTGCGATTTTTAATTTAGGCACAAGAGGAACCCGTTTTGATAAGCAATGCGGCGCCAGTGTCAAAAACGGAAGGGTTCACTCTGCGGAGATCCTCTGACGGAACACGAAAATAAACGAAAAGCAAGCGGACCAGTTATCAGGGTTTAGTTTTCTGGGGAAAATACGGTTCCGTTAAACTGTGATGGCTCTGACACATCTCCTTGCTTGGAGAAGGCTGCTGATTTTTCTTATCTGGCTGATTTTCATTCTTCCAGAGAAATGCAGCACTAAGGAACGTTTCGGAATCAGCTCACATCTTAGTGTCAGTAATAGCAATCGACATGACCACGGGTGTGGCTGCATGATTCAGACGGTTGTTCATGATTTTTCAATAATTGGGTGCCTGCAAGTACTTTTGTACTTGATATTTTCCATTATTCTGCTCGTTTCTATTTGCTGATACCTACTATAAGCCATTGCTGTGGTGATTGGTATCAGTTCTTTTTGGAAATTCATAATTTGTACTCTTATCTGCAGCGTATTCTTAACGTTCGGCTATCGGAGCCGGTTTAGCTTGATTTCTGAATACCACATTTTATTTTATCCAAATAAGTAAAAGACTTCTAAAAGCTTTCATTTGGACTTGAGAAACACTAAAGATAAGGAATTTTAAGAGCCTTGTTGCTTTGTTTCGTTGTATTTCGTAGATTAGCTCCTTTAAGAAAACTATAAATGAGTTTTAAAATATCTTTCAAAATCATTTCTCAAACCACTTGTTTCCTTATAGAATTCCTGTTAGCACATCCTCAAAAATAGTCATCCAAACACATCTAGCCTACATTCGCCAGATAAAACAATAGATTTTCTTAGCAACAACCAAAACAGACATAACACTACTTTATATTTCGAATCAAAATTTTTTATCGAATGCAATATTACTGAATTTTTGAAAAATTATGAGCGAAACCGTTAAAGATAATATTTTAATTAATGAGAAGATATCCCCAAAGGGGACCGTCAATTACACTGATGGGGCTGTGTACACTGAGAGTCTCTCCGATCGTTCATCGGACATTCCTCAATGGTATACCGATGAGCAATTGCTACACTTCATGAAAAAGTTAGGTTACACAACTCGTACCCTTTACGATATCCCGGATGATGTCAAATATATCGTCAAGGAAATGCCAAAGCTATCTCTTGAGGATTCTTTCCAAGTATTAAAAGATGCTATTGTATATTATGAAGACGACGAAAACTTACCTCATGACCAATATGAAGAGTGGAAAAGATTGGCTGAACTGGAATCCCCAGATTGGAAAGAGCAATTAGATGAATACGATAGCTTCAACATTAGGGCATTCGCTTCTGCTATCAAATTTCACTCTCCATATCAAGAGGTTAGAGCTGTTGTTGATCCAAGTGATGACCCTACTGTTCCAGTAGAGACGTTCAGAGCATACTTTTTAGCAATAGTTTGGTCTATTGTTGGTTCAGGTTTCAATGAATTTTTTTCTCATAGAGTAGTTACAATCACTTTGGGAACACCAGTAATTCAAATGTTTTTATATCTATGTGGTGAAGCTTGGGCAAAAACGGTTCCCTACTGGGGTTTCACTGTCAAAGGTACAAAATATGCTATAAATATTAACGCGCCATGGACTCAAAAGGAGCAAATGTTTGCCACTTTACTATACGGCATTTGCCAAGGTGCTTTTTACACGCATTATAACATTTTAACTCAGAAAATCTTCTACCATTCTAGTTTTTCGTTTGGATATCAATTTTTACTATCGCTAGCCGTTCAATTTATAGGATTTGGATTTGCTGGCATTCTTAGGAGATTTGTTGTTTATCCATCTCGTGCTTTATGGCCAACGGTTATGCCAACCATTGCCATAAATAAGGCTCTTCTAGGTAAAGAGAAGTACGAATCTGGTATGAGCAGATACAACTTTTTCTTTTTGACTTTTTTCATCATGTTTATCTACAATTGGTTCCCCACTTACATTCTTAATATTCTGAACACTTTTAATTGGATGACCTGGATAAAACCAAGTAATATTAATCTAGCAAATATCACTGGAAGCGTCACTGGTATTGGAATTAATCCTATTTCGTCCTTTGATTGGAATGTTCTTTCATTCAATAGTCCGTTGGTTTTCCCATTTTGGTCTTATCTAACCCAGTATATTGGCTCTATTTTAGCAGCTTTAATTGTTGTGGCTGTGTACTACAGCAACTACATGAACTGTCAATACTTGCCAATGTTTACAAATTCCCTGTATACTAATACAGGTGAGTCTTTCAAAGTTACCAAGATATTAGACAGCGAAAACAAATTAGATCTGAAAAAATATCAAAGTTATTCGCCACCATTCTATACTGCTGGAAATTTGGTATCGTATGGCAGTTTTATCTGTGCATATCCTCTTATGATTACATGGTCATTTATTGTGCATTCAAAGCTTTTATTTAATGCGTTTAAAGATTGGGCTTTAAACCTGTGGTCTCTAAGAAAACCGAAATCCTGGATTGCGATGTTCAAAAGTGAGTATGCGGCTTTGGATGAATTCGACGACGCTCATTCTAATGCAATGAAAAGTTACAAAGAAGTTCCAGATTGGTGGTATTTTGCAATACTATTAGCTTCATTAGTTGTGGGAATAGCTGTTATTGAACATTATCCAACTAATACGCCAGTTTGGGGTCTCTTTGTCTCCTTAGGCTTCAACTTCATTTTCTTGATTCCAACTACCATTTTACAAGCAACCACTGGCTTTTCTTTTGGTTTAAATTTGTTAATTGAAATGGTGATTGGGTATGCTTTACCAGGTAACCCAATCGCTATTATGATTCTGAAAGCTTTTGGTTACAACATTGACGGCCAAGCAGATAATTACGTTTCTAATCTGAAAATTGCACATTATTGTAAGATTCCCCCAATGGCCGTATTTAGAGGCCAATGTGTTATAGTTTTGATTCAAATATTTGTTAATTTGGGTGTTTTAAATTGGCAGATCTCCAACATCAAGGATTTTTGTACGCCTCACCAAAATGCAAAGTTTACTTGCCCCGATGCTGTCACCTACTACAATGCTTCTGTTGTCTGGGGTGCAATTGGGCCAAAAAGAATCTTCAATCACATTTATCCGATCTTCAAATGGTGTTGGTTGATAGGTGCCTGTATTGGTATTGTATTTGGAGTTTGGAAACGATGGGGTAGATTTTATCCAAGGAATTTCGACCCGATGTTATTTGTAGGTGGTATGATTAATATGGGCCCTCCATATAACCTAATGTACTTCACTCCCGGTATGATTGTCAGTTTTGTTTCCCAGTATTACATGAAGAGACACCATTTGAATTTATGGGAGAAGTACAATTACGTTTTATCAGCGGGATTTTCGACAGGTTTAGTTCTGTCTGCCATCATCATCTTCTTTGCAGTCCAATACAAAGATACAGCCTTCAATTGGTGGGGTAATACGGTTCCTTATGCTGGCGCCGATGGGATTGGTTACCCATTGAAAAATATAACTGATACAGCAAAAGGTTATTTTGGTCCTGATCCAGGTCATTATCCATGACTGAAAGGTTGCCTAGGGCTCCTATTATTTATTTTATACTCTTTCTTTTTCTTTTTACACATCATCCTACTTATTCAAATTTTTGGTTTTAAAATTCTCTTTTTGTAGTTCAACTCTTTAAAGTATACTACAATATTATACTGACGTTATATACGTGTAACGAAAATGGCAGTCCGTGCCTCAAGCTTTTTCATATGTTTCTTTTGCCGCACTAGTTTACATGGTTAAAAAAATACATCTTTTTAATATCAGAGTATCAGCCATTATTCTATTTTGCATATTTCACAGAGTTTATAAAGGTTGATACACATGATCATTGATGATGGTTGGCTGCTTTCAGCTCAAAAGGCACCAAGATGCCAATATTTCGTCTTAGATCTAGATATCTTCGCTAGCTTTTATTTTGGTGTAACGATGGCGAAAAGCTGGTAAAATAGAGAGCGGAGTGATAGTTAAGGGTAGCCTGTCGAATCTTACAATATACGGTACCTCGATAAACATGATATAGGCGTTAATCGATATTCATGTTTTCAGGAATATTTCAGACCCAATGATAGGGAAACCTAAGTCCAAAAACTGGAGGGGGGCGGCTACCGTAAAGTCGAGAATGTTTGTAGATAAGGTTTTATACTGCTCTTTTATGTAACGCTCATTCACTCTTTTCTTAAAGGTGGCTATATGCCGTTTATATCTGCTTCAAGTCCGTATACATATTTTTATCGCCGCTCAGCGTGTATTGCACTGCACGCCAGTTGTATCGGACGCCAGTTGTATCGTAGTTGATAACTCTTAATGCCACTTAATTTATGCGTATTACCTATTTTACCGTTTCCTTTCATTGGTTGGAGTTTTTTTATATATGCGGAGCTACCGGATGCGTCTTAAAGGTGGGGGGTATAAACTATATTAGGGGAATGGTAACGTAACGACAGAATGCTTTTTTCTATATAAGACAGACAAGACAGGAAACTGTAAGAATACATATTAGGCTGTAATCAAGTTAAAGAAACCAGTTGTTAAACGATGTCGAGTGCCGATGACAGTGTTGTAGTAAGGTTTGTTACCGAGGACGATAAAGACGGCTGGCAACGACTTTGGAGGTCATTTCAGGAGTTTTATGAAGTTTCATTCCCGAACGAGCTGGATGACTTTAATTTCAAGAGGTTTCTAGATCCCACGGTAAAAATGTGGGCTGCTGTGGCCGTTAATGGTTTGAGTGGAGAGATCATTGGAATGGTAAATTTTTTCAGCCATATGAGTACGTGGGATTTCAAGGATAAGATATACATTAACGACCTCTATGTTGGTGAAAATTCTAGGATCAAGGGCGTGGGCCGGAAACTGATTCAGTTTGTTTACGAGGAAGCCGATAAACTGGGGACACCTAGTGTATATTGGTGCACAGATGAATCTAACCATAGGGCACAGATATTATATACTAAGATAGGTTATAAGGCGCCTAAAATTATGTACAAGAGAAACGGGTACTGAAAACAGAAAAAAGTTGTTGAGTAGCAATATAGAGAATATGTTTACGTATTAAGAAATAAAAAATTGGCCATCTCCATCGGCTCGGCTTATTATGTTTTTGAAGCTATATCAAAGGTAAATATTAATTATACTCATAGTGGGAGAGAAAACGGCTCAAACTTCAGTGTTAGCTGGAGCGGCAGTGGCGTTTGCTCCTGATTGGGCTTTTTCTTTAGTGCTTGCAGCTTTTTCAGCATCGACGTAGGTGGTGTAGTCCAGGATCTGCAGTAGTTGCCAGATGGACCACGCCAAGGTAGCCCCCAATATCGGACCGATCCAGTAGATCCAGTGGTAACCAGGAAAATACCTCGCTGCGACGGCGGCACCCAGGGATCTTGCCGGGTTGACACCTGTGCCTGTGTACGCCGTCAAGGCGACATGTGCGATGAACAGAGAGATGCCGATAGGAAGAGCAGCCATGAAGTTGGTTTCACGCTTCTCGACAGCGGTCATCAAAACAGTCAAACACAAGATGGCAGTGCCGAACATTTCCAGAAACAGGCCTCTTGATCTGGAGCACCCCAGGCCCAGGGCGTTAGCGAAGAGAACTTTGCCCGGGGTCATGGCACTAGCAGCGCCGCCGGCCGCCATCCCAGCCACGATTTGGGCAACCCACATCACAAGACATCTTGTTGGAGAGATTGCTCTTGCCAAACACAGGGAAAGCGAGACGGCAGGGTTCAAAGCACCACCGGAGACACCAGCAAAGCACCAGATTGAGAACATGACGGAGAACCCGAAACCAATGGCGATCATGATTAATTGACCCGGGTGGGAACCGTCCGGTTGCGCAGTCAGCGCAACGTCATGATTGGCGACGTTGCAGATAACGTAAGCGCACCATAAAAACATGAAGGTGCCACAAAACTCACCGACGGCTGCGATAAAGTGGTTTCTCACGGTATCTTTTGTGATGTGAAAGCGAGCATGCTTAGTTTCCGGTTGTTCCGGCGGAATATAAGCGTCATCGACACTTGTGGGGTCCAAACGTGTGTGTTGCTTGTCAGTGTCGTTCGAATCGTTAGAAGACATTTTGTAAGGAGGAGTTACTTTGTTTGTTTCTACGAGAGAAACACAAGAAGGGAAATCGGAAAGCAAGCAAGAGAAAGACTACAGTTGATATCTCAAGACAGCAGGAAGACGACCAATTGAAGAGAGCCTTTATTAATATAGCCGAATTCAAATAAGAGAAAATATGTGCCATATGAAAGGGCAAGCACACCTTTTTTCTTAATTCCTCTTCTGTATTACAACAAACCCAGGATATAGAGGCTGGAAGCAGAAGAAGAAACGCTCATTAAACGAGATTTTCTTCTTTTTTTCCTAAAAATAGCAGAAGCCTAGGGTTTCAGCAATAAACGACGGCAGGCGTGAGCCTAGCCAGGCCCAGGTGGTGAAGTACGACGTGTTGATGTGGTTAAATACGTGAAATAACGAGCAGAATAGGGGACGGAAGCTCAGATTTACCGTGCAGCGGCACCCTTGCGATGACTTACTGGGGCGGCGGTGCTGTGCGGCCCCGTCTGGGCGACACAACGCCGATGTCGTTACTGTAACGGAAGGAAGTACTTTTGGGCCTTCACGCCCGAAAGGGGGACGTTGGAGCTCATCGGAACGACATCTGCGGTCTCCGATAGCCACATGGTGCTGGTTCGTCGTGTGTATGGCAGACGTGTTGGAATCTGTGGGTGAGTTGCACTCAGCTAAGACCCTAATATTACACTACCTGCTTACGTGACCATGTACAAACACTGCGGCGCACCGTTTCCGCTTTGAAAAGCACATTAGGGGCACGTGACTGTTAAGTGAACGTGCTTAGACTTACAGAAAGTAAAAAGGCAATCTTTTCGGAAGAACAGTGCTATGTAGTTGCTAACCGTGTTCTTGTATCATATCTTGGGTTCTTATGGTTGCTTTGCAGAATTTTTTTTAATATTCGACTTCTTGACTGCGTAGGTATTGCGGCTGGAGCCTAAACGTAAATGTGGTAGAGCTGAAAAGAAAAAATGTAAATCTTAAATAGAGAATGGAATTAAATATATATTTACTAGTTCAATAAGAATTTGAAAAAGATAAGGAATAAATAATGAAGGAGTTTTGGTCTTACATGTTGTTATTTGATTTGGTTTTTTTTGGTATGTTATTTTATTTTTTTGATACTATTCAAGGTATCATTTGTGAATATTCATTAAAAAGCGTGCGTGGCAAATCTATGTGTGCTGCCTGTGTTTTGTGCACACGTACTTTTTACAATTCATCCAAATATGGCAAGTTTGAAACATCACCAACAGCCACGTAGTTGAACTTGCCCAGCTTGAAGTCTTTCACGCCGTCGAGTTTCAAAACAGGCCCATTCTGTACAGCGTTCTTCAATTGAGTGTAATTTACAGCAGGTGCTAAATCCTTACCCTTTTTCAAGTCTGCAACAATCTTCTTAATGTTTGCAGACACCACAGAGCTGTCTTGATTTCTGACAGTCAAAGTGAAGAGACCACCGTCACTGAATTTTTCTACTTTGGCAGTGTTGACCAAGCCGGATACATCGGAAAGTGCGGAGGTCAAATAGCTGGCCAAGACTTCGTATTGGGCTAAAGATGCCTTGTTCACAGGAACACCGATGGCAGCAACGGACTCACCGAGGAATCTTAGTCTGTTTTCTTCACCTAGGAAAGATTTTGGTTCGGATTTGCTTACCAACGATTTGCCTGTGGGCAAGGTGGCCAACAAGGAATCGTCAACAAACCTTTTCAAATCGGCCTCGACAATATTTTCACCTGTAATTTCAAGATTCTCTTTAGTGTAGACTTTGTCAGCGTAATCCTTGATATCTTGCAAGCTGACTTTTTCCACGCCGTCGTAATACAATGGGTTTCCCAAGCCCTTTCTGAATGTAATAGCGAATAACTGTTCTTCTGCGCTTTTTACGGGGCACTGCTCAGCAACCGCATAATCGTATCTGGCAGCAGGCAAAACAGATTCAGACAGCTCGTGGGGTTTGAAGGCAGTCTTATACAACACATCTGCCAAGGCATTGACATAGTAAGGAAGGTCGTCCCTCAAGAATGTAGCTTTTAGAGTGATGTATTCCCTATCCAAAGTGGACTTAAAATTTCCCCCTAATAATTCGGATTCTCTGACCAATCTCAACGCAGACCTAGCATTTGTATTCTGGAAGTTGAACCTGTTCAAAAGATGGGCTACACCGTCCTTGGTTGCATAACGGGATCCACCATGGACCTTGACAGCCAAAGTAGACACTTTACTAGGAGCGTCTCTGGCTGACACAGTCAATCTTCTAACTGACCCCTGGGCAAATTGCAATCTAGCTGCAGACAACATCAATGTTTTTCTATTTTCCTTTTATAGTTTTTAACTCTCCCGTCCTAATCGTTCGAGCACACTCCTGTTCAAAACCTAACCAATTTCAAGAACTTCACCAACAAACTCTCTGAAGAAAGGCCCTTGTTCTTTATATATATTCGATACGCTAACGGATATAAGACGGGGCGGACCTTCTATTGGTTCGTCTTAAGCGATCTGAAATTTTTCAAGAGCTCATCGCATTGAGAAAAAATTAAAAAAAAAATCCGGATCAATAATAAATGAAAGATGCATTGAGAACAATAGAGGGCGGTGGTATAGGACCGGAAGCACGAATTGGTCGACATTAGGATGGACGAGCTACTGAACGATGTGGTAAGTGCGGAAAATCAAGCAGGTCAAGGCGGGGCAGAGTCCGAGAGACTGGTCACGCCCGAAGACGTTATGACCATATCTTCCTTGGAACAGCGGACTTTGAATCCTGATTTGTTTCTATATAAGGAATTGGTGAAGGCACATCTGGGTGAGAGGGCTGCCTCTGTGGTCGGAATGCTGGTTGCACTGGGCAGATTGAGTGTTCGGGAGTTGGAGGAGAAGATAGATGGCATGGATACGGAGAGCATCAAGACCACGTTAGTGTCATTGACGCAATTGAGGTGTGTTAAGTTTTTGCAAGAAACAGCGATTTCCGGGAAAAAAACCACCTATTATTATTATAACGAGGAAGGAATTCATCTTTTGCTTTACTCAGGGTTGATTATTGACGAAATTACATCTCAAATGCGTGTTGACGATGAACATAAGCAATTAGTTGCACAAATCGTACAAAACGTCATATCATTAGGCTCCCTGACTGTCGAGGACTATTTGAGTAGCGTCACATCAGAATCCATGAAGTATACCATTTCGTCACTCTTCGTGCAATTATGTGAAATGGGATATCTTATTCAAATATCGAAATTACATTATACTCCGATTGAAGACCTGTGGCAATTCTTATTCGACAAGCATTATAACACAATCCCCAGAAACTCTCCCTTATCGGATTTGAAGAAAAGATCTCAAGCGAAGATGAATGCAAAGACCGATTTTGCAAAAATTTTGAGTAAACCAAACGACCTTTCACAAATCTTAACCGTTGACACCAAGACTTCATTGAGGGTCGTTAAGTCTACGGTCTCCTTAACTATTAATTTAGATAGGTTTATGAAGGGTAGAAGATCCAAACAATTGACCAATTTGGCCAAAACGAGAGTCGGATCCATTACAGCTCAGGTTTACAGCATTGCATTAAGACTCACAGAGCAAAAATCTCCCTGCATTATAGATCCATTAACTCAAACAGGTCTTTTACAGGATTTAGATGAGGCAAAATCGTTTCAGGAAGAACTAGAGCTCATTGAGGAAAAGACGCCAGGTTTAACCTTTAACGCTATTGACTTGGCAAAGCATATCCCTAAAGAATTGGACCTGCGCGGCAGCTTAGTAACCAAGAAGCCCTCTGACAATAAGAAACGTTCCGGTTCGAACTCCGCTCAACCACCAGCAAATAAGAAACTGAAAACTGAAGATGGATTTGCCATTCCTGCGCTACCTGCTGGCATACTCAAATCTGTTCCAGATAGTGAAGAAGGAGAACAAGGAGGAGAACAAGAAGCCGAGGACGACGATGAATTGGATGCAGATATGGAAAATCCGCACTCAGCTTCGTTAATAAATAGCCATTTGAAAATCTTATCATCATCAAATTTTCCATTCCTAAACGAAACAAAACCAGGTGTTTATTATGTTCCGTATAGTAAATTAATGCCAACTTTAAAGTCATCTGTTTATGAATATATTATTGCCTCCACACTAGGTCCATCCGCTATGCGTTTGAGCCGTTGTATTCGTGATAACAAGCTAGTCTCTGAAAAAATTATTAATTCAACTGCATTGATGAAGGAAAAGGATATAAGATCGACATTAGCATCTTTGATTAGATACAACTCGGTGGAAATCCAAGAAGTTCCAAGAACTGTCGACAGATCTGCTTCAAGGGCAGTTTTCTTATTCAGATGCAAAGAAACACATTCCTGCAATTTCATGAAGCAAAACTTGGAGTGGAATATGGCAAATTTGCTTTTCAAGAAGGAAAGATTAAAACAAGAAAACTCCACCTTATTAAAAAAGGCAAATAGAGATGATGTTAAGGGAAAAGAGAATGAGCTTTTACTACCAAGCGAACTGAATCAATTAAAGATGGTCAATGAAAGAGAGCTAAATGTTTTTGCACGTTTGTCGAGACTATTATCACTTTGGGAAGTTTTCCAAATGGCATGATTTCAAAGCATTCATTATTTTGAAATAGACGTATTTAATTTATACTGTTGATAAACTTCATTTATCAGCTTTTTAGGTATACAAAAAAATAATAAAAATTATCAAAAAATACGGTTTTCAATTTCGGTCGAAGTGCTAGATTACTTCTCTATATAACTGATGATCCTATTTGTCTTATCCATCTAAAAGCACTCTTTTAGTGCATTCACCACAGTTTTGTTCCAAGGACACAGGAACACACTTCTTTGCACGCTTCTCAAATTTTTACTTTCACAGTATAGTTTACTCATCTCCTCTGCAGTGACTTTATTCTGACCGTTAGAAGCTATTTTACGCTGAATATTTTTATTCAATCTATTCCAGACCTCGAGATTATTGGGGAAAAAATATGCGCTTCTTTGCCATGTTTGTTTACAGGTGTCATCATTATAAAGTCTTTTCGTTATCTCTTCTATCAGATATGGTGCATCTTTGTGTTTATCCGCTATCAGACTGGACAATGGCAAGGCCTTCAATTCATTTACAATAATGCTTAAATCTTCACGCTTGTCATCCAGAATTGACATAGCTGCAATGGTTAGTGTTATTAACAAGTCTGCCCCTTTTGCGGTTATATATTCTGTTAGTTCTTGTAGGGCAATTTCCTTCGCATCATTTTCACCTACATCATAAAGTACCTTAGCGATCAAAATCACCAAATGCTTAGATTCCTTCGAAATTCTTAGCAACTCTTGAAATTGTCTTAATGTTTGATCAAAATCATTCAGGAAAAAATAACTCAATCCTAGAGAAATATGATTCGATATCTTTGTTCTTAATGCTTTTTTGTCACTGGATTCGGATATAATACCTTGAGACAATTCTGCATTTTCAATGGAGAGTTCAAAATGCCCCAGACCTAGATGAATACGGGCAAACTGTCCCTTGATGATACCAAAATTAAATAACTCTTTTTCGTCTTGAGTTTTTTCAAATCTTTTCTCCAATATTCCTGCGAGTTGGTCAGCTAACTTATTAGCAGGCTCGTAATGGTGTAACCTTTCAAAGGTTAACAGAGCACACTGAATAGCGAACGGATTTTCAGGGCTTTTCTTGAAGAACTGATCCAGAGCTATTGAAACAGTGGTTAGTTTTTCTACTGTTTCAATATCTCTTTCGTCATCACCGTTGTCAATATGATTTTCAAGTACACTTTTAGCATATAATACTTGGGCGGCCTTTGAACTACCATTGGATAATATGTAGGAGTGTGCAAACAATTTAGAGCTTTCGACAATATTCCCTTGTTGTTCAAGTATTAAAGCCATTCCTAACCAAGGAGATGAATCCTGTGGCGCAAGGCTTTGTAACTTATTGAGAACTTGCTGGGCAAACTCAGCATCATTTTTCTTCAAGCCCAGCATAGCCAAGTTGAACCAAATATCGGTCGCTTTGGGCTCCAAAGCAGTTGCCTTAATGAAACAATGTTGTGAAACACGAAAGTTTATATCCATAGTTGCTATACCCAGTCCAATCCAAGTTTCGCTTGTATTGGATTGTAGTTGAATCGATTTCTTGAAAGCAAAAACTGCAGCATCTCTATAATGAGAATCTTTCAAAGTAACAAATGCGGTAAGCTCAGAGATACCAATATTATACCAGTATGAAGCTCTAATTGTTCCTGCGGCATCTGACATGCTTTGATTGGAAACACTGTATTTTGAAGCCAATATCAAAAATTTACATGCAATGGATACATTATCGTCAGTAGTACTATCCAGCAAGGTGTCAATTTTAATATTGTCGATGGAATCAACTTCTTTAGTTTCAGTAAGCCCAGAAATTTGGAAAATTGATACTAGTGATTCAACAGGTAAAGTATCAACCTTGGATTCTATCCAAATGAACAGTCTCAAGACTTGTGAAAGGCAAATCCAAATCTGCTGGTTTGTGCATTGCAACTCGGTGATTATTATCCTAATCCTTTCAATAGTATCGTTGGCAATTGCTACTGATTTCATTAAAAACCCCTGTGAATATAAATCCAAGGAGTATTTTACAAGCACATCCACCAAACCAATCTGGAAAGATTCTTCGGTAGCCACTTCTTGGCACACTTTTTCTAGCGTCTCCAAACTTTCAAGATATTCACCCATGTCACATAGTGATAGAGCTTTGAAATATCGCGCATAAGTGTGTGAAGCTTGTAATTCAATGGCCTTATCGAAGACTTTAATTGATGCTTCTATACGACCACACGCATGGTATGCTTGTCCCAGACCTACCCATGACTCAACATCATTGGGGTCAACGCGTAAAGCAGATTGAAACCACTCAATAGAGTCACTTTCTTCTTGCTTTTCCAGGTGAGCAACCCCAACGACTCTAAATGGCCAATTGTTCGAACGTAATTCTGCCTTGGCCTTTTCGCCTTTGATCAATCTTGAAGCAATGGAAGAGGCGGCTTGCCAATTGGGCTTGCTTGCATATGTCTCTGTAATATATTTTGCAGCCGTATAATCACCTGCATCCAGATCAAACGCTTTGAAGTAACATTTGAAAGCTCTTGAATGATCTTTATAATAGTGACAATAGATATCACCCAGCGTTGAGAAACCAGGGGCAAAAGTGTCCAAGATCTTGATACTTTGAATTAGTAGTTTGAATGCAAACTTGATATTTTCTTGATTTTCATCGTCAAGTGAAGCATGTTTCATTAGATATACTTTTGCTTGCCTCCATAAGTTCAATGCTCTGAAATCAATCGAACGCAAATCCATACCTTTGATAGCCTTGACCACCCCGTCTAGGCCAATCAGAGCTTCTTCCATGAAACCCATATGTGCTTTACTCCACGATAGTTCAGACAAAACTTCCAAGTTATCAGGAGATTGTTCATGCACTTCGGTCAATAAAGTCATTGCCTCCTCCCAGTTCTTTCTTTCAATGAAAATTATACCCTTACCCATTTTTGCTTGTATATTGTCAGAATCACCAGATAAAATGTTGTCGTATAATCTCAACGCAGCATTATGATCTTTTGGAGCATCAACGTATGTATAAACAGTTGCCAGATCCAGAGAAAACTCTCTTTTAGTTAATGGCAAATAAACTCCCAAATCCTTAATGTTATAAGCGATTAATGAAATTCCCGTTTTGATGTACGGCAAAGATGCTTCGTATTCCTTGGTGAGCAAATAATACTGACATAAAATCCGATGTGCCAAAATATTATTTTTGCACTTTACGATATTTTCTGTTAATGCAGTTACAACTTCATCTTCCAATAAACCGATTTCCATATCATCGAAATCTTCTTCGTCATCTTCTTTTGGCTCATTTTCATTTTCATCTTGATCCTTAATTACATGTTCATCTGTATTCTTGACATCTGTTTCCTTATTTCTCTTGTCATGGCTTTCAGTCGGTTGATTAGTGGCTTCCAAACTCTTGATATCATATTTTGATAGTTTTGAAAAAACCCAAGAATAAAGAATCATCGCTAAAGGATCTTTAGGAAACTTCTTAAAATACTGTAATATCAGCATGGCATCCATGTTGTCCAGATCTTCGTAATCCTTCCACTCAAAAAATTTCTGCCAGGCAAGTAAAGACTGGTGATCTACAAGAACCATGTCTTCAACCATGTCTTTGACTTTCATGAAGAAACCCTTCTTCACATCTAACGGCATAGATTTTAGGACTTTGATTCTATATTCCAACCACTCATTTTCGGTGTCACTTCTCAGTTGATCATCGGTGAGAATATTTACTAATTGGTTGTATAGCTGATCAATTTCTGAGTTTTTAATGATTTCCCAGGAGAATGAGTTTAATTTAATCTGATAATCTGGATCACTGGCTTTTAGTCTTAATCTATTCTGACTAACGGCCTTACCAATTTCTGTGACTTCTGTATTGGACAAAATTTTTATGAGATTCAATAAGGCGTCCTGTGGTGTAGCTAAATGACGACCAATGGTTTCGGCCATTAAAGATCCGGGTTTCAAATGCTCATAAAAGGCCTTCCTACAGTCTGTATGAGTTTTCTTTAAAAGCTTTATGTCATTTATCAGCTCTACTTGAGACTGCTCCTGCTTCAAAAGAATATCGGCATATTGGCCACATAAATCAAAATATTCATCATACGAAAGTATATTTGGAACGGCCTCGGTGGTCTTGAATAAGAGGAAAAGACCCTTCCATGCTAAAAGGTTGTCAGGGGCCAATTTGGTAGCGGATATATAATGGGCAGTGGCACTCTCCAAATGACGATTTGAGTTGCCTTCATTACTAGGTGGAAGACTCGAAAACGCTTTGCCTAAAAAGATATGTGCAAAGTAATTGTCAGGGTCTAATTTAAGAACTTCTTCAGAAATTTCAATGGTCTCTTCGTAGTCCCGTCTCGTCAATTCTAGCTTGGCTTCTTTCAACAGTTGTTTGACGTCCGACATTGCAGTATACTCTCTTTCTGTGTCTTTCTTCCTTCCCGTTTGCACTTTTCTCAACTAATATGTCTCGTTAACTTTGAATTATTTTCATCTTCATTTTTTTATATAATTCACATAATTAATAATTAAAAACAAAGTAAAGAAAAGAACCACCTCCGATCAAGAAATGAGCAAATTCTAAATAAAGATGAACCATAGTGAATCGCTAACGTTCAATCAACTCACGCAAGACTACATAAATAAACTCAAGGATGCATTTCAAATGCTAGATGAAGATGAAGATGGGATTATTAGTCGGAAGGATCTTGCCAAAATGTATGCTACCTTGGGAAAGACATTGACAGACGAAGAATGGTCCAAAATGGTACCCAGTAATGAAAATACCACAAAGGAGGTTGGTGTAGAGGGTGTGAGCTTCCCCATTTTTTTATCTATTATGGGAAAAAACCTGTCACAATTTCCCGAACGTGAAGAATTAGAGAAAAGCTTCAAGTCACTTAGTGGGAAAGATGATTTAAACATTCCTCTCAATGAGGTGATTGAATCGTTAAAGGAGGCGGGCTTTGAAAATCCTGAAGAAGAATTTGCTAAACTTCTGAAATTGTTTACTACAAATCAGCAAAGCACTGATGAGAAAACCTTTCGAGGTAAGCTTTTCTTGGATTCAATCACCGATTAAATATTCTATATATACATACGAACATAAAAAAAGAAGAAAAAAGGCAGCAGACAGCTCCCCTTTCTTCTTCTTTCATTCATTTTCGTAGCACTACTACAAAAAACATTAGCCTGGCTTTTTCATCCAGTTAATTGCATTACGGAATAAATCGTTCTTTATGGTTATAATAATATACAAACAAAACAAATACACACAAGGAAAAATGCAAATGCAATCACAAATCCACAATAAGTTCCTCCACACTCCAATCCTCGAAGGAACCATCTGGCAAATATCTTCTGATGACCAAAGGAATTTTCTTTTCAGCCAATTCCTTCATGGCAATACGCAATGGATCAGTTTCACCTTCCAAGTCTACAAAAACTGGGGCATTCATGGAAATTTGCAGAGCTCTTGTACCCAAAATTCTTGCTCTTTCATACTTGGTCATATATGGGGTAGTGGCTCTTTCTTCCTTTGGAATAGCCTTTTCCTTAAGTGTCTTTCTTCTTATTTGCTCTTGCTGTTGGAAATCTTCTGGTCCATTACCACCAGTGACAATGGTCTTACCATCCGCATCAGTGGCTTCACCCTCCTTGAATTGTGGTTTTTCTCCGTAGGTCTCTTCATCAGAGAAATGCTCTACATCAAAATCTTCGAAGTTCTCATTACCGTCGTTAAACCTATATTAGAGTGATAAAGTTAGTAAATAAAAGCCGAGAAACCCCACAGTATCCTTTCATTGTAAGTTTACATACGCCTCTTCGTAGTCAGACATCCTCACTTGTAGCTCTAATCCTTGTACTGTTATTTCAATATGAATCCAATTTAGCCTTTCTTTAAGGTTGTAGTGGATGCTTTAGAGTATTTTTTATTTTTTTTAAAAAATAAAATTTTTTTTCAATGAAAACTCACCTTCTACGAAAGCTCATTGCATTTAATCCTTAACTACAATAGGAAGAGGTGACTACTACAAAGGGTGATTAGGCAGGGTTAAGGCTGTTACGCGTGCATACAAATGGGCAAATTGGTCGGAGATAATGGGAATAAGTCTCCATGTGAAATCGAACGAGAGCCCATGGCAATGTCACGATCTCAGAGCACCGATTCTTTGAATAGTTTGAATTCTACCAGGAGCTCATCGAGCAACAGGCCAAAAACGTATTTTTGTGACTATGACGGCTGTGATAAGGCATTCACGAGGCCTTCGATCTTAACTGAGCATCAATCGACCGTTCATCAAGGTTTAAGAGCATTTCAGTGCGACAGTTGCGCAAAATCGTTTGTTAAGAAGAGTCATCTAGAGAGGCACTTGTTTTCGCATTCTGATACGAAGCCATTCCAATGTTCTTATTGTGGCAAGGGAGTGACAACTCGACAGCAATTGAAGCGCCATGAAGTTACGCATACCAAATCTTTTGTTTGTCCCGAAGATGGATGCGATCTCCGATTTTATAAGCATCCTCAGTTAAGGGCTCATATTCTATCCGTCCATCTACACAAATTAACCTGTCCCCAATGTGATAAAAGTTTCCAGAGGCCCTACAGGCTAAGGAATCATATCTCCAAACACCATGATCCTGAAGTAGTAAATCCTTATCAATGTACTTTTGCTGGCTGTTGTAAAGAATACCGTATATGGTCGCAGTTGCAATCACATATTAAGAACGACCATCCTAAACTGAAATGTCCCATTTGCAACAAGCCTTGTGTGGGGGAAAATGGTCTACAGATGCATATGATCATTCATGATGAATCTTTGGTGACTAAGAACTGGAAATGTCATATTTGTTCTAATACATCTTTCTCAAGAAAACACGACCTTCTCACTCACTACCAGTCAATGCATACGGATGAGGATGTTCCCTTAGAATTGAAATATAAGGCCCCCGATATTCAACAATTAGTTCAGGAGCAAGGGATTCATCTTAGCGACGAAGACGTCACCAGCGAACAAGATAGTGGCAAAATATCCAATAGGTTAAGGAAACGAAGAAAGCTCAATGAAAATAACAACTTCATCTTTTTGCAAAATGAAATAAACCTAGAAAAGCAGTTAGAGTTTGGTGAAGATGGGTTGAATCTTCTACTGAATTCTGTTGGAAGAAAGCACAAGTGTTTTTACAATAAATGTTATAGAACTTTCAAGACAAAGGAAAAATACGATAAACATATAGATAAGCATAAAATACATGAACTGAAACTGAAAATCCTACAAGAAAAAGAAGGTAAGGAAATGATAGAGAATAGTGACGAAAACCAGCGGGACCTGAAACCAACTACAATACTGAGTGAGAAATAAACTCTTTTGTTTGTATATTACCAAAACTAAATAGATATGCTTACTTTCCGTAGACTCAACATATATATGTTTATATATTCAACTTGAAATGATAGAAATACTAAACTGTAGAAGGTAAATATTATTGTAAAATGGCGCTTTGACCCTAATACGTTTTATTTTTTTATTTGATTTGTTGCTACTGAATTTTTTCTGACTTGTCTATTCTTCCATTATACTCTCTTTTTTTATCACAATTTACAGAGAAAATTCCCCTTTTCAACTTTCTTTAGAAAGATTCATATCACTCATGAAAAATACTAAATCATCATCTTGATCATCATCTTCATTATGCATTGTGTTGCCTCCATCAGTCCCATTAGGATTGTTGTTATTGCTATTGCTTCTATTGCCATTATCCGTTAATTTATTCGCAGGCTTGTGGAACTTCGCTTGGGCTTGGAAGGGTGCAGTGGTTGGTTGAGAGTAGTAGTATGGTTGTCTGATCGGTATCCTACTTTTGATGAAAGAACTCGAAATACTGTCTATCGATCTTGGAGATATTGAACTTTTAAACTTGATGGTACTGTTTCCCATTTGATTTAGCAAATGGTCGTCCTCGTCATCTTCTTCTTCGTGATGATATGAAGTACTCTCACCGCCAAAGATAGGAGGTAGCCCCGACATTCCTTGCCTGTTCACATTCTTATCTAAAGAGTTCCTTCTACTATTGAAGGCACTAGTAGAAGAATTTCCCCCACCTCTCGCAACTAAATGGTTGGCAGTGGCACCTTGAGACATTCTTGAATTCAATGACCCGTAATGCATCGAAGGTGATATGGAAGGCAAGGGGGAATGAGAGTCTGACCTACCTCTATGGTATGTATGGTTTGGATCCATAGATAAACTTACAGTTAAATCCTCACTCAATAGATCATTACTCGGTTTCAAGCTTTGATATCGAATTAACGAATCAGATATATTAATATTGGGTTGATTGCTACCATTAGTCTTTTTGATGGTTAAATCGGGTTTTTCTTCCAATAATTTAACAAAATCCATTAAGTCATCCTGCGACTCTTGCAGTTGTAATGGACTCTTAACAGCTCTTAACAATTTTTCTGTATTTTCTGTCGTTTTGACGCTTGAGTGACGGCGGATATTCCCAAATGAGGAAGAGTATTTTGAGGTACTTCCCACGCTAGTACCCTCAATATTCATTTGAGGTCCAGAATTGGAACTTATACTCGGTCTATGGATGGGTAACTGGTTGAAAATAGATGAATTAGAAGGATTTCTGCTCGTGCTTTGACTTCCAATAGAACCGACTTTAAATGGTTGAACAGGCCTTGCTATTGAATACACTTTCTTCTGCCAAGACTGTGGTTCAAAGGAATTGGCTCTTGTACATGGAGAAAGCGAGAGAGATCTACTCTCAGGTATCCGTCTTTGTTGTTGATCATGCTGTTGTGCCTGCTCTTGATTCTGTTCTACTGTTTGTTGTTCGTTTTGTTCTAGCTGCTCTTGTTGTGACTGCTGTTTTGGTTGTTCCGATTGCTGTTGTGGTTGTTGTGAGTTACGTGAAAGGATTACATGTCGGTTTGAAAATGAATCGTCGTTTGTATTGCTAATTTCAAATTTCCAATCACGCCTATACGATACTGACACTCTCAAAAGCCCAAATTTGGTCCACACTGGTGTAATTTTTTTCTGATCTAAGTGAGCAGGTAGGTTAGATTCATTTAGTGTATTTGAGTAAGTGTTAATAACCGGTTTGCTTAATCCTATTCTTCCCTTTGATAAAATTGGTTTGGATCCGTCAAGAATACGCGTCCGAATGTTGACTACCGGATCTGCTACTGATATTGAGTTGGCAATACTTTCATTCTGTGGACCACTATAAGTTTTGATTAGTGACTGATACAACTCTGTCGTGGGCAATAACTGTATTAAAGTAAACAAATAACGGAAAAGAAGAACTAACTGTTTGGAAAGCTCAGTAACATCTGTCCCATCTCCACTATGCGACTTGAAAGTTGGGGAAGAGTTGTCTAATTCTATAAGCCACCGTTCCATTACGATTTCCTGTTTCTTGGTTCCCTTGCAAACATTCCATAAATGACCTTCATGGTCTTTTAACCTTACTAAATGAGACGGATTCAACTGCCTTAAGTCCAAGTATGTCTCTACCACTAAGGGTGGCAAATTTGTTTGACCGTCATAATCAGACCATTCCGATATTATCTCGGGCAGCTCACTCACTAATTCTGTGTGATCTTCAAACCATGTATCGTCAAATAAAGGTATATTCTCTGTAGAAGATTGGTATCGGCTCGATTCTGTAGAACATATTAGCAATGTTGCTTTCAAGAAAAAACTATCTATCAATTGAAGAACTTCTTTCTCGTTATCCAGATTGGCAACCATGATTCATACTACTCGATCGAGCTGTATGTCTATTATTTTGTACAACACCTCTTTTCGAAAGCGTAAATGGGATGCACTTTATTCCCGTAAAGTTGGCTCTATAACTATGTGACAGAATGGGAATCTCCACACCTTTGTTGTGCTTTTTTTCTCTATCTTTACCTGCCGCTGTTTACTTGGCTAAAGATCTAAATCCAAGCGAACTAAACAAAAAATAAGGATACTAACTGCCTGTATTACACAAATGGCTCTCTATCCTCTTCTATTACGTACGTTACAGCCCTTTTGCCACTCGTTCCAACGTGCCTTGCCCCTTTGGTAACTTTTGTCTCTCACTTTCACGTGTGTTCCCTTTATTTCTTTAGTTTCGTTTTCGCTCTCGCTCCTCAAAACGATAGTAATAGACACAGGTATACGAATTCGAATGTTTTATTAACAGTAGAAAAAATATACATATAAAAATATATAAATATATAAAAATTAAAGTGAAAAAAGAACCGGAAAGAAGAAGGAAACGTATTCATGGTGTGTGCTTAAAGTCTTTTTCATGAATCGTCTTCGTAGGCGTCCCATAAATCGTAGAATAGATCCAACAAGCAGCCGGAACTCCAGGCTTGTGTGGGGCTAGAATCATTGCATAGTTCACCATCCTTATTAGTTAGCTCAGTTAACCCTGTCCATACGCTATCACGAATCCATTTTCTGTGGCCTTTCAATCGGTAGTACAGTTGTTGGTACAAGTACGAGGACGGTTTTTCCTTGGCTGCGTTTTGGCAACGAGCGTTAGTTTTGAAGTGAAAGTGATGGAACGCTCTTAGGAAGTAACCATAGAGCCAGACCCACTCAGGGCCTTGATGGTAATTTCTTCCCTTTGAAGTAGCGAAATCCTCGGAATCTTCTCCATTGTTATAGTACGGGCGGTAATTATAGTCACTTGGATCCAAAGTGCGCATACCCACGGGTCCCCTTAGCACTTCGTCCGCAATAGTAATCGCTTTGATGGCGTGTTCGGGGACAAATAATTCTGGTGCCACAGTCATGGCAATGGCAAAGTTTGGTCTTAACTGATAATCTTCGTAAGGTTTTCCTGACTTGTACAAGTCTCTATAGATGCCTCTTCTGTTAACGCCTGATTTGACCTCCACATCATACTCCGCATCCTTAGTTGGATCTTCTGGTACATAGTACTTTTTCTCGAAATTGTCTTGAACCAATTGATTCCAGCCAGTGAAGCTGACTTTGTCACCGTCTTGTGTCTCTACATCTGTGAACTTAAATAACCCTTTTTCCTTTAGTTCAACAACAAATCTTAAGGCACTCTTCAGAAGGCCGTTGATTTCTATAGCGGCCCCATCCCTAGGAGTCCCAGGTATGCCTACAGAGCCGGCTTTGTCACTTTCACCCATTTTATCCATCCAGGTGCCACAATTGTATTGAGATCCACCGTGGATCAACCCAGTAGACCAATCCACGTGTATTTCAACATCAAACCCCTTATCAGTCATAACACGATCTAGATTGGGACCCGCATTGGCTTCTCTATATTTAATTCCCTTGGCATGCCTACTCAAGATTTCGTAAACGATCTCTTCTAGGCTACTAGAGTAACTAAATGCTCTTGTATCATCTACAGGAATGTAAGTGTCGTCCAATGGGAATCTTCTTGTTACTCGATCCTGCAAAATTTTTTCACCATTTGGAACAATATGAATATAATCTTGTACAGCTTGTAAGAAAAACCACGCAGCATCACGAGCATTATATCTTGGGTTTCTACCTGCATCTAGTAGATTTGGAATCAAACCATGCTTCAATGTTTTGGCAAACGCTAGTATGTGCGCCTTTGCTTCATCGAACCTACCAGTGGTCAATAAGATACCTCTTAATGCAATAAAAACATCTCTACCCCAACATCTCATGTAATTCACGCTAAAATGTGGTAAACCTGCAGCCATGGAGGGAACGTTCTCTCCTGGTAAAATGGAGGTTGATTTCATTCTAGAAATCATTTGAATAGACGTCATTGATAAACTTTGTACAAACAACGTAGATTTACCAATATTATCGGACATCAACTGGATAGCTTTTAAACGACAACATCCATAAAGAATACCTATAACCAGGGCAAAATAACTTGGTACCAGGTAACTTGGTAATTTTTTGACTCTATCAAATCTAGAACGCAACCAGTTTTGTACCTCAATGATTCCTGTTTCATCATTGTAGTAATTTAGTCTGCTTGCAGTATAATCTAAGGCCCAATGGCCATTTCTTAAATTTGCACTCAAGGGATGAGCCAAATCGTTACAAAACATAAGCTTTCTCAAGACGGAGACCCAACCTTGCAATCCGCAATAAACAGGTTTGCCGAAACCAGGAATATCATAAGCACCGCCTTCGCCAGCGCTAACATCGTATTCTTCGGGTTCACTACGGTACAGGACGGAATTTATGGATTCTAAAGTCAATTTTGAGGTCGCTTTTAGGGCACCTGATCTTATGAAATGGTCCAAAGACTCATCCACGCCATTCTGTTGAGTTTCAAAAATGGCGATAGAACCTTGAGGGAATTCGTYGGGTAATTTGATGGTGGAGAGCTTCTTTACGTGATCATAAGAGATCTCAAACCCTTTGAGCTCTTTTAATTTTGTGGAAATACCTCGGATTACTTTGTCATCATCAGGAACCTTATCGCCAACTCTTTCCAAAGCATATGAAAATTTTAAAGAGCACTGCGATTGGTTTAGTACCACGGGGGGTAAAGTCTCATTGGAATCGCCGTTATTGGAAAATTTCATTCTGGCGATTAAATACCATCCTTTTCCTGATTTAACATCCATTCGATGAAAGGTGATATATTGTCCTTGGTGGTGAACATGCATTTCTGAATCTTCGATATCATATTCATTTTGGCCAATATTTGTCCTGATTGAGTTCAAAGTGGCCTTAACTTTAGTAATCCCTGCAGAAGAACTACCGGTAGAGGTGGAACTATCATAATGTCTTTTCTCAGTAACTAAATTCAGTAAATGCGGAAAAATCTCGTCATAACCATAAACGGATCCTATGGCAGAGGAGCAAAGCGCCACGAGCGCAGCATTGGGTAAGGTATCCTCCACTGTTCTTTTCTCAAATGGAGTCTCGTTATCGTGAGTACAGTCCATAAACAAGGCATGCGGTGGAGTGGCGGTTAGAATTTTCGGAATTATGATCTCTGAAACACATTTTAACGAGTTATCGCTTGGATCGTTGAAACAATGTTCTTCATCTAAATCGAAATCCCCCGGATACGAAAAATCGTCCATCGGGATAAATTTATAGGAGCCAATAGGTCTGCCACCATGCTTATGGACCAATCTAGATAGTTCTTCTTCAGACCAAGCTTGCATGGCTTCTCTGATTAAAGAAGAAATACCGAGTCTTTCGACAAACAGACAGTCAAGGGTTTCTGAACCGGAGAACAGCTCAGCTACGACATAAAGATTCGGATTGTATTTTCTGGCCAGATCAAGGAAATATTCACCAACGTGTAATGGGGTGGAATGACAGTTATCGATTCTGAACCCGTCAAATATTGTGGCGTTCATTTCAATATACTTGGACATTCTTTCCCACAAGTAGGGGGAATCTTCGGGGCTTTTGCCGTATCTTAATTTGACACAATCCCCCCAGACAATAACCTCTCTACGTAAGTAAGCCCTGGAATTTTGGGATGCAAAATCCACTAACGGGTTCCCGTTCCATATCCAACCGTTGTTGGCGAGGGCATAGTCTGTGCCGTCTTTCCCCTTAAACCTGGTAAAGTATGGTTCTGTTAAAGGCACCTTGGGAGTGACCGGACCCTGCTTGGGCCCGTTGTCGTCTATTCTTAAATACTTAATTCGGTTGAACAGTTGTTCAAGAATCTCGCTGACATCATCGTCGTATTCCTTATACAGGGGCAAGTTTAATTCATTCAAGATGTTCTGGGCAACAGCTAATGAGGGTTCAATGTTGCTGCTGTCTCCGTTGCTGATAAGCTTCAGGAGCTGTATAAATTTAGCCACATGGACCTTGTTTGAATTTCTTTCGCCTAGTGTGCCGAAATTGGGTTCGGTAACGTTATCTTTAACAAATGAGGCCAGTTTCACGAAGTCTGACGAGGCATCTTTAATATCTTCGGGGAACTCGAAGGTTTCGTTGGATTCGTCGTCMCAATGGTCCTTTAAGTCTTGTAGGGTTGCCTGGATGTTCAGTGCGTAGAATTCCCAAAGTTTCAACGACCCTAGAACATGCACTTTGATACCATCCATGATTTTGAAAAGATCGTCTATAGTATTCAGCTCGGTCGGGTAGCCCCAGGACTTGAGGTTGTTGCTGAAGTTGAGAAGTTCTAGATCGAGCTCAATGGCGCTGATCAAATGTGGAGCAGTGAGGTGGTTATACCCAGCTTCAGGGTGTTCGACAAGCCAAGGAGAGTTGTTTGCGGTGTGGTTAAACACAATATCGGTTAAGGAGAGCATGTTCAGGTCGCGATGCAGGTGTTTGACCAGATCTGCCACGTCTTCCGGGGACTGGAAGTGGGCCCGGTCAAACTGCAGTTGGTCATATATTGAGTACGGCGAATTTGATTCGCCTCTTTCCTGCAGAGGCGTGAAATGTACCATGTTGTAGTTTTTGGCAGCGATATTGGACAGGATGGGTTCCCAGTCGGAGCCCAGCCATTTGGACACGACACTTTGCATGGCGATCGAGTTCAAGGGCAAAAAATGATCGTTCACGTGGAGAATGGGTAAGGCGACAAAGTAGTATTTCCTAGTTGTTTCGAGCTGTTCGCTATCGTTTCTGAAGGAGAGGTAGAAGCAGTACGAGCCCGGGGCGTAAATGTCCAGGCCGATGGAGTCGTCCTTGTGGAAGCTGGAGCGGACAACTTTTTTGTAGAACTTGTCTCTTTTGAAGGGCGTTTTGTGATCTGGTGGGCAATTTGTCCACACCAGGCCATCTCTAGCGACGGGAGAGCCTGCAGATATCAACAGCTTCACCGTGTACAGCGGCTGGTCCTTGGGGGCGTCCTTGGGGAGTGGGATGGGGGGTAGTGTCAAGACACCTTTGCCATAAGAGCAGCTTGTGACGGGCTCACCAGTGTCGGACAAACGTAGCAGTAGAGTTCTGTTCATATAGCAATGATTCCTGGAGGCGATTGTGGGGTTGGATATGCTGAGAGCCAGAGAATAGTGTCTGTTAAGTGTGTGCCTCGTATATATAATCACAACAAAACCGGGGGGGTGTGGGGAGAGAATAGATAGACAGATAGATTAAGGGAGCAACGTCTCGAGAAGAATTGGCTAATTCAAGGGGTTGCTGTGACAAAAAAAACCAGAAGCTAGATGAACTTTGGTAGCGCCGCTCATAGTGACAATACAGTAGGGCTTGGTATGCAGCCCTACGTGTGGGGGTGGGGAAGAAGGAGGTGTGTGGAATATTCTGGGCCATGACCTAGCTGAAATAAGTCGGCAGCCCTAGGGTGAAGGAAGCGTCAATAGTGACCGCATGGCGGAAGACAATAGGTTAATAAAAAAGGATTCAGTAGAAGATAAAAGACAATAGAGCTACGTAAAGACATATATATATAGAAGTGACCGGAAAGGGGGGCGGGGACATGTATTCGTTACGACTCGCCTTAAAAGACCAGATGGAACAGCTGGTAGCACACGTAGAAAAACAGGATGGACCAAAAGGCGATGAAGAGGATGAGGTTGTTGGCGCCGAACTTGAAAACGTAAAGCTCCTTCAGCTGTTGCAAGTACTGGACGATGACTTTGCCCGAGAGCTTGGATTCACCCTCGGTTCTCACACCGAAAGTAAAGGGCACCTCGCCGATGGCCAGTCTGGGGTCTCTTGGCAGAGGCAGCTTGGCGAGCAGCTCAAGCGCGATCTTGAAGCCCTCCGAGTTGATGTCGCGTGGGTTGCAGTTCTCCAGGTACTTCTTCTGCAGGCCAAAGAACCCACTCATGGGGTCGGAGGCCACGGTCAAGGGTCTGGCCATCATCCTGGCGGTGGAGGAGATGACGCGTCTGTACAGCGGCCAGTCCTTGTCGATGCCAACGCCGGGAGCGTACCTGGTACCCAGGGTGAACGCGTGATCGTGTAGAGACCGGAACAGGTCAGGAACGCTCTCTGGTGGGTGTTGCAGGTCGGCGTCCATGCACACGAGGTACTGGCCCTGGGCCTCGTGGAAGCCCCTGAGCACGGCGGAGGAAAGACCGCGCTCGGTGGTCCTGACGATGATGCGCACGTTGTAGCCCTTGTGGGCCAGGCCATCGACCTCCTCGACGGAGCCGTCCTGCGAGTTGTCGTCGACGAAGATCAGCTCGGTCTTCTTGGCCATCTCGGGGCCCATACCGGCGAACAGCCGGGTGGTTAGGGGCTTGATGTTTAGCCTTTCGTGGTAGGCGGGAACGATAACGGAGTACTCAATGCTCATTGTGTGCGTGTGTGTGGCGTTGCGGTGGGGGGTGTGTGTGTGTATGTGTGATTATGAATGGTTAGGGACACGTAAGAACACTGAAAAGTTTTTCAAATACTGCGAATCCTTTGTTTTTCTTGCTATCATGCGAGGGAAATCCCGAGTACGAAAAAAAAAAGAATAATAATAATAAAATAATGAAAAATTAATACGCGGCGCGGTGCTATAGATATAATATTGTATTACAGTAGAGATATGTAGTGATGTGTGGAGAGAGGGAGAGGAACAGGAACAGGGAGAGCCTGCGGAATTGTTTCAGTTCGGCAGCTGTCTGACGTAGAGCACGTTGTTGCAGCGGATGAAGATCTCGCCCAGGACACCGTGCGAGACGCCTGCAACGAACTCCTCGGTGTCTTCCAGTTGTAGGTTGAAGTAGTTGTCCGTAGACACGAGCGTGCCCCTGTACTCGGTGTTGTTGAACTTGAGCTTGACACCCACGCGGTGGTTGACCAGGCCCTTGAGGAAGGGCTTCGGGTTTACGGGCTGCATCACGTTGCTGTCACTGGCCTCGCTCATCGTCCTGCTGTGTTGTGCTGTGCTGTGTTGCCACCGTCTGCCAAGTGCTCTTGCTCGTAGTTTGCTCTTCTTTCTCTTGCTGTTTATAAGCCGTTGGGCGAAAACAGCGGTGCGAAAAGGCGTCACCCGGCTGGTGCGATCTGGTCTTGCAGCGGTGTGTGGCCTCTGTGCGCCCTCAAGGCATGCCGGTTACTGGCAAGATGGGTGCTGGCAGGTGAACAATGGCTCACCGGATTGTGGTGGTTGTGTCTAGCACTGTTATTAGTGCTAGATGGGACATTTGTCGCTCGCGACGGCATGTTTTCGCCCTCTCGTTTGTCCCACAGGAGGAAAGTTCCAGCAAGAATAAAAGAAAAACACGTTTGAAAAAAAACACACACACACACACACAGATACTTGTTGTGATCTTCCCAGATTGAGCAAGACGCACAATTACCTGAAGTCAGCACCTAACCCGCCCGCCTGCCTCTTTTCTAGCCATGGACTTCGAGACCAATGAAGACATCAACGGGGTCCGTTTCACCTGGAACGTGTTTCCCTCGACCAGAAGCGACGCCAACAGCAACGTCGTCCCCGTCGGCTGCCTGTACACTCCCTTGAAGGAGTTCGACGAATTGAATGTCGCCCCATACAACCCGGTCGTGTGTTCCGGCCCACACTGTAAGTCCATTCTGAACCCATATTGTGTGATCGACCCTCGCAACTCGTCCTGGAGTTGTCCCATCTGTAACTCCAGAAACCACTTGCCTCCGCAGTACACCAACCTGTCGCAGGAGAACATGCCGCTGGAGTTGCAGTCGACCACCATTGAGTACGTCACCAACAAGCCCGTCACTGTGCCCCCCATCTTCTTCTTCGTCGTGGACCTGACTTCCGAGACGGAGAACCTGGACTCGCTTAAGGAGTCTATCATCACCTCGCTGTCACTGTTGCCCCCCAACGCCCTCATCGGGCTGATCACGTACGGCAACGTTGTCCAGCTGCACGACCTGTCCAGCGAGACGATTGACAGGTGCAACGTGTTCAGAGGCGACAGAGAGTACCAGCTTGAGGCGTTGACCGAGATGTTGACGGGCCAGAAGCCCACAGGCCCCGGCGGTGCTCAGTCGCATCTACCGAACAGCATAAACAAGATCACGCCGTTCTCTTTGAACAGGTTCTTCCTACCCCTAGAGCAAGTCGAGTTCAAGTTGAACCAACTACTCGAAAACCTGTCTCCGGACCAATGGTCCGTGCCCGCAGGCCACAGACCACTAAGAGCCACCGGGTCCGCTTTGAACATTGCCTCTTTGCTTCTACAAGGCTGCTACAAGAACATTCCTGCAAGAATCATTCTTTTCGCTGCTGGCCCAGGCACCGTRGCCCCAGGGCTGATTGTCAATTCAGAGTTGAAGGACCCCTTGAGATCCCACCACGACATCGACTCTGACCGCGCTCAGCACTACAAGAAGGCCAGCAAGTTCTACAACCAAGTCGCCCAGAGGGTCGCCACCAACGGCCACACCGTCGACATCTTTGCCGGCTGTTACGATCAAATCGGTATGTCAGAAATGAAACAGTTGACCGACTCCACCGGTGGTGTCTTATTGTTGACCGATTCCTTTTCCACCGCGATCTTCAAACAATCCTACTTAAGACTGTTTGCCAAGGATGAAGAAGGGTATTTGAAAATGGCTTTCAACGGTAATCTGGCTGTCAAGACAAGCAAAGACCTGAAGATTCAAGGCTTGATTGGTCATGCCTCCGCCATAAAGAAGACAGACGCCAACAACATCAGCGAGTCCGAAATCGGTATCGGTGCGACTTCCACTTGGAAAATGGCTGCTTTGTCCCCTTACCATTCGTATGCAATTTTTTTCGATATTGCCAACACCGCGGCTAATTCCAACCCAATCATGTCTGCGCCTGGTTCTGCAGACAGACCTCATCTAGCATACACTCAATTCATCACCTCTTACCAGCACTCTTCTGGTACCAACCGTATCAGAGTCACCACCGTGGCAAACCAACTTCTACCCTTCGGCACCCCCGCTATCGCAGCTTCCTTCGATCAAGAAGCTGCGGCTGTGTTGATGGCACGTATCGCCGTCCACAAGGCTGAAACTGATGACGGAGCCGATGTTATTAGATGGCTGGACAGGACTTTGATCAAGCTGTGCCAAAAGTATGCAGACTATAACAAGGACGACCCTCAATCCTTCAGACTGGCTCCAAATTTTTCGTTATATCCTCAATTCACTTACTATTTAAGAAGGTCCCAGTTCTTAAGTGTCTTTAATAATTCCCCCGATGAAACTGCATTTTATAGACATATTTTCACAAGAGAGGATACGACTAATTCTTTAATCATGATCCAACCCACTTTGACATCTTTCTCGATGGAAGATGACCCTCAACCTGTCTTGCTAGATTCCATCTCCGTCAAACCAAACACCATTCTGTTATTAGACACTTTCTTCTTTATCTTAATATACCACGGTGAGCAAATCGCTCAGTGGAGAAAGGCTGGTTACCAAGACGATCCACAATATGCCGATTTCAAAGCCCTTCTAGAAGAACCAAAACTAGAAGCCGCAGAATTATTAGTAGATAGATTTCCACTACCAAGGTTCATTGACACCGAAGCCGGTGGTTCTCAAGCAAGATTCTTACTATCTAAATTGAATCCATCTGACAACTATCAAGATATGGCCCGTGGTGGGTCTACAATTGTCCTGACCGATGATGTATCGTTACAAAACTTCATGACTCACTTACAACAAGTCGCCGTCTCTGGTCAAGCATAGAGATTATGCCCTTGTTTTTTTTTGGTTATTATTGGGCTTTTTGTATACTACAAGAAGGCTTGCCCAGTACACTGGCACATGAATTTTCTTTTGGACCTGAATAAAAAGAAATAGAAATTACCTTACGTTTTTTCTTTCGTTTTTTTGTAACATGTTCTCTTTACTACAAATATCTGTATCTATTTTTTTTCTACTTTTTATTATCATTATTATTATTATTATCTTTACATATGACTATAATGCTTCACCGACTGATTTTTCTCTCCTTATCTGCCACTGTGATACGTTAAGGCATATATATATCATCAAAACTCAAAAATAGGCATATCTAAAGTAACACCATCAAACACAATGAAATTATTCAGAGGAGACAATCTTTTACCCAAGATATTAATGACATCTTGTGCGACGGTTCCCCCTATGATAGCTGCGACAGGAGCAAATTCAATATATCTTTGATTGATAATTTGTTGCATATATTCGTCATTCAATATTGCCATAGGGACACCCAGTTTCCCACACCATGCAGCTGCTTCTCGGTTCAGTAATTCAAACCCTATCTTCTCACTACCCTCATTCAGTTCCTGTTGCAACAATGTGAGCGTTAATGGCAAAATACTGGTGACCCTTTTTAGCTGTCTTCGTGTCAATTTTTCTTTCAGGGTCGCTGTACATAGTACTTCTTCCAAAGATTTGTAGCTATTTCTGGTCTTGATACGCTCATAAAGTTTTGTTTCATCTTCTTCATCTTTCCTAGTGGTGATTTCAATGATACTTCGATTACTTGAAACAGGGCCAACGACAGTAGGCCTTATGCTCCGTAATTTTTCATCCTCTGAGACGAATTCGATMAAATCAATAAAAACGTATGCAAATAGTCCATTAGAACCAGCAACATATAACGGAATGTTTAATTTTCGGGTTAACTTGTTAACTTTAATTGCCTCATCAGCCTTCATTTCTGTGGCTACAACTAAATCGAATTGCTGGAAAAAAATCTCGTCTTTCTCGTGTAGGGCCTGCTTGTCAAACTTTAACTCTACACGAGGATTCAAGTCCTGGATCCTGTCTTTGGCAGCATCTAATTTCCATTGGCCAACATCTTCAGAGCCGACAAAAAATTGAGAGCCCAAATCTTCTTCAGTTACTCTGTGGCCATCCAATATTGTCAAATGTCCTATTCCGCTAAGTACAATACTCTTGCTGATTTCGGAGCCAATGGCTCCAAGATTAATTAGCAATACTCTTGCTGATCTCATATTGGCTTGTGCTGCCATTCCCCAAAGACGAATTTGTCTATCGTACAGCGCAATTTCATCCTCACTTAATTTTCCTTCAGTCATACTTCTCGTGGTTACAGTTACTAGTTTAGTTTTCCCAATTAACTTTTCTTCTGTTTAGGTTTGATAATTTAGAGTTAAAAATGAAAAATATATGATGTTGTTTAAGTAACCATAACACCGAGATTTTCCAAAGTTTCAATTATATACAATAGAGAAATAAAAACTTTGGCAAAAAGAAAAAAAAAAGAACAAAAGTCAACAAGGCCAACCAAACACCTTTAGTATGGATTTACTACGTATTTTGGATACGAAACCAATACCCACAATTGTCGATGCCACTACCTTGGGCATATCAGGCAACACCTCCGGTGATTATTGGCTACCAACTACAATGTCGCTTTACCAAAAGGAGCTTACAGATCAGATAGTATCACTACACTATTCTGACATTTTGAGATATTTTGAAACTTCGCATTATAAAGAGGATGTCATCCTCGAGTCTATGCGGACTATGTGTCTGAATGGTTCACTGGTAGCAACCCATCCGTACTTATTGATAGACCATTATATGCCTAAATCATTAATCACTAGAGATGTTCCTGCACATTTGGCAGAGAGTGGTGGGAAGTTCAACGTTTTGAGAGATCTTATAAACCTTGTTCAAGAATATGAAACCGAGACGGCCATTGTCTGCAGGCCAGGAAGAACAATGGATTTGTTGGAGGCTTTACTTCTGGGGAACAAGGTACATATTAAAAGATACGATGGTCATTCCATCAAGTCAAAGCAGAAGCCTAATGATTTTTCATGTACTGTTCATTTATTTCCTTCTGAAGGTTTGAAATTGGTACAGCATCCGATAAAATCTAAGGCTCGGTTTGATATGCTGATCTGTTTAGACACCACGGTGGACACAACTCATAAAGATATCCAATACATCTTACAATATAAGAGAGAGAAGAAAGGTCTTGAAAAGTATGCTCCGATTGTTAGATTAGTAGCCATTAATTCGATTGACCATTGTACTTTATTTTTCGGTAAAAAATTCGATAAGAATAGTAGAGAATACTTGGAGAATGTCACTGCAGCTATGGTAATCCTGAGGGACCGTTTAGGTACGCTACCACCGGATTTGAGACCTATTTATTCACAAAAATTACATTACTTGGTAGACTGGTTAGAAACCCCAACAGTACCGTGGCCCTTACCAGATATTTACCCATTAAAGCAATACACCTCGATGGATGTAGAAAGATCTTTGTTAACAGAAGTTCATTTCAAAAAATCAGATGACCAACTAGAAGATGCCTTTGCTAACTATTCAAAAAAAAGAGGGCGTTGTGGGCCTAATAAATCATCATCGCCTAATGCTGTTGGAATCGAGGATACTGACGCTCCATGTTTCTATTCCACCAAAAGATTGAAGAATGATTATTACACAAATCCATTGAAACAAGATATGACTCAATTAACAGGTATCACCACTGCTGACAACTCCTCTGGTGTAAATTATCATTTATCGAGTGGAATTATAACACATAAATTGATCCAGTCAATGGGGGAAATATATATGGATATTTGCTTGCAAAAACAAGAGCTAAACGACTACTCGTGTCTGAACGCTTTACAAGATGATCATTTACAATTCTTCTCGAACAAAGATGAAAAAATCGTTGAAGAATATGATGGGGCAGTACGAACGAATGGTGAAAACTTAAAAAAGTCCCACGAACTAGAAGTTGGAAGCAGCTCTAAGTTATCCCAAATTGAAACATTAGAGAAAGAAGTTGAAATTCTGAAGAAAAATTTAGCGGCTCAAGGTGAAAGATTCGCCAAATTAGAAGAATTATTCATTAAAACTATTAATCTACAAGATGAGATCGAGAAGGAAGACAGAATAAATAAATCAAAAGATACTGAAAGGGAATATATGGAACAAGAAATTAAAAGAGCAGGTGATGTTATAAGAGAAAATGGCGAAGAGACAAGCAAGCTTGGTAATAAGAGAAGAGAATTAGAAAATGAACTGAAATTGAAACTTGGAGACGCTGAGACTATCAAGGAAGAAGTGCGGGAGAAGATTTCCCTTCTAAAAGGGGAAATTAAGCTTGAAAATGATTTGAATAAAGAGTTAGTAGAACAACTGTCCAAGACAATGGAAAATTTAGAAAATTTATCAATATCAAGAGTACGTACTCAGAATGGTAATATGAAGAAAAAACCCAAAACGAAAAACCAGGTAGTATATAAGTAAATAACGTACTAAACAAAAGTCTAAGTAGTTCTTGAATAGACAGGCGAATACAATCAATTCCAGATCTTCACTGACCTGTCCCAACCACCGCTCACTAAATACTGGGAGTCGTTTGAAATATCCAAACTAATAATTTTATCAGTATGACCTTCCAGGCTTGCCACTTTCAACCAATTGTCACTACTATATACATTAATCAGATTATCATAACCACAAGATACAAGTTTTTTGCCATTATCGTCTTTTGAGAATTGAACTTTAGTAACGATGTTTCGGTGTGCCAAAATTTGGTGTACTTGACCACCGTCTCGTTGTCTTATATCCCAAACATTGATCAATCCATCACCACCACCGGTGGCTACTTGATGTCCGTTTGTTGACCAATCAACAGTGTATATGGGTTTTGAATGTCCGGTTAGAGACATCACCTTATTCCCAGATCGTATGTCCCATATCATTGCAAGGGAGTCCATTCCACCGCTACAAACAAGCGATCCATCACATTGGAAAGACAAACAGAATACCCCCTTGGCATGACCTTCTTGCAATAGAAGCTCTTGGTACGTGGAAGCATCCCAGAGCCTCCACGTCATATCGTGAGAGGCACTGCCTATAAATTGACCACTGGGATGGTACTTCAAATCAGAGACACGTCTTTCGTGCCCCACAAGGTCTCCCAATAACCGTAAGTCCCCTTCCTCGTTTAAGTATTGGAAATTTTTGATGAGTCCATCTTCTGCACATGATATTATTTGATTGTTTGATCCAGGATGCCATTGTACAGCCCCAATTTTCCCTATGTGAGAATCGAGTTTCTGTGCTAACGGTTGTAGCGTTTGAGAATTCAATATGTTAATATCACCCGCCCAGCTTCCAGTTGCGATATAATCATTATCCGGTGATAAAGAGACGGCTGATATAGGCCTAGTAGATACTAATTGAGATCCAGCAAGTTCTAAATTTGCCATACGTTCTAGTTCCGCTCGTCGACTAAGTAACTCTTCCTTTATATTGAAATTTTGGTGCCTTTGCATCTCTGCCTGTAACCTCTTTCGAGATCTCTCTAATGAGTATTTGACTAGAAATTTCCTAGCAGATATTAGCTCAGAAGTTGCTGGCGTAAAAAACTCCTCGTCATCTTCCTCGTCTTCCTCTTCGGTATTTACTTCTGCTGTATTTGAGATACCAGATGGATCAACTTCATCAGTTATCAGCGCTTCAGCCAGTCGTACCCTTCTCTGCTGCACATCTTCATTATCCACCACTTCTGGCTTCTTCAATAACAATAGTACTTTTCTCACTTCAACGTCATCTTCTGGCACCTTCTCAAGGACAGCTTGTAATCGTTCATGTGGTAACTGGCTTAATATATCAGCGGTACTTTCATTTTGTGTAACACTCTTATGTTGCAAATCCACTGGAAGATTTTCAAACGAAACACCTTTACTCATACCCCTTTTGGTCAAGTACTGTCATCGGATATGACCTTTAGTTTTGCTGTGAATTGTCAATCGGCGATCATACAGCAACCTTTTAATGACTTATTCTTCATCTTTAACATATTCGTGGCGAGTGACGTTTAACTGTCAATAGCTATAATAAGAGCATTAGGCCATTAAGTGGTATACAAGCGTTATTCCCAGTAGTAATGTGTATTATCCACCCAGCTCAAAGTTTTTCGAGATGTCGGGACTGTCAGCGTTGCTTAAGGAGAAACATATTCGCTACATTGAATCACTAGATTCCAAGAAACACAATTTTGAATATTGGCTTACGGAACATCTTCGTTTAAACGGGATGTATTGGGGGCTTACAGCCCTATGTGTGCTTGATTCTTCCGAGACGTTTGCAAAAGATGAGGTTATATCGTTTGTGCTCAGTTGCTGGGACGATAAATATGGCGCATTTGCACCATTTCCAAGGCATGATGCACACTTATTGACCACACTGTCCGGGGTGCAGATTTTGGCCACGTATGATGCCTTAGACGTTCTCGGCGAAGAGCGTAAAGCTCGATTGGTTGCATTTATTCGTGGCAACCAATTGGAGGATGGCTCATTTCAAGGTGACAGGTTTGGGGAAGTCGATACAAGATTTGTTTATACGGCGTTGAGTGCGCTGTCGATTTTGGGCGAATTGACGCCGGAAGTGGTTGATCCTGCAGTGAAATTTGTACTAAAGTGTTATAATTTTGACGGTGGATTTGGATTGTGCCCTAATGCTGAATCACACGCAGCGCAAGCTTTTACGTGCCTTGGTGCTTTGGCTATTGCGAACAGGTTAAACGCGCTAAATCATGATCAATTAGAAGAGATTGGATGGTGGCTTTGCGAGCGGCAATTACCAGAAGGTGGATTGAACGGTAGGCCAAGTAAACTACCTGATGTTTGTTACAGTTGGTGGGTTTTATCTTCACTGGCTATTATTGATAAACTGGACTGGATAAACTACGAGAAATTAACTGAGTTCATACTAAATTGTCAAGATGAGAAAAAGGGCGGAATAAGTGATAGACCTGAAAATGAAGTTGATGTTTTCCATACTGTCTTTGGGGTTGCTGGCCTAAGTTTAATGGGGTACGGTGATCTAGTTCCAATAGATCCTGTATATTGTATGCCAAGCTCCATCACAGCCAAATTCAAAAAATATCCATACAAATAGATGGGCATTGCTTGATCTTCTTCGAAAGTGTTAAGTTTTCTTTATTTAAATGCATTACTTAGAAATATATTTCCTCCTGTATAGTTTTCTTTGTGGATGGAATATACTCCATATACCTCGCACGCCTATTATGAATAAAACTTCCAGGGTTAATGACTTTACAGCCGTTGTATGTCAAATCAAATTGTGCAGACGTTGTGTCACATAAAATCATTGTTGATGGTATGGGACAGAGTGTTAAAGTATGATCTAAATCCCATGAAATTGGGCGTATAGAATCAACAAAGGGTGATAAATGGCCCTGATCTAATATAGTTTTTACGAGCTTTCTTGATTCTTGAACTTTTTGTGGTAATTGATCTGGATTTTTTACTAATTCATCGATTGGAACGATATCAGTATCTTTGGTTGTCGTATTAGCACTTTCAGTATACGATTCTTCATTTTCGTTAAATGCAAATTCCAAATGGTGTCTTTTGAATCTTTCAGTCAAATCGTCTCTGAAGAGTACTATTTCTTGAGATAAGTACGCTATCCTTGTTGGGTTTGAACTCCAAATAATATTTTTGCAAACTTTGTTCATTTTTTTGGTAAACACACTAGGAATGGCATCCTGTGGTAATATGCCATTCGCCCCAAGTGAGATCATTGATCCCCACAGATCATTAGGGCCCGGAATGAATATCATTGTGGTTCTTTCAGTCAAATTGTCATATTGCGACAATAGCGTAGCTAAAGCGTCAAAGTTGTTCTTATACTGGGTTGAACTACTCACGTTCCGACTACTCATTGAAGCAAAAACGGGGATTGAAGTAAAGGAACCTTGCCAGATCAACAATGTTGGCGGATCGTCATTCAACTTTTGTAATATTTTACTCAACGCGGTCATAATTCTCAAATCATCCAAGAATAAATCAGCGCCGAGAATTATGAATTTGTGGTCAGTTAATTCCTTTTCTAATAGATGTAATCTGATTTTTAAGTCTTTGTCCAAACGAGCAATAAAGTTGTTATTGGAAAGCCCATGTATACCTAGAAGATCCAAATTACCCATAGTCTCCAATGTAATTTCTCTTCTTTCACCAGGAGGTAAAGTCATAGAAGTGACGTGAAACTTATTCCCCACAGAGTAATATATACCTTCTACAAGGACCATGCAACCTGGTGCATAATAATGGCCCTGCGTGGGGATAGTTTGTGAAATGTCGATTTCTACGGAGCCAGAAGGATCTTCTATTGACCAATTTCCCTTGAAGTTCTTGTTCAGGAGGCCCAATATTAAAAAATTTTGAGCATCTCTACCTAGCAGATTCTTGATTGGCGTGATATTCATGCTATTGAATTGCTGTTTTTGGCCAGCATTGGATAGTTCGTTTTGTAACGACACCATAGAGGACAATGGATTGAACATGTCGCTGTTTTGAAAATTCTCGTTTCTCATGACTCTATCGTTGGTGAGATAATATCTTGTCAGGAACATCTGTACTTTATCCGCAATATCAGGTAGAAACCCCGTACTGCTGCCCAATAAATTCTCCTTTTTATTTGCAACGAAAATGAACTGCATTTTACGGGGATTATATGAGAACCTTTGTTGCTGCGAAGCATTGATAACTTTGAAATAGTCTCTCCAGTCCAGGTTTTTAGATTTCTCTAACCTGGAAGAAACGTTGTGCTTGTTCTCATTGATGGGGTCTCGAATGGGTGAAGATAATAATGCATTTTGTAAAGAGGAATCAGCTGCCATGGGCATGTCATCGTCGCTGTCATCGCCACTATGCCTCAGTATATCATCGCCGTGCTGGGTAGGGTGTTCGTGGCTCCATTCAGCCTTTTCACGCTCTTTCATCTCCTGAATCACCTCTTTAACCCCGTCTTGGTCGATGAACAATCCTCTTTCCTGTTGCTTCCACACCGTCGCAAATTGCTCGAGGAATCTTATCGTAGCAGACCCCTGTCTCCAATTGGTGCCTATGTTAGTGCCGACAAACTCTGCCAGAGCAGATAACCCATCGGACTTAATCGATAGACCATATTTTCTTGACAGAACTCTGTACGCCAGTGGCCTGAGCAGGGGAGGCTGAATTTTCACAGGTAGAACGCTCCCTGAACTAAACATCTCACGCTCAAATGCTTTTGTGAGACTTGACTTACTTTGCAGACGTAAGCAGTCCGGATATCCAAAGGCATCTCAAATCTGAACGTGCCAACTATGGCCAACTGAAATATTTCATGCTATTATTTCACGCGAGGAATTAACGCGTCGCGCCATTTCTACTCTTTTTGTTACTTTTTTCTTTTTTTGGACTCCATCTTGAAGATATATGGAAAGAACAAAATCACCACAGGGCAGGTCTAGAGAAGGCAAAGAAGGTTGGTTTGGCATCGAGAGTTGCAATGGGAGTTCAAGACAAGGCACCAGGAACACAGAGGAACCGCAAGTTAGCGTCCGTACCTCGTGAAAGAAGCAACGTCCGGCACGCTTCGCAGAGGACACGTTCCAAGAACTACAAGAATATCTCAAAGAAAAGGGCCCAACAGCATGCGTTTGGGTTCAGCGTTTCAAAGATGGTTGCAATGATCCGGGCACGTGTGTGGGGAACACCCGTCGAGGAGGAAGAAGAAAGCGTAACCTCTTCGTCTGCGTCTCCTTACGACTGTGTGCCTCTGCAATGGCAAGCCAAATTCGCGCAACTACAACTGCAACTGCAATCCACGCAAAAGGAACTACAATTTGTCAAGGAGAAGTGCCACTTGCTGCAATCGGTGCTGGACGATGCGAACATCGACCAAAGGTACCTCGAGTCCCGCAGAGACATGAAAAACATTGAACGGGACAATCTCAAGCCTACTGAAATTTTGCCGCCCTCTCCAGTGAGAGCGGTGAACCCATTAGTGACTTCGAGCCCAATCCACATGTCGCCGCTCCAGTCTCGCCAGAGACCACTTTCGGCATTGCAGCCCCCCAAGGGCCCCAACTTTTACGCCAAGTATCCGAAACTACCCCAGACGAATATCCTAAGAGAATCTCCCACTGAGGAATCGCTTTCCCAGGCCCAATAGAACCGCCCTATGTCCACGATGTTTCTTTTCTGTACATATATTTGCTTGATATTATTTATTGCATTGCTTTTCGGGCAACCCCCGCTGGGTGAAAAAAAAACAAGAACCTCAGAAATTGGACGATCTATCATGGGTTGAAGATACGATAAAGCAAAAGAGGCATCACAGCGTGCCTATAGTGGATGGAGTATCGATGAGTACGGGAGATTTTTTGAGCAAGGGGATAGAGCTGGTCCAAAAGGCCATTGATTTGGACACGGCAACGCAGTATGAAGAGGCTTATACGGCGTACTACAACGGATTAGACTATTTGATGCTGGCTTTGAAGTACGAAAAGAACCCCAAGTCGAAGGAGTTGATAAGAGCAAAGTTCACAGAGTATCTGAACCGTGCAGAGCAATTGAAGAAGCATTTGGAAACTGACGAGACAAGTGGGGGGAAGAAGTCCCCTAGTGCCGGTAGTGGTTCCACGAGTGGTAATAAGAAAATCTCGCAAGAGGAAGGTGAGGATAACGGTGGTGAAGACAACAAAAAACTAAGAGGTGCTCTATCGAGTGCCATCTTATCCGAGAAGCCTAATGTCAAATGGGAAGACGTGGCTGGGCTGGAAGGAGCTAAGGAGGCCCTTAAAGAAGCCGTTATCTTGCCTGTGAAGTTCCCACATTTGTTCAAAGGTAATCGTAAGCCCACAACAGGAATTTTATTATACGGACCACCGGGTACGGGTAAATCGTACTTGGCGAAAGCTGTGGCCACCGAGGCTAATTCTACTTTCTTCAGTGTTAGTTCTAGTGACTTGGTCTCTAAATGGATGGGTGAATCTGAAAAACTGGTGAAACAGTTGTTTGCCATGGCAAGAGAGAACAAGCCTTCTATCATCTTCATTGATGAAGTGGATGCGCTTACAGGAACCAGAGGTGAGGGGGAAAGTGAAGCAAGCAGAAGAATTAAAACCGAGTTGCTAGTACAAATGAATGGTGTAGGAAATGATTCCCAGGGCGTATTGGTCCTCGGTGCCACGAACATTCCATGGCAACTAGACAGTGCCATCAGAAGAAGATTTGAAAGAAGAATATACATACCATTGCCAGATTTAGCGGCCAGAACCACTATGTTCGAGATTAACGTCGGCGACACCCCCTGCTTGTTGACCAAAGAAGATTATAGAACTTTGGGTGGGATGACTGAAGGTTATTCTGGGAGTGATATTGCCGTGGTGGTAAAAGATGCTCTGATGCAGCCAATAAGGAAGATTCAGGGCGCCACTCATTTCAAGGATGTGTCTACAGAGCAAGATGATTCAAAGAAACTAACGCCGTGCTCTCCCGGTGATGATGACGCCATTGAAATGAGTTGGACTGATATCGAAGCTGACGAACTAAAAGAACCTGACCTTACCATAAAGGATTTCTTGAAGGCCATCAAGTCGACGAGACCTACTGTTAACGAGGATGATTTGCTGAAACAAGAACAGTTCACAAGAGATTTTGGCCAAGAAGGTAACTAACTAACTAGTCGATTAATTAATGTATTAATGTAGATTTTTTTGTGTATGTCAAAAGAAAAAATAAAATATAAATGAAAAGTATGCAAAAATAGATAAATATAAAAAAAAGGCAAGGGAGAGTGGGTTTCTCGCTATGATCAACTTTTTTCGTTACTTAAAAACATTGTTCTGTTCTCATTATTGGACACTCTAGCGTTGTCAATTCTAACTTTAATTACAGCAGTGTTTTCTTCAAATATAAAGGCTCTAGCGTCAGGGTTGGCCTTTAGTATTAAGTCCTTGTAGTACTTTGATTCTTCAGTTCCTGGATCTATGATTTCAGTTTGGCCCCCGATAGACGCACTCATCTGGTTCAATTCAGCTTGGTTAAGTTCTTGCAACAAATTCAGAAGCTTACTTTGGCGTTGTTCGTCTTGAGAAACTGGTGTTGGGGTTGGAGTCTCTGATATGCTTTCCTTCCCAACTGACAAATTATTAGCGATGATCCAGTCATGAAATAGTAAAGCCACTTTAGGGTTTTCCTTGATGTTATTAAACTTTTGCGTATTCTCGGGAGTAACAAATATAATGTAATCGTTTTTGATGTCTGTTTGACCAAACAACTTTTCACCTGGTACGTAGATATAGTTCATCAATGCCACTGAGGGGATGCACTCTTTAGAGCAGGTAGCTACGTGAACATACTTGGAATTTTTGATCAAATTCAATAGGTGTACCGGTAATGTGCTAGTCCAAGCCATGATAGTGATATTTGCAACTGTGGATGACCTGAATGCTTGCGGTTGTTGTTTCCCGTGAAAAAGTGTATAGAACGTCAGGTTCAATTATATATATTTCTTCATCTCCATAAGGGGAGAATTGCTACTATTTTGACGTGGGAAGTGACGGTAATAAGTGGACAGATACAAAAATATTAGGTTACCGTATTATTTATTATTACATTATATGTGTATGTGCATAGGTACAACACAGAAGCGAGCCGCGTATTCATACGTGTGTGGGAGGTTTTCTTCTAGGACCACGGGCCCTATTTTTATTAACGTGTACCAGGGGTTTTGTTTCCTTTGCTTCGTCCCGTTTGGATACATTAATGTCGTCAGAAGTCTTAGCAGTGGTTTTAACACTGTTAAACTCCGGTACAGTATTGGAGGACCTCAAATTCTTGGACGCAATTATTGCATCCAATCTCGCGTTTATACTAAGTTCCTTCGCAGGCTCCAGCGCGGGCTCAGTTTTGGATTTTTTCATTAATTCAATTCTTCGTAATGCTTCTGGCATTGAAATCTTACGTTCTGGTGCTTTTGGAGGGCTCTTTTTGAGATTATTTCTTAACGAGAGAGCTTCCGGCTCATTGTTTTTTAGCTTGCTCACATCACCGTCGGTTTCAACTGCTGTGGGTTTTAAGCCATTGGCCAGGAATGTTTTCTTCTGTGGAATTGCAGGCTTTTCATGTTTTGTTTTTTTTAAGTTCTGAATATTTTTAATTGCTTCTGGAATGCTATCATCTTCTTGTTTCTTGACGTTACGGTTACTGGATCGTAATTTAGGTAAATCCATGGAATGTTCAAATTTTTGTTTCGTTGAAGAAGTCTCTACAGGACGCAAGTCAGGCAACGCGAGGTTTAGCTCTACTTTCTTTGGCGGTATGCTCGGTTTTGCCCTTTGGACGGTCAGCTTTGCATTTCGTAGTTCCTGAGGTTTTTCAGGTAAAGAAGGTTTAGATGTTGTCGTTAAGTTCGAATTCAATGCAGACTTAATAAAGCTTTCAGACCTGGGAAGCCTCTTCGCCGGGGGAGAAGGTGGTGTAGGCTTAGGCTTATTATTTATTGTAGATGATAAAGTGGCTGGTTTTAATTGTATGGAATCCAGGTAGTCAATGTGAGAGTTCTTTACTATTTTCGTAGGTGTCTCTACTTCTGAACCATGGCTATTTGCCATTGTTAACTTGTTATCTTGCAAAGAGCTCAAAAAGCTTGTCGGCTTCGTGGAACGTGAAACAGGCGGTTTGGGCTTGACGGGCTCAGGCACCGGCAATTCCAGCTTAGTGATCCTTCGTAGCGGGCGTTCGACAATTTCCGCCTTAGCGGGTCTTATTGGAAGCATTGGTTTCTCTTCATCTTCAATGACTTGAACATGGCTACGCCTGGTGGGCATTGGTGGTGGTGTGGGTGAGGAAGAAGAAGACGAAGCGGGCAAACGAGCTGTCTCTTGGAAGTCAAAATCATATTGAACAGTAACTATTTCCTTGTCTCTGGGTCGGCCTCGACTTGGCACGCGATGGTCCTTTCTAAAAGAAGGTGATGGTTTACTGCAACTATAATCATTAGGCGATTGAGAAGCTTTCATCTTCTGTAAAAGTAAATAATCCTCTTCGGAAATAACAAATTCCTTTGCGTTTTGAGGGCGAGGTTCATTCAAATTCGAATTTGGTGTCGCCCGTTCAAGATCCAGCTCTTTTAATGAGTAGTGAGTTTTCTTGGGGGAGAATGTCATTTCATAATTATAAGCAGATCGGTAAGCTAAATTGGCCGACCTGTTCCTGCGTTCTTCGTTTTCGGTTGTCGTTGTATTGGCTCTCCTAACGTTCCTGTGTCCTGGTGAGTCGTTGTTCACAGGCGAAAGGGGTTGTCTGGATGGATTCGTGATTGAACTACTATTGTATCTTTTAGAGTCCAGGTCTTCTACTTTTGACAAAAAATTCACCAGCTCAGGGTCACGTTCATACTGGGTCATCTTAGTGAAACAAGCAAGACCCTATGGAAAGGTCGGATGTTGTGACTTTTATTGATTAGAAACTTATATATATGCATATGTATATAAATATATGTTATATACTCATTCCTATAGTATATCTCATTTTATTTGTTATTATCGAGAATTGCAATAAAAATAAAAGAATGTCACATGGAACGAGGTTACGATAAGTATATAGAACAGTTGGACAGTATTAATGCATTTGGTATTATCCCATTGAGCTCAAGATTAACGCAACTCGATCGAAGGTTTTCTTCTGGCCAAGTATACTTGGAATCCGCAGAATACGAAAAACATCAGGTATACCAATGCAGCCAAATAAACGGTATGTGCAACACTATAAACAACGGAGATGGTATTTACAATGATAGTTAGTAAGGGAGGAAGATTTAAGAGATCGTGGAAGGTAACGAAAACAGAAAGGGTATAAGAAAGGATATAACATACGCAGGTCCGTCTTCAGGATCATTTATTGATCCTACAAAGGATTCATGGTTTGTGTTAAACATATGAGCAATCACGGAAAGAATCACCACACCAAACGCCGATAGGACGGTACAGCACCATGCCTTGCCAGTGGATACAACAGGTTTCATTTTATTGCGGTGCTTGCTTTCGGGTTTTGTTCTTTATCGTAATAGTCTTTACTAACTTACGCTGCTTTTGTTCTTCTCCCTTAAGCGATTTTTTCAGTATTTGTCAAAAAATAATGGCGTGCGAAGCGATAAGCAATTTTTTATGCCCAAAAAGAGTCATTATACGGTGCGTTAAATAACTGGGAAGTAGAATCTAAAGGTGAGCGGTATTTGCTTTTAAAGATGGCCTAGTGTGGATTCAATTCCCTGTCCTATGTCTGGCAATTCTACACCGTTCTTCCCTCTTATTCTTAGCTACGACTTTGTCGGCTGTCGTGAAAGACGCAGAAACGTTATTTGGTTATACAATAGCGAAATTGCTTAGTTGTTTTAAAAGCATAACAACCGGCCTCTTTACGGAGGCAAAATTTCTGCTTTACTTGTACGTCTGCCTTTATGTTAGTGTTGGAATAAGGGGTGATCTCGGACATAATATTCTTTATGTCAAAACAGGCGATCTTGAACGTTCTTTAATATGATATTAATTATGTTGATCTGAAACAAACACACTTAATGAAGATGAGTATAAAGACCTATTAATTGATCAAAAATTAGTACATAAGAAGATATGTTATTCCTGAGAACTTATTGTCAATGTTCTGAATTATACTTAGACCATTGGGTTTCCTATAACTAATCAGCGTGTGTTTTATATGCCTCTCTTATATAATAATAAGAAAGAACTGCTTATTCTTAATTATTACAACTTACTAAACTAATTATCAACATGGCGACCCCAGTTTAGTAAGTACCACTACTGAATCCGATGACCATGTCAGTGTCGCATTTATATAAATCGGTGATTGGGGCTAGTGATTGGGGCTAGTACCCCTTCGGCCATAGCAGCAAAGACATCTGTATTAGGGTCTTGTAGGGTCTTGTATATTACTATAAACCACAGTATTATCGGAAGCGACGCTTGCTAGATCGTTAAACCTATTGGTGCTGCCCTGTGTAAAAGATAGGTAATCCAGCTGATGGAGGCCATGTCCGTTTTCAGAGAAGCATGTATGCAATACTTCATCTGAAAGAGGCATTATTTGATCCAAGGAAACACAGCTACGCCGACATAACCTAACTTATAATCAATGCTATTAGTTATGTTGGTGTAATTTCCTGAGACAATCGAATACTTGTACGAGATTCAGTGAATTTATAGTAACTGGACCTAAGTGTTGTTCGGGGGTAATTATATTAGGATCATCAAACACGATATGACCCGGTGATACCTCAGTCGTGTTCATAGCGAGTGTAGAATAAATCATCGTCGTAGCGAGACTGAAAATTAAGCGTAGCTTCATTCCTAAACGAAGGCAGCACTGTGTTTATATACCTCTCTTATATAATAATATGAAAGAACTGCTTATTCTTAATTATTACAACTTACTAAACTAACTAATTCTCAACAGTTAGCGCTTTGGTGATTCTATAACTATTGCCATGCGTACCTGCTTAATTCAGTTCCTTCTGTCTTGATATCTGTGTCAATGATTATCATACAGTACAATTTTTTACCTAATGATGCTCTTTATATACTCCGAAAAACAACAAATAATGGTCTCTTGGCCCAGTTGGTTAAGGCACCGTGCTAATAACGCGGGGATCAGCGGTTCGATCCCGCTAGAGACCATTTCTTTTTTCCTTATCTTTTTGTAGGAAAAAGAAGTACTGTCCTTTACATATTATACAAAGGTGGCATTCCAGATTTGACACCAAAGTGTACTTTGTTAGTGCTTTTATATGGTATAAACAAATAAATACGTTTACAGATCATCAAATTTTTTTATTCCATGTTCGTAAAGTTCCTTTTTTCTACTGTTTTCTTTCATCAATTTTCTCTTTTTATTGCTCTTTTGATTAGACTCCTTTTCTTCTGCAAACTCTTCTTGTTGGTTCAAGTCTTTGTCCAGCTCATCCAATAACTCTTCTTTCGATAGTCCGACAAGCGTGACTTCAGTTTCACTAGAACTTTCTTCGGAGCTGTCATCTTCGCTGTTACTATCACTGTCGTTTTCATCTGAACTGGCAAGATCCTCATCGGACTCTAAAGATTCCTCTTCCTTTTTGTCATCATTTGACAATTCCCAAATCTTGATGTTTTCTAAGCCACCAGAAACAACACGGTATTCGCAATCTAAATCCAAGAAATTGACCTCGTCAAGGCTGTTATGATTTCTCACTTCAACAACTTTCCCCAATTTGGCATTCAGCTTATAAATGTTACCATTGGAACAACCACACCAGACACAATTATCATCTTGCAAAGTAGGAACAATGCAATCAATACTTTCATCCTTACTGATTTTTATACGACTCATTTGATCTACCAAGTCATTCTTATTTGGTTTCCAAACGGTGACGATACCTTCGCCCATCCCGCATAGAAGCGTATCTGCCTCTTCGGGATCAACGAAACAACCGCAAAGGACTTCATCTTCCTGATCGTCACTAACCATGATTTTGCCGTCCTGGTTTTCTGCTGTGTTTGGTTTGGCATCTTTGTCACGGACATCAAAATATGCTAACGTTGTCTGGCCTAAGGAGATGAATTTGTATACGGACTTTTTATCAAAATGGAAAATATCATTAATAGAGTCACCAAAATGTATTGAATGGACTGTGTTGGTTAAAGTCAAGTTGTTCGAATTCAGCACATGAACGTCACCAGATTCGTCACCTATCAATATAAACGGATGAGTTTGAGAGATGCATAGTTTGGTAAACTTGTCATTCTTCTTCTTCTCGGACTCAAATAATGAACTTAGGTTCACCTTTTTAATAACTTTACCGGTCATAGTATCAGCCTTTTTCAAAATGTTATCAGTACCAATAGAAAAGATACAACTACCCTTCGCATCAAAGCAAATGGCACGCACACTACCTTTATGCCTTCTGGTCTTCCAAAGTGTCTCCACGCCCAAGGCTTCGCTTTGCTCCATTTGTTGTTCTTCGTCCTCTGTTTCGACAGATTTTAAAGTACCATTCTCTACATCTATGTCTAATCTAGTCCAGAGACAAGTACCTTTCTTTGTTTTGGACTTACTCTTTGGGTCGTTATCCAATGCTGCAGCGTCAAGTTTACGTCTACGATTTAAACCCAATTGCAACTCAGCTGGGTTGTAACGGTGACAGACGATATGACCAGTACCGAATCCCGTTATGATTATTGGGAGTTCGGGATGTAGAATAGACTGGAAAATGGGAGTTTTTGAAGATGTTAGTTCTAAAATGGGGAAATTCGTTGAATCAACGACATCTGATTGTTTTTTACTCTTCGCCATGGTTGGAATCGTGCAGATATCTTATAATTTTCCAATGTTTTTTCTTTAACAACTGCGATGCCATGATTTCGATGTTAAAATTTTCTATTTGATATATTTATTTTTTTCAGCGAGTAAGAAAAAAAAAACAAAAAATTCTTATTGATGAGCAGTGGAAGAATCATCAATAGGAGAAGTCCTCTTTATGATATCCTCGACGGGCTTCTGTAACTCGGGAAATTCATCCACGATCTTATCAGCCAGCGAGTCTCTTAACTGCTTCAAGCCGTGCATCTTGCCCCTCTGGTATTGGTTCGATCTTCTTATAGCTTCGACAAATTCTCTCGTGTAAATATCTGGATTACGACCGTCCTCAATGTACTGCACAACTTCCAAGGGAATGTCGACCTTAGACAGACTTGACTGGGGGTCGTTGCTTCTCACATTCAACTTGTACAAACGGTCCACGTTTCTTTGTAAATTGGTGATCATTCCCTTGCTGGCCTCGGGAGTACCAGGGAAGTCATAAATGGAGACGCCTAATTCGACAAACGACTCAATAATCGAGGCCACCTGGTCCTGTGTGGCGCCCAACTCTTGTTGTAATTGCTCTCTATTGTTGCTGTTACCGTTCATTTCTTCTCGATGCAGCGCTATACGTATTTTTTGCTTTTGTTCTAGATATTGGTTGACAATAGTTAAGAGCATAAAGTTCTTGTTCTTTCCATGCGCGCTGACAAAAGGACCAGGTTGAACAGAAGGCGTAACGCAAGAAGGCAAACTACTCCGAATTGGTTTGAATAGCAGATTGGATACTGCTCGAAACACTATCTGTTACGCCTAAGTAGCTATACGCTTTACTGGACTCTGTTTTCTACTTATTGCTTACATTCCTGTTTTAGCATCATCTCACGTGGCTAGCAACGGGAAAGCCACAACTCAAGTAATAGCCAAAACCGAGCAATTCTCAACAAGAAAAAGTCATAGGTATACCAATATATAAACGAATGCAAGGCTTTTTGGTCGCTGCTTGATGGCCCAGAAATAAAGTGGTAAAGGCGGCGCATATAATGAAAAGTTACCATTTGAACAATGACATTATTGTCACACAGGAACAGTTGGATCATTGGAACGAACAATTAGCCAAGTTGGAAACGGCACAAGAGATTATCGAATGGTCGCTAGTGGCTTTCCCACACCTTTTCCAAACCACTGCGTTTGGACTGACAGGTTTGGTCACCATCGACATGCTGTCGAAACTATCCGGGAAATACTATATGCCGGAATTATTATTTATAGACACTTTGCACCATTTCCCACAGACTTTAACACTGAAGGATACAATCGAGCAAAAGTATTATCAGCCCCAGAAGCAAACTATCCATGTTTATAAGCCAGATGGATGCGACTCAGAGGCGGAATTTGCCTCGAAGTACGGTGATTTCCTATGGGAGAAAGACGACGATAAGTACGACTATTTGGCTAAAGTAGAACCTGCGCACCGTGCTTACAAAGAACTGCGCGTAAGTGCCGTCTTCACAGGCAGAAGAAAGTCGCAGGGTTCTGCTCGCTCTCAGTTGTCGCTGATTGAAATTGACGAGCTTAATGGGATCTTGAAGATAAATCCATTGATTAATTGGACATTCGAGCAAGTTAAACAATATATAGATGCAAACAATGTACCATACAATGAGCTTTTGGATCTCGGGTATAGATCCGTTGGTGATTACCATTCCACACAACCTGTAAAGGAAGGTGAAGATGAAAGAGCAGGAAGGTGGAAGGGCAAGACAAAGACTGAGTGTGGAATTCACGAAGCCAGTAGATTCGCCCAATTTCTAAAGCAAGACGCCTAGATAGAGTACATTATATACACATATGTACATGCTTACTTATTTATTTCGACCATAATACCAATATTAATAACGTCCTTTTCCAATATGCCATATTAGATGCCCAAAGTCCTTTTTATGTTGGTTACCGGGAATTTCGCGCTGGTTGAGAAAAGGACAAAAACGAGAGGATGTTTCAAGTAAGAACGAAGCAGATTACAGCAAATTAAGAAGCAAGAAAGATAGAATAACAAGCATAGACGTTTACCAATGGGTAATTTCAGATTTCCCATAAAGACCAAACTACCACCCGGGTTCATTAATGCCCGTGTACTAAGGGACAACTTCAAAAGACAACAATTCAAAGAAAATGAGATCCTGATTAAATCCTTGAAGTTCATTGCCAGAAACTTAAATTTACCAACAAAATTGAGACTAGAAGCTCAGTTGAAGCTAAACACGCTGCCCAACTACATGAGATCTACACAGATTAAAAATAGATGCGTCGACTCGGGTCATGCAAGGTTTGTGCTGAGTGATTTTAGATTATGCAGATACCAGTTTAGAGAAAATGCTTTGAGCGGTTCTTTGCCTGGCGTTAAAAAGGGTATCTGGTAAAGTTTTTTTGTCCAATTATGGATACGATATGTACTTGTAAATATATTCTCTTTAATAAAATGATAATACTTATTAAACACAATACACTAATATATATATATATATATATATATATATGTATATATAGGTATAGAGGAGAATAAGACCATACGTAAATCAGGAAAGAAACAAGTAGCAATAGCTAAAGCTAAAATAAAAGAAAAGAAGGCATACGTACATACAGTGAGGGAATAGGATTGGGGAAAATGAAAAGAAACGGCGCCCAATTAAGCACGGACAGAGACCAAAATATTATTCTTATAATAAGACACACTTCTTCTTCTTCTTTTCGGTAGTATTTTTCTTAGCTTTACCATTTGTTTTAGATTTACCCATCAATGAAGCTCTAGTGGCGGCTTCAAACACTTCTCTCACACCGTAGCCAGTCTTAGCGGAACATTCATAGTATCCGGTAGCACCAATTTGGTCTGCTACAGATTGGCCTTCTTGCGATGTAACTGGTTGTTGACCCTCTTGTCTTAATTGTTCAATGGTTTGTGGGTCATTTCTCAAATCGACTTTACAACCGACAAGAATGATTGGCACACCTTGACAGAAATGTAATACTTCAGCAATCCATTTTTCTTGTACATTCTCCAAGGAGTCTGGTAGATCGATAGAGAAACAAATTAATACGACATTGGAATCTGGGTATGATAATGGTCTTAGTCTATCGTAATCTTCTTGACCAGCGGTATCCCATAGTGCCAGCTCTACACGACGCCCGTCGACTTCGACATCTGCTACGTAATTCTCGAAGACTGTTGGTACGTAAACTTCTGGAAATTGGCCCTTGGAAAAGACAATCAATAAACATGTCTTACCACAGGCACCATCACCAACAATTACCAGCTTTCTTCTGATACTGTTACCGACTTGTTGTGACATCTTTTAAGTATTAATTCTAAGTTCTATGATTTTCTATTAGGTACAAACAATAAATCTTAACAACGATTTTTTTGTTCTATTAGTTTTGTTCCTTTTGAGTTTTGTAACTAGAGTTTGGGTTGTTCCAAAAGTGTTCTTGCAATACTCAGGGGAAAGGTGAAGGTTCGAAATAATGTCAAAGAGAAATTCCTGTTGAATGAGTATATACACCAAGGATGAAGAAGTATTTTGTGCCCACTAGTAAAACATGCAGTGCCCAATACAAATCAAACAAAGATGTATCATCTGTTTATTTTTTTTTTTCCTGAGGCGAAGCAAATTGGAAACAACAAGAATTCTTGTATCTTTTTTTAGCCCCTTGTCACGCCGCACGACGCGTAACGCATCGGATCGAGACTGTGACAATGGCGATAGAGCGCAATAAACACTTGGCGTAACCCAGTTATATCATGTTCTTTCTCTCGTTGCTTAGATTCCATAACCCGACTTCACAGATGAGGTCGGGCTTGATTAACGACCTTTTTGAGACCAAATAACCCGAGTTCCACCCGGGCTCATACCCCTCTTGATGGGGCAGTCTATCCTTGCCGAACTTGTGTATAGTTTGGTCCGCCATCAGCACGTATAAAGTCTGAGCCGATAGGTCGTAACTCATATCCTGAATGGGCTTATCTAGGGCTATCGCGTTGTAAGGCGATAATCTTTTGGTTCTCATTGCGGTACTTCCTAATATAGAACTTATATCTTCAAAATAGCGGGATGATACATGTTCCTCATATACAATGGTAGTATCGCTTCGTATTGTAGGCTTTGGTGTTGCGCGATGTTTACGCCAAAACAGCAGAGATTTGTTACGCTTTGCAAGAGCGTCCTCTATTTCATCGTTATCTGGCCCTATGACACTATCGGAATTATCTACATGCTTCTTTCCATGCAAAACGTCATATAAGCTTATTACGCCATATTGGAACCCCTCGGGGAAGTCAACTTCAAATATGTCATCGACTTTCCCGTTACCGTATTCATCTGGTAGAGCGCCTGTTTCATTATTGAGCCCAACTTTTATTGTAGGTAAGGAATAGAATATTATTCGGGAGTCCAAATCGTTTCTATTGCCGCAATGAGCGGCAACAACAAAACAGCATTCATTCAACGGTATTATCTTTTGAACTTTAGAATCTGGGTAAATCTCTAAAGGGTATACTCTCGTTCCTTCATTATAGGTCAAGGAGAAATCTTTGATAAGATAAAGCTTCTGACCCAAATTTGTAGCAGCAATGATATTATCGCCTACAACTGTAAACGTCTTCACCGTGCTCCAGCTCTTGAACGTAAATCTTCTTTCCAAGGCGATTTGTAAATGTGCGCTATTCTCGTGTTTTTCATTGTCAGCATGGTCCTTTACAACCTTTAACTTATTAAAGGACATTTCATTATCAGTGCCCATAACTTTGTAATCCAAAACAAAAATTTCACCTTGCGGTGTAACAACCAAATGATCCAGTAGCCTGGAATTTTCAAGTTCATAGGAATGTATTATTTCATTAGAAATCTTGTTTTTGGCTGCAGTTAATAAAACTAGTTTAAGTGAGCTGGTAAAAGTAATTAATAGTATTATTTTTTTTTCTAAGGGATTATCTTCGATAGCCATTGGTAATTCTTTTATTTCAAGGATTTCTCCGGAATCGTCTTTGAGAAATCGGGAATCCAGACTCACCGCTTTACCATCAGACAGTCTTACACATTCCCATTCTCTTAAGTCTTGGTTAAGTATTAGCATTCGGTTGATTTTGTCTAGATACAAAAATTTCTTATTTTTACTTCTTGTAGATTTCAATAAGAAATTTCCATTATTTGAGGTTAGATATGACAACTCAAAGATTCTCAGACCATCAGAGTACAATATGAACAACTGGTTATTGTCTGTGTCTGGACAAACTTCTATTATAGAGTTGAAATTTCCTAAATGCGGTAATTTTAATTTGTAAAAGTCCAATTCTTCACTTTGCGATATTGGTTGTAGATTAATAACAAAAATTTCAAACGAATTAAACGCCAAACATTGATTCTGGCCAAATTTTCTTAGTTTTACGTCTTTGCCTTGAAAATTTATTCGGCTTGTACATATGAAATCGTTGTTTAAAGGATTATTTTTAAAGCTGTATGTTTGGAAAAAAGATTCATGATCAACAACACAAAAGTGGGGACCAAAAATTAACGCCTGCTGAATTTTAGAGTTATAGTCCTTAGAAAAGACCACTGTATCGGATATCCAACTGGAAAAGTATGTGCAAATGATTCTGTCATGCAAAAGAATCCAAATAATATGTTCAATCGGATCATCTGCAGACTTTGTAATCTTAAAATTTATGTTTTTCACTGTTCCCAGCTGCCTAATGAATAGGCTCACGCATTTACTATCGATTAAGGATAGTATAGGGGTGCTAAATTCACCAATTGCATCTACGTCTTTAATATAGGAGACTTGGCCCAGTTTGGTATTCCAAACTATTAAGATCCCATCATTGTATGCTACGTTTTCAAATTCCCAGCCGGGAGAGACCTTGACCAGGGTTCCATCAGCATCAAAAGAATCAATGTATATTGTATTCCTGGTAACCTGAATCAAGTTCTTCTCAGTAAAATCTAAAAAGATAGTTTCGTTTTCAGAGTCGCATAACAAGTCTTCTATATTTATCAGTCCTTGGGCAGATTCATCATTGGCATCAGTTGCAGTTATGGTCAAGTCTAATAAACACATCCTATTATTTGAAACGGCATCAGTCGTAAAAATCAATGAGCTCTCGGTCTTTTGATGTTCTATTCCAAGCCTTTGCAACAAAGATATATTTAAACTCTTACATTTCCAAATTTTTAAATGGTTGAAAATCTGAAACTGCTTTAAATGCACAATCTGGTGAACTTTCCTTAGTTTATAGTCAATACAGGGCTGAGTGATTGCATTTGGTGAAGTTAACCAAACTTGGGAATTACTTTTATCATTGATGTTAGAGCCTGTATGAGTATTATATGTTTTGGAAGATGTAAACGCTAATATTTGAAAGTTTTCCTCGGTCGAGCTATCGATTGTGTGTTTAAAAGTAATATTGTTCAGAGGTTTGATGATATCTTTTGTATCCAAACATCTCAAATCTCTTAAGGTCAATGTTAGCTCCAAAGTCCTACTAAAACTTATCACTATTAGTTTATAGCTGGGAGATTTGGAATCTAGATTCAGTGGATTTGAAGGTAATGACGAAATGGACTTCAACCCTTTGAATCTCGTCAATTCGAAAAATTTCAAGTTGCCGTTTATTATTGTCGATCGTTCAGTGACACAGAAACAAATATTTCCTGTTGAGGAAGATATCACGGTGCAATATTGAAACTTTTCAAACGTATCCGGATCTAGTTTTTGCAGTTTTGATAGTAATAAGGGAGCTGGAAAGAACGACTTGATTCCTTTCAAAGCTTTCAGCCCGAATGAGTGAAATTCAGTTTCTCCAGACATGATTTGGTTTGCAGAGACCAAGGAAAATTTGAGCGGAGTCTCAACGAGACAAGCATTTAGTCCAATGGGGAGAGCCATGTTTGTTTTTTCACCATCGAATACGGTCAATTGGTAAACTTCCTTTTTCTTTATTTCATTACTATTCCATTCTATCACAAAATAAACAATTCTCCCGTACCTTATAGCTGTTACGAAAATGATGAAATATGGATCAGAATCATAATAAACAGTTGGAAAGAAGGAACCATTCATGATTATTGAATCTGTCAAAGTTAAGTTGTTCACCAATTGAAAAGTGAATGGCAAATGAAATTCGAAAAATTTGCAAATGCCCAGTTCTTTATGTATAAGAACAAATTGTTTCTCGTTCTGATGTTTTATTATGTCCCACTGGCCTCTTTGTCCTAGATTCCAGTATTGTAGTAGATACGTCTCGTTTTCGTCGTTCAATGGTAAAAGAGACAATAAATGACCACTTGGCTGAGTAAGCAAGAGTAGAGTCGCTACGTCATTGGGTTTGATAGCTAAACTATTAGATATGCCATGTCGTATGTTCGTTATTAGTGTATTGCCTGCTTGAAAAATCCCATTGTTCGATACTATCAAACTGGAGTGTTTTTGTTGGAGTTCATTTAGTGTTTGCAGTTCAATTCGTGTTTCTTCACTGCTATCGTATATTTCTGTGTCATCTAATGCTTCTATATCAGAGTCGTCTAGAGTTTCCGGGTTCTTATCAACATCAAAGAGGCTACCTAATAAGGCGTTGTACTTGTGGGGGAAATCTTTTGACAGGTCGGCACGTTCTTGCATAATGTATTTCAGCAGTGGTTCGGAATCCACTGGAGTAGTAATCGGATAGCAAGATTGAGGCATTTGTCCAATGTTTGAGTCATGGTATCTGAGCATCATCATTGATGGCTCAAGTTTTGTCTCTTTACAAGGCTCAACCCAAGTGTAGGCGCAATCTCCACTCTGGTAAAAGAGTTCAGGTTCGTTCCATTCACGTGTGGGATTGCAATCGTGCAATAAGTTTGGCGAAACTCGGAACGTCTTATTATTCAACCAGTCCTGCAACTCGAGCTTGCCAAAATCCGACGGGCGACTGACATAATGTTCATATTTGTCTAGACCATGAGTTCGCAAACCTAGCATACCTAATTGATGCCCTGTGTCCTCTAAGTATTCTCGCAAATAAATATGTGCCGTAGCGCCGCCTTCTACCTTCTTTCAGCTCGATTTGGACCTCATCTCTGGCCAATGACTATTTGTTGGTAACCTTTTCAACGTAGCCTTTATTTTCCAGCTCAATTCGGGTAACATTTAGTTTATCAAAAACACTTGGCTTGTACTTTATGTTGCACTATTTTTAACCAAATCCAAATAGTTAATAGAAACTGAGCAGTCATACACTTCTCAACTCAATTAAGCACATAGAAAGACCATCACTGCCATAATGAACAAATTGGCATTGCACTTTCTGTTCATTTAGTAGTGGAGATATCCTGACTCACCAAAGGTGCTCTAAATTCTGCTACCTGCATTCACCATTTCTTTTCTTTTCTTAACTTATGTTCTTACTTTTCTGTCGCACATAAGAAGCAAAAATATAAAGGAAACTCAACTCAAAAACAAAGAACCAGGTTTCCTCACCCCTTTTATATGACTTCAGCATTTTAGCCGCCCATCTTCCTTGCCCTTTATATTATTTGGCTTTAAAACGCGCCAGATCACGCATCACGGAATGAAAATTTTTTTGCAATAATCGGCATCGCTAAAGAAAAGCAGAGATCGAAGTAGAATAGAGAGTGATGATAGCAATGTAAAAGAAGAGTAACATATTAATAAGCGGGCTTATCAGCGAACTCGACTCTAAATAACTTTTGTCTGTCCTCAGGAAACCAATACCGCAACAAGAAAAGACAAATTATGGCTCCACCAAAGAAAACCGTCAAGAAGATGGATCTTACGTCATTTTTGAATGATGACACTTTTGGTTCATCTTGGGCTGAAGAAGATGTTGATTTGAACAAGATCACCATTCCTATCGAAACGGCCAACGCAAATACCATTCCGTTATCCGAGTTGGCTCACGCTAAAAATAACAGCAACAACATGCACTCCGGCGGTTTTGGTGGCAGTTTCGGTGGCAGTTTCGGTGGCAGTGGTGGTAGATCCAGACTAGACCCTGCCTTGGGTGGGGGTGTTTCCGACAGAAGAGAGGAATATCCTGTTCCAGATGCTCCACCATACAGAGCTGTCATCAACAACATTCCATGGGACATTTCCCCAGAGGGTGTTCAAGCGTGGGTTGAAGACGGTTTAGTCAAGCCTGAAGCCGTTGAAGAAGTTGTTTTACCAAAGAATCTAAGAGACCCAACCAGATTAAAGGGTAATGCCTTTATTACTTTGAAAGAAAAGGAAGATTTGGTTGCCGTTTTGAAATTTAATGGTACCAAATTGAACGAAAGAACTGTTTACGTCTCTGTTGCCGCTCCAAGAAGAATGGGTGGTGATGATGTCGACTGGAGTAGTGCAAGGGGCTCTAACTTCCAAGGTGACGGTAGAGAAGATGGACCTGATCTAGATTGGGGTGCCGCCAGAGGTTCCAACTTCAGAGGTCCAAGAAGAGAAAGAGAAGAAGTTGATATTGACTGGACCGCTGCAAGAGGCTCCAATTTCCAAAACTCCTCAAGACCGCCAAGAAGAGAAAGAGAAGAAGTTGACATCGACTGGACCGCTGCAAGAGGATCCAATTTCCAAAACTCTTCAAGACCACCAAGAAGAGAAAGAGAAGAACCAGACATCGACTGGAGTGCTGCTAGAGGTTCCAACTTCCAAAGCTCTTCAAGACCACCAAGAAGAGAAAGAGAAGAACCAGATATCGACTGGAGTGCTGCTAGAGGCTCCAACTTCCAAAACTCTTCAAGGCCTCCAAGAAGAGAGAGAGAAAGAGAAGAACCTTCTTTGGACTGGGGTGCCGCTAGAGGTTCTCAGTTTGGCAAGACTCAGCAAGCCAAGAGCTCCCACAAGGATAAAGCAGCATCCAACAAGAAGCCTACCGAAGAACAACCAAAAATTCAAAAATCTGCCTATGATGTTTTACGTACCGAAGATGATGATGAAGATGAAGACGTTGCTGAAAAGAAAAATGAAGACGTAAAGGAAAGTAAAACCGATGCTGGAGTTGAAGATTTACAAGAAAAAACCGCTCAATTGACTGTTGAAGATGGCGACGATTGGGAAGTTGTTGGTAAGAAATAAAGCGTTGTTTGATGATAAAAGTGTACATTTGTATTTACTATTTGCTTTTTTTCCCCTTTTTCCTTTGTCTTTTCCACTTTTCCAGGTATCCCAATTCTCTTATATAAAAAAAAATAAACTATATATTTTGTAATGCGTTTTATACATGTGTCCTTATCTATGTGTCTGTTCTTGTCGTTTTCCTTTGCAAAATAAATCGTGGATATATCTCATTTATTTTCAAACTCTAAAAAAGCTAGCGAGGGAAAAAACATTAATATTTACTATTTGAAAAAAAAAAACTAATCAAATAATATCATTATTACGAGCTATACTAAATACAGGAACAAACATACCTGTGCGAATTGCTTTTGAAAGTAGTGTTATGACAACAAACGAAGCCAGCCTACCACCACCAGTCAATCTTATTCCAATAAAGCGACCTTCGAATGAAGAGGTTCAAGACACAACATCCATTCTGAAAAAGCGTAGTAAAGATCAAGAAAAGCAAAAAAATGCTGATCCTGATTTTACTTCTCTTCAAAAAAGACTATTACAACAATTGAATGGCACTATTCCCATAAGCGAGAAAATCATCTTTAGGTACTTACAAGACAGTCAACAAGAGATCGATAGAATCATAAAACAGTCCGTCATTCAAAAGGAAAGTCATTCGGTAATTCTCGTGGGTCCCAGACAGAGCTATAAAACATACTTATTAGACTATGAATTGGCTTTATTACAGCAAAGTTACAATGAGCAGTTTATCACTATAAAGCTAAACGGGTTTATTCACTCGGAACAAACCGCTATTAACGGAATAGCCACCCAGTTGGAACAACAATTGCAAAAAATTCATGGAAATGAAACGAAGATCGATGATGCCTCGTTAGAAAAAATCAGCAGCGGTTCCTTGACAGAAGTTTTTGAGAAAATTTTATTGCTTTTAGACTCGGCTACAAAGGCAGGAAGCGAAGATAGTGATAACGCTGACGGAACCAGTACCACAAAGATAACCGTGGTCTTCGTGTTTGACGAAATCGATACCTTTGCTGGACCGGTAAGGCAGACCCTGTTATACAATCTCTTTGATATGGTAGAACACGCTAGGGTACCTGTTTGTATTTTCGGCTGTACAACAAAGTTGAACATTTTGGAATATCTGGAAAAAAGAGTGAAGAGTAGATTCTCTCAAAGAGTGATCCATATGCCACAAATACAAACTTTGGACGACATGATCGAAGGGGTAAAGGATTTACTTACTGTTCGTTTAGAAGTCTCGCCCTTGGCTTCAAACTGGAATGATACTATGGAAAAGGAGTTATCCAACCCTCGGTCCAACTTGAATAGACATATCAGAATGAATTTTGAAACTTTCAGGGCATTTCCAGTCTTAAAAAATTGTTTGACTCCACTGATAGCGACGTCCCAAAACTTCGATTCACTCTGTAGTGCCATAAAGTCATGCGCCTTTCTTGAACTTTACAATACGAACCAATTGTCTAATAGCTTAACCGGAAGACTGAAATCCTTGTCGGATTTAGAATTAGCCATTTTGATTTCAGCTGCTAGGGTTGCCTTACGAGCCAAAGATGGATCCTTTAATTTCAACTTGGCGTATGCGGAGTATGAGAAAATGGTCAAAGCTATCAATTCCAGGATCCCGACTGTGGCACCAACTATTAATTCAGGAACAGGACAAACTACTTTTTCTATCGATAATACAATCAAGCTGTGGTTGAAAAAAGACGTTAAGAACGTTTGGGAAACTTTGGTGCAACTGGACTTCTTTACCGAGAAATCGGCGGTAGGCTTAAGAGACAATGCAACCGCCGCATTTTACGCTAGCAACTATCAGTTCCAAGGTACTATGATCCCATTTGACCTGAGAAGTTATCAAATGCAGATCATTTTGCAGGAATTAAGAAGAGCCATCCCCAGATCTAATATGTACTACTCATGGACACAACTGTGAATTTCCATAACAACTATAATGACATTCCAAATGACAATATCAATTCTATTATTTTGTTCTGCTTTCTCACCTTCATCCAAAACTATTATGATTATCGCACCAAACGGGATACACCCATACCTCTCAAGTACCTCTGTTATTTTTGCAAATCTGAAAAATTCCAGTATATGTATATAATGAAGCATTGACAAATGTAGAAATTAGTAATATTAAACAAATACATCAGAACACCGATAAGTGATTGTAACGCTAACCGTGCATCAGTTTTGAATATTTTAAGCAAAACACAATATCAAAATAACATGAGTAATAATGGGTCTCCTGCGGCTCCTTCAAAAACAGAATTCAATAAATATAAAATCGGTAAAGTGAAGAGTACACCAGCTATCCAACGAGATTTGAAGACTAATTTAACATTCATTGAGTTGAAAAAGAGAAGTAGTGAGAAGGTTTACGGATGTACTGTTTTCCAAGACCATTATCGTGAAGACGAAAAACTAGGTCAAGGTACTTTTGGTGAGGTTTATAAGGGTATTCATTTAGAGACCCAAAGGCAAGTGGCCATGAAGAAGATTATAGTTAGTGTGGAAAAAGATCTCTTTCCGATAACGGCTCAAAGAGAAATTACCATTTTAAAGCGGTTGAACCACAAAAACATAATCAAACTAATTGAAATGGTGTATGACCATTCGCCAGGTACGATAAATTCAGCATCCAACAACTTGCATAAATCATTTTATATGATCCTGCCGTATATGGTAGCAGATCTCTCAGGTGTTCTGCACAATCCAAGAATCAATTTAGAAATGTGCGATATCAAGAATATGATGTTACAAATATTTGAAGGTTTGAATTATATTCATTGTGCAAAATTCATGCATAGAGATATAAAGACGGCAAACATTTTGATTGACCATAATGGTGTTTTGAAACTGGCTGACTTTGGTTTAGCAAGACTGTATTACGGTTGTCCTCCCAATCTAAAGTATCCAGGTGGTGCAGGTTCAGGAGCAAAATATACATCAGTAGTGGTAACAAGATGGTATAGAGCACCAGAACTTGTTCTAGGTGATAAACACTATACGACAGCTGTTGATGTATGGGGTGTTGGATGCGTTTTCGCCGAATGTTTTGAAAAAAAACCGATACTACAGGGTAAAACCGATATTGATCAGGGACATGTAATTTTCAAATTGTTAGGGACACCTACGGAAGAAGATTGRGCTATGGCTCAGCATTTACCAGGTGCTGAACTAACAAAAACAAGCTACAAATCAACGATAAAAGAGAGGTTTGGTAAATACCTAACCGAGACAGGCTTGGACTTCTTGCGACAATTGTTGGCTCTAGATCCTTATAAGAGACTGACCGCCATGTCCGCTAAACATCATCCTTGGTTTACAGAGGAACCTTTGCCTTCAGTAAAAATTACACTACCAACTGAAGAAAGTCATGAAGCTGATATCAAGAGATACAAAGAAGAAATGCATCAATCATTATCGCAGAGAGTGCCCACAGCACCGAGAGGTCATACAGTTGAAAAGGGTGAATCACCCGTTTTGAAACCCCGTGTAGCAATTCCAAGAGGTCCCAAGAAGGATGACGCAATCCCTATAGCGCCCTTGAGAGATATATCTTCTAGGCCGCCTTCGTCAAATTCGAGAGATCAGCATCAAAATCCTAGGTCGTATCATTCTAATAACGGATATTCGAAAACCGTGGCACCACCATCAGCTACACCCGTGGGAATCAACAGGTATGGGACCAATAATATTCCGAGAAACAATCGCTTCGACGGCAGCCATGCAGGTCCAAATAACAACAGGAATCCAATAAATCGGTTTCAACCAGAGACAAATGTCAACTCTAAATACACTAAAACACCACTGCCACTGGGACCACACTCAAGATACCAGGGCACCTCAACAGATTCGAGGTACAAAAGCTCGGCAAACGACTCTAGATACCACAACCCAAGGTATCCTAACAAATCGGACACAAGTTTCAATAAACCAGTTCAAAACTACAGTCGCCAAGAACCCCATGTAATAAGCAGAAATTATAATCCTCCGAACGGTCCCCGCAACGCCGGTTTCAATCATCATCAAGATCCAAGACCACCCCAGACACAGTTTCCAGTATCATCCTCGCAGAACCAAAATCAAATTTCAAATAAACCACTAGATAATAAAAATGGAAGTTTGAAGGACGAGAGAGCAAAACCAGATGACCAAAGGAGTCATGACAATAATGATATTGCAGATCTATATTAGATTGTATTATTAACTTCTTTCTATTTTTCGACCTTGTGGCTAAACATGCAAAGTTGTGTATTCAATAATATGTAATCAATCAATTCTTGTTACTGTCTCGTTTTCAAGCATCGTACGACGTTAAAGGTCAGTTTTCAACACGAACCCCCGAGTTCACTGCATCAGGACTAGTGCGGTATAATATAATTCACAACAAGAGGCAGGCCTGTGCTTAATCGTTGCGTTTTCCTTCCCAATGTTTAATGGAATCATTTTGCGAGGTTGCCTGCGTCCACGCCGCCGAGCACCATGCAACAAGTCATCACCTGCTAGGTTTAACCGGAGAAAGGGGACTAAGTTTTTTCTGTAGTATCGTATATATCATTTAAAAAACTGCCAGGAGATCTATCACGATCATCTTGTACATTCTATATAGAGAAAGGGTAAAAAAGAGGAAGTAGCGTAGAGTAATGATAAAGAAGGGGAAAAATTGGGGACAGGAAGAAAAAGGTTTTTTTTAATTAAGTCACTGGTTCAACGTTCCAGATTGTATCAGAATATTCCTCGATGCAACGGTCACTACTGAAGAAACCAACGTTTGCAACACTCAGGACACTCTTCTTCAACCATTCCGGTCTTTGGTTGTGGAACTCCTGGTCGACTAACTCTTGGGTGGCCAAGTAGGATTCAAAGTCGTCACTAACTAGATAGTAATCCCCATGATATTTGATACTGTCAACCAATGGTTTGAATTCGTTTGGATTCTCTGGGGAGAATTGACCACTCTCAATGTAAGATAGGACGGATTCCAAGCTCGATGGCAAATCCTGTGGGTGGTATTGATGGTTATATCTCAAATCTTCGACATTTTCACTTAAATTACCAAATAGGAAGACGTTATCTTCACCGATCTCTCTGGTAATTTCCACATTGGCACCGTCGACGGTACCAATAATCAAACCACCATTCATGACAAACTTCATATTAGAAGTACCTGACGCTTCTGTACCAGCAGTTGAAATATGTTCACTTAAATCACTTGCTGGAATAATAATTTCGGCCTTGGATACATTATAATCAGCAATGAAGACAACTTTCAATAAGTCGTCGATTGATTCGTCGTTGTTAACAATTTCAGCGACAGAGTTGACCAGTTTGATGATCAACTTAGCCATGTAGTAACCGGGTGCACTCTTACCACCGAAGATAGAAACCTTACGTGGATATTTCTTGGCCACTTCCTCGATGGAAGCACCGTTCTCTAGCATATTTTTCATTGCTAAGTAACGGTAAATAATACCAAAGACGTTTAGTTGTTGACGTTTATACTCGTGAATACGTTTAACTTGCATATCAAACAAAGTATCGTCTAGATACTCTCTGTTAATGATGTCTTCACCACCATTTTCTTTTTTGATTAGGTCCACCAATCTGATCTTATTATTGAGTTTGACTTGATTCCACTCTTTCAAAAACTTCTTATCCTCAAGGTGCTTTGCCAGTTGAGTTAACTTTGTCATGTCTAGTAGATAGTCCTCTGTAGGATCGTTAAGAGTTTTGCTAATCAATCTAGCCAAGTTAGGGTTAGCTTGCTTCAACCATCTTCTTGGTGTGATACCGTTAGTAACGTTGACAAACTTTGATGCACCGTAGAATTTGACGAAATCTTTGAAGATGGTGGTCTTAATTAATTCAGAGTGCAATTCCGCAACACCGTTGACTTTATGAGAACCAACAATAGCCAAAAAGGCCATTCTGATCTGTCTCTCTGGAGAGTTTTCCTCGATGATGGATATACGAGACAAAAGATCAACATCCTTGGGGAATTTCTTTGCAACATCTTGCAAGAAGAACCAATTAATATCGTAAATGATTTCCAGATGTCTGGGCAACAAATGGCCGAACAAGCCAACGGGCCATTTTTCCAAGGCTTCCTGCATAACGGTGTGGTTGGTATAAGCAAAGGTCTTGGTGACAATGTCCCAAGCTTCGTGCCAGTCCAATTTTTCCAAATCAACCAAGACTCTTTGCAATTCAAGGATAGCTAAAGTTGGATGAGTATCGTTCAATTGAATAGCCACTTGTTCAGGGAACTCGGTCCATGACCTCTTGGATTTTTTGAATCTTCTTAGGATATCGTGCAGGGATGCAGCACACCAGAAGTATTGCTGTTTCAATCTCAGTTCTTTACCTTGGGCAAAGTTGTCGTTTGGATACAGCACAGCGGTAATGGACTCGGCACTTTGCTGTTGAGCCACAGAGTTCTTATAGTCACCATTATTGAATTTAGCAAAATCGAACTCGGTGGTAGGTCTTGCTTGCCACAATCTCAAATTATTAACATTGGAAGTTTTGAAACCTGGAACGGGGAAATCGTAGGCAACGGCAAGAACACGTTCACCACCAATCCATTGTGATGCACTCAATGTCGTCTTACCACCTTCTGGCCTATCGACGTAACCATAAAATGTGACTGGAATTTGAACTTCGTTACGTTCAATTTCCCATGGATTACCAGAATTCAACCAGTAATCCGGGGTTTCCACTTGGTAACCATCGATGATTTTTTGGGCAAAGATACCATACTCATAACGCAGACCGTACCCCCATGCAGGGATGCCCTCTGTTGCCATTGAGTCGACGAAACAAGCAGCAAGACGACCTAGCCCACCGTTACCCAGACCTGCATCCGGTTCTTGGTCTAGAACGTCTTCCAGTTTGAAACCTAAATCATCCAGGGCACCCTTGATCATTTCTCTTGGTTCTCCCTTAGAGTCCTGGGAGGCAGATGGGTCTTCTGGGTCGTCGATTTTCATGTTGATCAGAGCATTGTCCAACGCTCTACCCATTAAAAACTCTAAAGATAAGTAGTAGACTCTTTTTGGGTCTCTCGTGGTGAACTTTTGCTGGGTCTTGTTCCAGTCGATGACCAAGTTGTCACGAACACTCATCGAAGCAGCCTCATAAGCAGCCATGTCATCACAATTGTAAAGAGAACGTGCTAATGTGGTTTCAACATGGTCGATAAACCTATCCTGGAAGTCCTCAGGTTTGTCGAATTTTCTGACCTGGTGCTTGTTCCACAGCGCCCTTGATTTCAAGGGAATCACAGTGTCAATTGACTTGATTTCTTGTGGCAGAAACCCGGTCAATCTCCTGGTCAATCTAGGGATCTGACGTGGAGAAGTGGGTTCCTCAGTAATCATGTCATTGGTAGTGCTGGTACTTGCTGGCGGCATTGTTGAAGAAGAAATAAGTTAACAGCTCCTGTGCTGAAATCGAAATAGATAAAAAAAGTCGAAGAAGATCTTTTTTTGTTTTTTGTTTGACTTTTTAGTAATTGCTCACTAGCTTTCCAACTTACTGAATAGATGCTTAAAGGAAACTATAGAAAAATTAGCAGGAAATATATATATAATATATATATATATATATACGTAATCAAATAAGTAAGAGTAATAAAAGACAGAAGGCACAATGAAGAGCCTGGAATTACACCTACAGAAAGACCGCGCTCCTTTTATACATAGTAATCGAATTCTACTACTGTCTCTTCCTTATCTGTATATTTCGGAAACGGACACTCTATTGAACTCCCCTGAAACTTTTTCAGCTAAAGTTTGTCACCCCTTACTTGTTTCCTCGAGAGTTTGCAAAAAGTGAAAATGCAATAACGGTAAATGAGGAAAGCGTTCCTTACCACCTAAAAGGGCCATCCTTGAAAGGTAAAAAGCAAGAGCTTACTGCTGCGTCTAGCAGGGACTCCTTTACCGTTGGGTGCCGACTTACCTTCCTGCCCCCCGCCCCGCCCCACAGTGATGGCAGGCGATGCCACTACCCCTTGAAGAGCCTTTTGCCTGTGGGGCAGCGGCCTTTTTCCTCTGTGGGAACGCCAGAAAAAGCACCGGGGTATTTTTATTGTCTAGTACGGGAAGAATCGTTTACAGAAGCACGCGGATGCGTTGGCTAGTCAACCATTCGCGCAGAGCGAAAGGAGAGGTCGATGTGTCTTTGACGTTGTGTTCCTGCGGCTCTTCCTGGGGATTCTGTTGCGTCTTTTTTGTTGAAGAAGCTATGGTGGGGGCCTGTCTTGGGTTTCCTACGCATTCCGGTGGGGACTGTGATTATATATGATTATGCAAAAAAATAAAGGAGATAAATAGAAATAAATGCGCAAGCCCGGAATCGAACCGGGGGCCCAACGATGGCAACGTTGGATTTTACCACTAAACCACTTGCGCTTATTCTATATTAGAACAGGCTGCAGCTAGCAGGTCAGGTTGCTTCGTTTTGGTTTTTAGAAGGCCAAATAAAAAAAAAATAAAACGTGCGTGATTGTATCCTTATTATAGATTAACGATGTGTATTTAAAGTTTTCTTATAATCAGTATATCGATAAATGTATACATTTGTATTAACAGACGCTGAAGTAAAGTTCTCTCCCATAAAAATATATATAAAAAATAAAAAGAGGCATTGAGAGATGTGGGTGGGCGTCCCTTATGTGTGGACACCAACTCAACTGCCTTAGTAAACTATAATTTTCTATTATGACCGAATCTGAATAAAGTTTCTTTCGTTTTTCCTTTTTTTCCATCAAAAAAGAAAAATGTATGCACTGTACTGTAATTAACTATTCCTTTTCTTTGATTGTTGGTACAGTTCTCTTATTGTCATGGTAACAAATAGTTCGAAGTCGAAGACTTTCAAGTTAGCATGTAGATTTTGTTCGCTTACGAAGATAGTTTGAATTTGGAACTAGAACAGCTGCCAGTTAGGACATTCTTAGGGAACGTGTAGCCAGCAGCTTCCCATGTCGTCAAGTTTGCATTTTCGTAGGCGTTTAAGTGCGCTTGAATATAATCATATGTTGGGAAATCATCTGGATCACACGTGATGGACTTGGCATCACTGGGTTGATATATTCTAACATAGTCAATCGACATGACCACTGGGAAGAAAATGTATTGCCAGTCAATATAAGCCCAATTGTTAGAGATACCCAAGTTCAGCACCACTGACATTGGTTCTTTACTGATTCTTCTCCAATCAATATTACCAGTAGGGTGTAAGGCAGTAGCGTAAATGGTGAAGGTTGGGTTATCACCAACAAACCAACGGATATAACCGTCATTGTCATCATTTAAATATTCGATGGCGTACTTTTGGAAATAACCGGCATATTCGCCAAATTCATACCAAGTTACATTTAAGGTGGAAACAGCAGACACAGCTTGTTGGAAGGGACCACCAGCATACGTATTCATTGTTGTTGTTGAGAAATTGTAGACCTCAATGAAATCGTAATCTGGCATATACCATATATCAAAAGGTGCGATTTGTAAAGATTGAGAGGCTACACCTACAGCAAGCTTAGTGTCAGTTTCACCTTCCAAAACATCGATTTCCGGAGCTCCTCTACCAACACCTTGGTTTGGATGATCTTCGTCATCACAGGTACAAACACTCAATTTTTGTCCCGGCAGAAAAGAAATACCATCAGGAGAACTTTGATTTGGAGTAATACCGGCATCACATGCTTCATAAGAATATGGCCACACACCTTGGGTACTTGCTAGATAACCTGGTCTACCCAAATTACCCATGGTCCACAAACCGGGCCAAAGCCCTGAAATACGACCATAGTTAGGTAAATTGGCAGAGATTTCCAAAGCACCTTGTGTGAAACAAACCTTATTCCAACTCTGTAGCATACCTGATCTGTAATATAAGCCATGATTTTTGAAAGCATCCATTCTCAATTGCAAAGTACCATTTACTGTAGTGGAAGCGTCTGGACTATACCATTCTAAATCCTTAGTGGCATCATAGTGAACATCGGGGGCAGTCCAATATGCGTCATCTCCATCATAGAATGTTCTACCTTCTGCGTTAAATTCATCGGAAAATACTAGTTCCCATTTGGAGCCATCTTTAGCTTCTCTTGTCTTGGCAGTATCTGGCGTATCTGGGTCAACCAGAGATGTTCTAATAGCGGATAATTGAGGATATTGATACAGGGTTAAATATGAAACTTCTTCGACATCTTTCCCGTGGTTAATGGCACCTGTGAAAGTGAGCGCCGGCAAAATAATAAAAATGAAGACAGCTGCTATGAACAAAAGCAAAACACCAGCAAACCCACCAGCAGATCTTTTATCCATGTATTTAAAGTCATCAATGAACCTTCTTTTATCTAGTCTGGCTTCTTCTTCAGGGTCAGGATTGTGCAAGTAATCATCTTCTTCCTTTTCATCCATCATGAGTGGGAAAGATGACGCAGGATAACCACCGAATGGAGAGAAATCTTGTTCACCTAAAAATGGATTAGAAGAGAATGATGCGGATGATTCATTGCCTGGAGATGACGACGGGGAACGGCCTTGGTTGTTCAGTTGGGTCATGGAAGCCACTCTGGAACCTACCAAAGGATATCTATCAAATTCTGGAGGCGAGAGAATGTCGTTCTTAGAGAAACTAGAGTTTAGAGAAGGAGACGAGGCTATAGTCCTATGTGGTGGCTGAAGGAATGAGTTGTCGTTGGCTGTGCTCACGACTCTACTATTATTTTTTGAATAGTAACCTTTGTAATCAGATATGCCATTGTTTTGACTTATATCCAGACGTGAATTATCATGGAGTAGTGAAGAATCACTCCCCTGTGGCTGATAGTGAACAGAAGAAGAAAGAGACTCACCGTCACGTTCACCAGATTCTTCGTCACTACCTATGAAAGGGTTTGTAAGAGCAGCATTGTTGTCTGTCTTGTCATGCAGCTGTGCAAAAGATGGTGACGGAGAAAGAGAAGGAGGATCGCGACCTCCATCTGCACCTTCCGTGTCCAGATTTGTGCTACTAAAGTTGTGTGTTCCCGTCAGGTTTCTTAATGGCATTATGATAAAGGAGTGAGTATTATACCTGTTTTGTAGACTTTAGACGATTTTAACGAGAGAAAAATGGTGTGCAGCTACTGTTTTGCCTTAGTCGAGAGATATTAACAACAATAGATTTATAAACAAACAATAACAAACACTAATACGACAGGATAAACAATAGAATAACAATAAACAGCTTTTTCGGGCACGCTTGATACTTGGCCTTTGATGTGAAAAGAAAAACGTGGAAAAGTTTTTGTTATTCCTGAGGTCTTTTTTATGGAAAGCCGTCAAGTTTTATTGTTCAAAAGTAATTTAACGGTTGTCGTTTTTCGACCGTTGCTAGTCAAATTTTATCTAAACCTGATTTATTCTGTGTTTCGCCAAAAATAGCGTTAACTTTTCATCTGATCAGAAAAAAAAAAAATTCTTGGTAGCGTACATGATCTAAAGTCTAGAATTTACCATTTCAGGACTGAAATTTGGCGTTTTGCGGGTAAAAAGGCCTTTTGGGTCGCGTCATTCCGCGGGCGGAGCAGGAAAAAGAAAAGTTTAAAACGAAAATCACTGAGCCACAAAATTTAGATCCTTCCATACGGCCAGCCAGCATTTAAAATTACATGAGTGGTGAAGATCATTCAAAAAAGAAATGGACGAGTCCGGAATCGAACCGGAGACCTCTCCCATGCTAAGGGAGCGCGCTACCGACTACGCCACACGCCCTGGTATTTCTTGAAACCTGATGGATAGATGTGCACTTTATCGCAAGAGATTTTAGCTTTTAACTGGTTTTGTTCATTGGCTCCGTAGTTGTAAGTTGGAATAAATGAATTTGGATATACATTTATTCATACAAAATTAAAGCTGAATCACATACAAATAACCAAATCTGTTAATTAGTGAAGATAAAGTTGAAGGGTTTATTGATTAATGATTAACTTTGAGTTAGTGCGTAAGGAGGTGAGGTATAGAAAATGCCTTATAATATAGTTATGTACTATGTTTGTACTGTCGGATTTATTAACCAATCATGTGTGCTTTATACACCATAATTCAAGAGAGGGACTGGTTCTTGCTACTCATCAAACTACCAATTTCAATACGGATTCGGTGTATATTATTTTCTGCGCTTCCTATTGTATTGCCAGTACAAGTTACTCGTTCCGTTGTAGACCATTGAATTTATGAACAGCTGGCCTTCGTAATACACCGCATAATTCTCCGCTTTGTTGGCCCTGACATAATTATTCTTATGAGCTGCGTAAACGCGCTCTTAATAATGCGCTAAGCTTCCCGAATATAAGCACCTGTGAACTGGCTTAGGTAGTTTTTTCTAAATTGTAAATGCTGTTTTTTGTATGTATGAATATATTAAATTGACATTAAAGTAGTAGAACTAGAATGTGTTGCGTCCGTAGATCCCGAAGAGATAAGTTATTTTTTTGCTATTCTTGAAGAAGCGCTTCGCATGTTTTTGCGATGGTTGTAAAGCTCACCATGTCCTTTCAATCTTCTTGTAATCTCCCTTCTAATTATATTTTCTTGATTCTGTCGACTCAAATTAAAGGCTCTTATTTCTTGTTCTGTATCATTGGGTTCGTCCGTCTGAATGTGAAAAGTAGAGAGCCCACTAAAGGTATGCTCGGCTTGTGACGTATTCTCCTCGATAGGAATTTCAATCTGCATAACACCATATACCGTTCCACTGCTATCGGCGCGTACACTCGTCCCACAGAGTCTGAATGTACCAGTGACTGCATTATTGAAAGAAAACTCTTTATGAAAACGATCGGTTAAACTGGATATGCAGATACCGTTCCCTGTGTGTGATAATTCTAAATGGTAATCGTCAAATAACATTTGAGTGGCTTCTGAATCAATAAGGTTAGGGTTAAGTCTCTTCAATATTTCCGAGACCAGTTTATTTTCGTCCACGCCTTGCTCCACATAAAGCTGGTTTCCATGAATATCTGATATCAGTTCATAAGACGGTATGTATACTTTTCCCCATATCTTGGATATTTTTTGGTGAAGAATTTCTCCAATGAGTTGGCACGTGATTTCTTTATAAAGTGATAGTATGTAACAGTGATTTAGGTTCCGCAAAAAGATTTGAGGTTGAAGTTTGTTCTCTCGGAGTAATGATCCTGGTTGTGATTGTTGTATTCTTCTTCTTTTGCGGATCATATTGGAGGGCTCATTAGATGCATTAACCTTGAGAAGGTTAGGTTGGAAAATGCATGCGGTAGCCATTAAATGTATTTCTATTCTATGGTGTGCTATGTTAAGCTTGGTCTGCTGATAAAACAAGAGGGGCAGTGCATTAATAATTCTTATAAAGAATAGTTTTTATTTTCTAAAAAAAAATATACGCTGAAAAAATTAATAGACTATCTGATCTATCGCAGTTTTTTTTTTTAAAAAAAAAGAAGATTCCCTTTTTTTTCTATAACATTCTCCCGTGTTCTTCGGGCGATGGCAGAGTTCTTCCATGATCCGAGCATCATGTGGCGCTATCAACTTGAGAAGGAAAAGTAAACAAATAAATAAATAAATATAAACAAACAAAACAGATTTGGCGATACGAAGTTCACAAAAATGATTTTGTTCGTTGTCATGCTCCTTCCGACTGTATTGCGTATTCCTTTTCAAGAGTGTTCGTGTTTCGCAATTAGGTCTGTTGTTTTTTTAAGTTTTGTTGCTGTAACATATTAGGTTAACAAAGTAAGGTAGTGCAAATTATTAAACATTAGTATAAGCATTAGGTATTAAATATTATTTTGATTGTTGAATTAAATTTTCATTATAGTACACTTCGAGCGTTTTCATGACATCAAGTTCTTTTCTTCAATTGGTGAAGAACTCCATAAGAGAGCACAGCATGCCTCTCCACATTAAGATTCTGAGAATGCCTCTTAGCCACCGCGGTCTAATCTTATATAGCAAGACACCGCAATTGTCACCCATAAGTTCTGTCGTTTCAGCGTCTAAGCCCTCAGCTTTCTTGATCAATCTCCTAGCAGGGCACCCGCCGTTCCAAAAATTCCATTTTTTCACCCCACCACATAGATTCAATCTATCCATCTTCTTGAATAGGGGCCCGCGGGGGCCTCCAATATATTTCCATTGACCTAAACACCATTTTTGTCTTGGATCCTTCGAGGGTAGTTGCTTATTACCCCAACCTCCTTGGAAATGTAACCAATCTAAGCCCAGAGATTCTTCTCTCTCTGTGGAAGGGGTCACAGTTTTACCGTCAAAAGTGTAGGAATAAAAGTTCAAAGACGGATCCCACAATGGCCCGCGATCGGTAAAATCGCTCAAGGGCATGAAAAAAAAGGGAATGTCGTGTGCATGCTGTCCGACGGAAGCGTAATTGGCATGAGTGCCTCTCGCACTAAAAATCAGCGGTCTTTGGAGTATGGTGTCCTCGTCAAATTTGTCATCTTGCTGTTTTCTTTTGGTCAGCTTCTTGAATTTTTCAACAGCTTCGTATCTGTAGCCGGTACCACTGGAATGCGCGCTCATCCAAAAGTACTTTGGTACACCATTGTGAAACCTGACCAAAGAGTGTTCCCAGTCACCGACGTGACTGCCCCAGGGACCCTGGCCCATGATGAAGGGACCATGGTTGAACGGGTAGAAGAAAAACCAAAATGCGTCGACCCATCCGTTACCCTTGTCGACCACGAACAGGACTGCAGGCGCCTTGGGGTTGTGGCCTGTTCCGTATTCTGGCGGGTGGCCCAGCAACCACTTGGGATCTTTGTCGAAATCATCCGAACTTGTCAAAAACACGTCGCTACTAGGAATACGGGTCTCAGTTCCATTGGCCAGCAAGTCTGCGCTGTATTCCGCCTTTAAATCATGCAGCGTCAAGTTTTCATGAGTAGGTATGAAATTGCCATGTTTGTCTTTGATTTGGAAGTTTTGCACAAACTCGGCAATATCCGAGGGCCAGTACTTCTCTTCGCTATACAGATGAACTAAGGGACAATGATCGATGACATAAGACGGGATTTCTCCCGGGACATGCAAAGATCTCTGATCTTCTGTAACATCCGAGGGGTTTAGTATGGGCGGCAATCGATTGTCGAATTGAGCATTGCTGTGCTGCGACGTGGATGTGTCTCTTTTCATTAATGGCTCCAATGGATCGTAGTCTTCCAAGGGCGGAAGGACGAGCGCGTCTACCACGCTTACGACCATTATCAAGAACCATAGCAATATCTGCGATGTTACGCAACGCATTCGCTAATGGATGTTTAATTGGTATTACTAATTTTTGTCCTTTGGTTAAAAGCGCTCTTGATCTTTCTACTTCTCGACATCTACATCAGAAATTAGAGAAACAGGGATTAGTAGCTTTATTATAAACTAGAGGAAATATTGTGTAGATTTAAGATTTCAATTCACATTTTTCGGAAACTTTTTTTTTCCTTGTTTTTTTCTTCACTTGGTTTGGTATACAACTACGTAGAGAGTATATCTCGCATCTCTCATATGCGCTACGCTTTCCTGCCAAAGAAGGGTTCTTTCCTTATTATTTCTTTTTTTTCTCCCGCCTGCCTTGCTCATCACGCGGAATACGGAGTCACAAAACCTTAATAATGCGCTCTTTTTTTATTTTATTTTATTTTATCTCTGTCTTCCTCCCAACTCCGCCATAGCCGTATAACTGAATCGAGATATAAAGTATTTCTATTCTTCCGAGAGCAAATACTTTCCTGGGCGTCCGCTATACGATTTCTGACGGGCCAGTGGAATCGTATGCCCAAAGGAGTAACTTAATTACCTGTTCTACAAGCCCGATTGAGACATGATCCTGCATTCTCCCGAAGAGGCCACATGATAATATACATGTGCGCTCCCACGACGCTTTCTGTGCCCCCCCGAGGCCAAAAAGCGCAACCAACCAAAAAAAAAAAAAAAAATGCCGCGGAGCCGGGTGAGCACCCCGGGCGGGTAACAAAATACCGAAGCATTTTCAAGCTGTGCCCGACACCCCATACTAAATGTGTTCGCAGACACTGCGCTATCTATGGCCCGTGTGCCCAGATGCAATGGGTGCAGGTTACCGGGCTCATAACTCACCTGGGTGTGCCTGGCGAGGGGTTTAAAGAGGTCCAAACGGACCAGCCGGGCTTGGCCGCTGCGGTAGTCTCTGAGCCCAACGGATCGGAATAGCTTACTCGTCTCGCCCAAACGGGGAAAGGGGAAAACAAAAACAAAAACAGAACGGCGTAGTTTCCGGCAGCCATGATGATCCCTGATTCATAGAGCCATTTTTTTCATCTTTTTCTTAATGCATTTTTTCGTTTTGGATCTGCGCAAAACGTGGTGGAGCTGGCTCGTTTCTTTTATATATCTTGCAAACGTTCGTTGCCCAACCATCTAAACTTTCCTGGCGTGTACCCTTCTACCGGCTCTTTTTAATTTCTCTCTTTTTGCGTAAGCACATTTTTTTTTGTAGTCAACTTAGCCTAGCAATTGTTAACCTTCCGTTACTCGTACTAATCCAACAGGCGAATACGAAATCCAGGTGTTTGCTTTTTTATCTCTGCGTGTGTTTTATAATTCGGATATCGTTGATTGATCTAGTCATTTTCTATTCCTTCTTTTCTCGTTCAGCTCTCTCTGTCTTTTCGTTTATTCTACCCATCTAATCCTTTAATTTCCATACCCGTAATTATACATTAATTTTGATCATAGTATTTCATAATATCAATTCTTTGTTCCTATTTATTTCATTTAATCTGCATTAATACTCGCCTTCCAGCCAAAAATAAACAGAAATGAACAGACAGGAATCCATTAATTCGTTCAATTCAGACGAAACATCGTCGCTGTCTGATGTGGAAAGCCAGCAGCCGCAACAGTATATCCCTTCAGAAAGAGGCTCCAAGTCCAATATGGCTCCCAACCAATTGAAGCTGACACGGACAGAAACCGTGAAGACCTTGCAAGACATGGGTGTGAGCTCCAAGGCCCCAATTCCTGACGTCAATGCTCCTCAATCCAGTAAGAACAAGATTTTCCCAGAGGAATACACTCTAGAAACCCCCACGGGGTTGGTCCCCGTGGCCACTCTGCATTCGATAGGTAGAACGTCGACTGCAATCTCTCGTACAAGAACAAGACAAATCGATGGTGCGTCTTCGCCCTCTTCGAATGAAGACGCTTTGGAAAGCGACAATAACGAAAAGGGCAAAGAAGGCGACTCTAGCGGTGCCAACGATGAGGCACCAGATCTAGATCCAGAAATCRAGTTTGTCACTTTTGTCACTGGTGATCCGGAAAACCCTCACAACTGGCCCGGATGGATCCGTTGGACCTATACCGTGCTGCTATCCATCCTGGTTATTTGCGTTGCCTACGGGTCCGCTTGTATCAGTGGTGGGCTGGGAACCGTCGAGAAAAAATACCACGTCGGTTTGGAAGCTGCTATTTTATCGTGTTCCTTAATGGTCATCGGTTTCTCCTTGGGTCCTTTGATCTGGTCTCCAGTCAGTGACTTGTACGGTAGAAGAGTCGCTTACTTCGTGTCTATGGGTCTTTATGTCATTTTCAACATTCCTTGCGCATTGGCCCCAAATCTAGGTTGTCTTTTGGCCTGTAGGTTTTTATGTGGTGTCTGGTCCTCCTCCGGCCTATGTCTCGTTGGTGGGTCCATCGCCGATATGTTCCCCAGTGAAACTAGAGGTAAAGCCATCGCTTTCTTTGCCTTTGCTCCTTATGTTGGTCCCGTTGTTGGTCCATTAGTCAATGGTTTCATTTCCGTTTCCACCGGCCGTATGGACCTGATCTTCTGGGTCAACATGGCCTTCGCAGGTGTTATGTGGATCGTGGCCTCTGCTATTCCAGAAACATACGCTCCCGTTATCTTGAAGAGGAAAGCTGCCAGATTAAGAAAGGAGACCGGTAACCCCAAGATCATGACTGAACAAGAAGCTCAAGGTATCAGTATGAGTGAAATGATGAGAGCTTGTTTGTTAAGACCTCTATACTTTGCTGTCACTGAACCAGTCTTGGTTGCTACTTGCTTTTACGTGTGTTTGATTTACTCTCTGTTATATGCGTTCTTCTTCGCCTTCCCTGTCATTTTCGGTGAATTGTATGGTTACAAGGATAACATTGTCGGATTGATGTTTATTCCGATTGTTATCGGTGCTCTCTGGGCCCTAGCCACTACCTTCTACTGTGAAAACAAGTATCTAGCAATCGTCAAACAACGTAAACCTACACCCGAAGATCGTCTGTTGGGTGCCAAGATCGGTGCTCCATTCGCTGCTATTGCGCTTTGGATTTTAGGTGCCACTTCTTACAAACATATTATTTGGGTCGGGCCAGCTTCTGCCGGTTTAGCTTTTGGTTATGGTATGGTGTTGATTTACTATTCGCTAAACAACTATATCATTGATTGTTACGTCCAATATGCATCCAGTGCTTTGGCCACAAAGGTCTTCTTAAGATCTTGTGGTGGTGCTGCCTTCCCATTGTTTACCATTCAAATGTACCACAAATTGAACTTACACTGGGGTTCTTGGTTATTGGCTTTCATCTCTACTGCTATGATTGCTTTACCTTTTGCATTCTCTTACTGGGGTAAAGAATTGAGACATAAATTGTCCAAGAAAGATTACTCCATTGACAGTGTTGAATAAGAATAACGATACTACGAATCAAGCATAGCCACCAAAGTCATATTATCAATGGTGACTAAAAAAACAACCAAGCAAACTATCAAAACAATCATGCATTTTCCCCCCTTTACCCAACAGTAATGTATATATATAATTTTTATGTATTTTTTATCCTTTCTCTATTGTTCTTCTTTCGTTATGTCCATTATTGCTATTTCTGACAATGCATTGACCTTGAACCATTAAGCAAAATCCATCAAAAAACAAATTATATAGAAAAAAACAACACTTTATATCTCAACACGCAAATATTTTATTCCCATTCGTTCTTCTACTTTTCAGAATAATTCATTCCCGACATTTCCATTTTCTCTAATTTGACCGAAAAATGACAAATTGATCGACATCTACCCAGCCAATAAAAAGGGTCCCCATTTCTAACTTTGACACCTGCGTAACGGTAACAACAGGCTTTACATCAGAGTTCATTAATACAACATCAAGTGTCCTCGTTGATTGCTTGAAATGATCACCAATAGGCGTATTTTAAAATCTTTTGAGGAGATAAACCATTCCTTAGAGGAGTCTTTACAGGATGTTACATTTGACTTACAACAACAATTAGTTCAAGATGACAATAAAGAAAATGGAGAGCTAGCAAAACTGCAAGACCAATTGCAACAGGTCAGGTCTATTGTTGAGAAAGTTTGCGTTTCGATTAAGAGCGACGATGTTGAATCCTACTGCTCAATATCTTTTGATTCGTTATACAATATATGCAAAGACATTGCAGATCCTTCGTCCTTTGAAGATGGGGATTTGCAATATCTTGTGAGTCAAGCCATATTTGAATACGTCATCTTATTGTGTTACTATTCAGTAACCAATGAATGTGTCCAAGGTTTACCAGCCGTGTACGAAGCCGAACAATACTATAAGACGATTAGTGATTCAACATTAAGATCATTACTTTATTGTTTACAAAATTCAGTGTCAACTTTACGAAGTTTATTTCAAGATGTTCAAAAGAAAATATATAGGAAAAATCAGCTACACCAAACATGGTCACTACGAGCTTTATTGTTAGATTTATTAGAAGAGGTACGTCCAACAATAAATAAGTTTATGGTAGTTCGAAACTTTAGATTTGTTGGGTTGCCAAAGAAACCGCTTGAAATAGCTTCATTTGCTTCCGACATTCCGCGCGGCGTAGTTCATGAAAGGCTAGATATAATCAATCGGTCATCAAAGAACTATACTATCAAACTGGGCCATTTGATTGCCGAATTTGCTCAACCGGCAGACGCAGATGACAAACTGCAACTACCAAACTACGAAAGACGTCTACAATCTTTGCAGAGCTTCTTTGGGTTATCGGCGTCTGACACAAATTTAACAGATATCGTACAACGTTCAGCTAAGTTTCATAGAGATCATCCGCTGAAAAAGTTCACCAAACCAAGCATATTGACCAGATACTGGCCTTCGATGTTGTTATGTCTTTTGTATGGTCCGTCATCGATTATGACTATATGGAATTCTCGTTACGTTATTCAAGACTTCATTAGAAATAATGTTGTTGATTTTGCCAAGGGACTGGTATTGAATTGGTTATGGACTCCTCTAAAACAAGTTTGGTCCACTGTGAGACATGATGAAGGAAGTGCCATTTCAGTCACATCACAAGAAACTTTAAACTCTGATATGGATTCTCTGACTAGAATGATTGTTAGCTTTGTTGTAGATAATAGTAACTCGGCTTCCGATCAAACCATAGACCCTATTCTGTTAAGCAGCAAAGTAGAACACGGTGATTTGACAGAATTCATGGAAATTTATGAATCACAATTGCACCATCCAATTAAAAATATAGCCACAGGTGGTCTAGTAAGATCATTATTGATTCAACTACAAAAAACAAAAGTGGATGGGTCTATGGCGTTGAATGGCATTGATAAAATGTTAAAGTCACAACAGTTAGTATTTGGAGTCGTAGCATTATCCCCAGCTCTAGTAATACTGTATTCAGTTACTGTGGCATTGAAAAGATTCATTAAGTTGGGCAACATATGGTCCAATGTAAAACGTTACAAAGAACAAATCAGCATAAGTTTAAATAACGTGGAAAGGATTTTGAATTACTCTGACCAAGGAGCAGACTCCAATGAAGAGCATTTAAACCAAGGGCTATTAGTGATAGAGGTCTCCAATTTATATAAATTGGGAAGTTACTTAATTCCACATTCAAGAAGGAAGGAGTGGTTCAGAGATGTGGAAGAGTTGGTGGATACTGACCTTGACTCCAAAGCTCACCTTAATGTCGTTGACAGAATATACCATGTCTACGGTAGATTTTTGATTTATTAAAGTACAACACGCTAAGCTTCGAAAACAGGAAAATAGATATTCACGTGGCTTTTGTATAATCTTAAATAGGAAAGGAAACCCAACCTGAATTTCGAATACTTTTGAAAACACAAAAAGCTGGATTACGGGTCCACGTACAAGTTGTGGTATCAAAAATCTGCCTTAGTAGGATAGGTTGGTATTCGTTAAAAAAAATGATATATAAAATTCATACTCACTAGAAATATAAAGAAAGCAATGTTAAAAACAAGTAATACTCGACCCGGTTTATGAGACACCCACAATTACAGATATCAGCTGGGTGAAAAGGACAGATGCAAAGAAACGCAGGGCTTAAAAAATACTGTTCACGATATCCGACCCGATACTAGCACCTGCACCAAAGATGGCAGCGTTACCCAACTTGCTACCAAAGCTCTTTAAATGATTATTTGACGAGCTTTGTTGTTGTTGAGGAGGAGGAGGTTGTTGTGGCTGTTGTTGCAGCTGCTGTGGTGGTTGTTGGTAGTAGTTAGTGGAAGGTGGGGGGAATGGTTGTTGTTGATAGGATGACACATTACTATTCTGGGTTGGGATTTGTTGTAATTCTTGAGCTTTATATTGTGGAGGTGGTGGGAGGCGTTGTTGCGCATCGGAATCAGAGAAAACTGGCTTGACGTAGTTGGCGGGAAAAATACCGGTGCGACCATTACAGCTACCTTTATACCACTCTGGAGATAATTTTTCCAAGAGCTGGACCTTGTCACCTTGTTTCAAGCCCAAATCGCCATCTTGTTGAGGATCAAACTGGTAAAGGGCTTCTACGTATTCCAAAGAAGCCGAATTAGAACCACGAGGGGCACTGGAGGGATCCCATTTCAATGGTAGGCTCTTATTTATCTGATCAAAAACGTCATTCGAGATGACATTCGACTCTTTTAGAAAATCTAATTCTGTTCTGATGTTGGTTAGAGAACGATTGACCAATGAAGCAGACATTTGTGGAAAATTGTGTGTTCTTTTTTTTCTATCTCGTTTGTGCAGATGCGGTGATTTTTCCTATTGTCTCAACAGCTTCGGTTTTCCATTATATATGCAGCTTACGAAAATCATCCCTAACTCGAAGGAGGCTCGGTTGGTCACGCCTCACGAATTCGATGAATAAAGAAGCGTCTGGTATATTGGTGAATTTGAGGCAATGCAGAGGGGACCCTGTGACGGGGCGCTTCTTCCAGCATCTGGAATGCGTGACTAAGCCATGCGGTGCCTTGTCTTGTCTTGTAACCGTTTCACATGATAGAACCGACCATTGAGTAGCCCAGGACCACGTCAAAAAGGATCTGAACCACTGCGCAACAAAGTGGGATCCAGGTGGACATAGAAAACAGTCCAGATCTGTAGATGGCGCCTATCAGGAATCCCATGATTGTACCCGCTGTCAGGCCCTGCACGCCGCCAAAAGTGACGTACATGACGAAAATCCATATACTACCAGCTTTTTTCCTATGCGTGAGGCTTGCGTACAGACCAGTAGCCACGTAGAATGCACCGTTAAAGATCAAGGTCCAGTAGAGTGAAAACTTCCAAATGTCCGTGATATAGTATAAGAATGCGGTGTTATACCGCGAGCTGTTGATGGGCCAGTACAGAGATGGGAACTTCGGCGTTATGTAGCCGACCGGAATATCATTGTTTGTGATAAACGATCTGTGTTCGAATGCGGCAACACGACGCCCTACTTGTTAGTACTTGTTTGTGCATGTTATTTGCTTCTGGCGGAGATGCAATAGGCGCATCCGGCACAGGTAACTAGCGGCACATACCTCATGATATGTCAGGGAAGGGAGACTGGCGTTGTCTAGAGCGGATTACATGTCAAAGATGTGTCATAAAAACAAAAGCATCAATTGTGTATATCTTGCGGCTTCTATTATTTTCCTAGTATTTCTTCGGCAAGGGAAAAAGGAAAACATACATACAATGAAAAAAAGAGAGATGAAAATAAAAGCAAGAGATAGAGATGATGAGCGACAGAGGAGGGGTAAAGCAGTCCGGCAGTACAGGAACCATGCGTCGAAATGGGGTATGGCAGGAGTTCAAGACGCCCGCAGGCAAAAAGTACTATTACAACAAGAACACGAAGGAATCTCGATGGGATAAACCAGATTTCAAGAAGGCACTCGGTGTGCAAAACAGTGCAAAAACGCCTCAGGCAGAGAGAAAGCCCATGTTTGCATTGGAGCTGATCGACCATTGGTACTTGATAATATGCAATGATGGTACAAAGTTCTACTATAACGGCGAATCCAATACGTCTAAATACGAAATCGACGAAGAGGGCGCTGGCCAGTGCGCAGCGTTGGTAAAATCGTTGGACAAGGAAAAACTGATCCTCTTAATCGGCATAGCCAGAGGGTACAACGTAAGAGAGGAGGACGTGGACCAGATCTTTGAATCACTGAACGAAGAGATCGATCTATTCAAAAAAAACCAAGTGGAAGAAGAAGACGAAAAAGAGGACGAGCCAAACGAAGAGGCGGGTGACGCAGAGGCAGAAACACCACCTCAGACAAATTCCGCAGGGCTTGTCAGCGGGTATGGCTCGTCCTCAGAGGAGGAGGAGCCGGCGAACGAAGATACAGATATAATCGACGACCTGAACCAGATCGATTCCGGCGACCTCAACGAGCGCGGCCTGTTTTTCCAGCTGTTGGACAGGTACGAGCTGGACAAATTCTCCACGTGGTCATTGCAATGCAAGAAAATCGAGAACGATCCGGATTTCTACCAGATTAGCGATGCCGCGGTCCGCGAAAGCCTCTTCGAAGAGTGGTGCGCCAAGGAAAGCGGCAGCGGCAGCGAAAGCGAGGACGGCGCTGACCTGCTGGAGCCAACAAAGTTCCACTACTTAGCGCAGATAGTCGCCAAAGCGGAGATCGCGCCCGACTGCATTCCGCAGGATATCAGGAAGCAACAGAGGGCGCTGTTCAAGGCGTACAGGGTCAAGGAGTACGTGCCGTCAAAGCGGGACCAGGACCGGTTCGTGTCGCAGCTATTGTTCTATTACAAAACGTTCAGTTTGGACCAGCGAAGGGAGATCTTCCAGGAATTTCTGCGGGACCATGAGCGAGACTTTGCATGCGCGGTGCAAACGTTGCGCCAAGACAAGGGCCTTATCAGCCGTTGGCGGGCATTACTCGCAGCAACGGCCGCTGACGGTGCCAGCGTGGAGGACGCGCTGCTGAGGATCGAACACCGGTGTGGCGTGGGCGCCATAGCCTTGGCGGATCCGCGCTACTACGTGGTGGGTATTTTGGACAAGACCGCGGGCTGGGTGCGATGGCTAGCCGCCGAGGATGGACCCCGCAGCCGGGTGGCCCCGGCTGCGGATGCGGGTGCGGCCGCGGGGCCGTGTGGCCGATAAATCCGGAATGAGAAGGGCAGACGAGGGGAACAAAGAGGGATTAAGCTCGCGCACCTGGTACAATCGTGACCGAGTGGATGTGGTGATGGCAACCAGGACACACGCGACCATGCAGTTACGGCATGGTCGTCTTCTAGTCCATGTATCGGTATGGGGCTGCGGGCTGCACATTATATCGGATCGCCGCTTATAAGAGCAGGTGCATTTGTCGGACTTAAGTTGTTTCTTGTGTTCCTTACTCTCTGGCATGATTGCTTCCTTTGTATGTATGTCTGTATTTCAGTAGTAGTATAAGAAAGAAACAGACTCATTGCGCCCAGACGCACACACACTCTTACATACAAGCACACACACACACACACACACACACACACACACACATATAAAAGATGATTATATTGAGAAAAACTGAGATTAGGGGGCTGTCCTCTGCAAGGATAAGGAGCACCATGATATTCGCTAGCGTACAGAGGCGGACGCTCACCAGGCTGGTGAATCCCATAAGACAGCAGCATCAGCAGATCTCCAAGCAAAGGAACTCCAAGCTCTTCAAAAACGTGCATTTCTACGATTTCAGGTCGCTGCCCAAGGTGCCCACCACTCAATATCTGGAGGCTAGGGAGCTAACCCGGGACATCCTGTACAGCGGGTACAGGCCTGTGATGTACCCAGTGAAGGAAAACCCCTTATTCAGAGACAAGAAGAAGAAGTCTCTGCAGATGCTCCTAGCATCCGACGAGGAGCCTGCCACGGTGGCCAAGAAGGCCACGGCAAAGGACGAGCATAAAAACGTATTGTTTGGCGAGCGTGGCACAGGCGGTATAATGTCCGGTGGCGTAAACGGCACGTGGAAGTACAACCCGACGGTGCCCAACGAGCTGCTGCCCTACAACTGGTGGTCTACGTCCAGTATGGGGATGGAGTATTTCCCTGAGTGGAAAGACGTCCCTTCATACATGATGAGGAAGTTGAAACCCTTTGATAGAGCACTACAACTACAGTCAAAACTCAGTAACAAGAAAAAATAAATACGGTACTTAGCATATACATATGGAATAGTTTTTTACAGCACGATACGTACATAAAAAAACAGATTATGATTTTAGGGAAAGAAAAGACACAAGGCGTGTGGGAGTACAGATAGGACAGGACTTGCATCGAAATGGTGGGCGGTATAGAAAGAGGGAGAGATACTTTAGTTAGATAGATATAATAGTATGAAAAGATTAAAAATTAAAATATTAGAAGAACAAATTATAATAGAAGGGGGGGGGTGAATTATAATAATATTAATATTAGTAGAAATAAGGCTTCTTCGCCGTTCTTATTTGCAGGAAGAAGCGCCTATGTTTTTTTTTCTTGGTATTCTTTTTTGTTTTTTTTGTTGTTTTGGGTTTTCTTTGGGGTATGTTTTTTTCATTTTTTCGAAATACGGGGAAGAGATTCGAATGGAGTGTAGGAAAATGGCAGTTTCCTGCCCTTTTCTCCTTCCCTTACTAGTTAAGTAATGGTGTCCATTTATTATATTTTCTAATTGTAGCATATACTAAATTGGATGCATTTTCAATTAAACTTGGGAAATGGTTGGGACACCGACTTGGCCAGTTCTTCTTCTCTTGGAGAAAGAACCAGAGCCGAAGGCACCGTTGGAGATCATGTTGAAAACAGACATGAGGGTCTTGGCCAAGAAGATGGCACACGAGAAGTAAAGGAATGCAACAGCGGCTTGAGACTCTCTACATCTGTTAGCAGAACCTTGAGTGATACTGTTGCTTAATAGGTACGACTGGTTTCTACAGGAGTGAGCTCTGATACCGACGGCTAACACGGTACCGGCGGTAAACGTGAAAACGAAATTCAAAAAGTCAAGTGAAAACAAAATTAGCGGCCATGCCAATGGTTCAAAGAAATTGGCAAAGACACCGTACAATGAATCGGTGACTATAGCATATGCAACGGCAAACATACAATAGTTTATTCTTGAACTATTGCCACTCTCGGTGTTCAACAATGAACTGATCAGAGCAATGGAAATGACCAGAAATATAAAATTTATTATACGCAGAATGTTATCGACTGGGGCTAGCATTGTGAGTTTATATTATCGGCTGGTGTAAAAAAAAGTGTGTTTAACTGCTTTTTCTTTATTAGAATGTGTGAAGAAGTGTTTATTCTGTTAGAATGCGCGATAGAGGAAAATAACTAAAAAAAGTAAGGCCTTTTCAAAATATTTTTCTTTTCTTGGTGTGTTGTAAACAAAGTAATTAAAAAAAAAAAACCGTTAAAAAAAATACGGACTTGAGAAGAAGGAAAAAACAATCTTAATTAAAAAACGACGACTCTTTTATAAAAGAAAAGCTGACAGAAGATTGGGGCCAATGAATTTATAGGGGTATATGAATTTTCTATATACATATATGAGGAAGAGGGGAGAGAAGAAGAAGTAGTAAGGAAAAAAAAAAAAACCAAAACAATTCTAGTCTATTCCGGCAAGGCAGCGCACTGTTCATTGGTTTCTAGGAGGGGGGCGATCACTTTTACGCTTTGGGCAATTAGATTATGACGCAGAGGCCCGCGGACAAGGGGTTTGCGATGAGCCTTTAAAGAAGCTTTGGGCCTGCTACAGGGGAACACCCCTACAACGTCACAGACGGTCGTGAGCTAAATAGGCCGAATACTGAGATGCGGCCGTTAGGATGGGTGGTATTTTCGGGCCCCCGTCCGCATTGGGAAATATCAAAACAGTAGGGACACGCACCCTTACATCATCTGGCTGTGCGCCAGGGTAACGCATGGATATTCTGTCCGAAACTCGGACTATCAAGCACTAGAGTGTAATGGGCAAGGCGTGCTAGGGAGGCCCATGTTGAAGGTGCCTCTCCAGTAAGTGAGTTTGATGAGCGTTGTAGGGATATAGAAACGGCTTGAAGAGGAGAAGGGAGGAAGGGGGGCGGTTTATGCAACTACTGTATGTAGAAAGAAGGGCTATAGGAAAAGACGGGAGGATGCAGCGGCTTTTCTGATTCGGCAATCGAGTTCCGTGGGAGAGCCGCATATTTCCTTTCGGCTGCTCCCTTTGCCACCGCGGCCCGGAAAAGCTTATTTTTTTTGTGTGGTTTACACCGATGAGCAAGACGGCGTTAACGTGGAGGGTCAGGTCAAGCTTAAAGAGACAAAGGGAAAGAATTTGGTGCTACGTATTCTGATGATTTTGTTTTTTTGGCTGCTCTCAATTATCTGTTTGAGGAAAAGATATGAGGTTTGAGTATGCAGAACAGGTTGAGTCGGCATGAAAGAACAAAAAAAAAAGGAGGCCAAAAAGCAAAAGGATTTTGCGAGCCAACCATAACCCTCTTTACCCAACAGGTGAATTTAATGAATAAATTATGGATTTGCTGCCTTCGTTTACATATTTCATATGAAGAAGCAAGGGATCTTTTGAAATGTGGGTGAGAAATGTATCGCTTATGCGCCCACTTACGTTATAGTTCAACTTATATACACAATTCTTGCAAAATGTGTTCTGAGGGCCTGGGCTCTTGAAATGCAAAGACAATTGAGCAGTGCTGTGCGGTTGACGTTGACTGTGGTCTGAAACTCGTCAGGCGATATCCATGGAAAGAATGGGCGGTTAGTATTAGTATATAGCGAGTTTTCCTATGCATCGCTTTCAACGGTGATGGCGTCCGTCCCCTAGAACGTTAGTTGGCTTTTTGGCACGCGATATATCTTCCAGTTTTTGCCTACCTTTTCATCTAGTATCTAAGAGGTTGTTATATAATCAAGAAAAAAAAGCAGCTATTACAATACGTGTATATTCACTTAGAAGTTGAACAAAACGCACTAATTATTCAATTGACTAGTAAAACTCAGCGTAAAATGTCTGGTTATTTTTCAGGATTTTCTTTGAATAAGATCACCGATTCGATTGCTACCGCTGCTCACAAAACTCAAGACACCTTGAACTCTGCGTTGGCAAATGCGAACGTGAACTTGAACGATCCGCAAACAAGATTGTCTATCAAATCGCGCACAAGATTTGTCCAAGAATCATTGGGCACTGTATCTGATATAAGCAAATTACCACCACAGTACCAATTTTTGGAGAAGAAAAGCGATTCTTTGGAGAAAGTTTGTAAGAGGATTTTGCTAGTGTCTAAGACATTCGAAGTGGAAGGCTACGACTATCCGCCAAATTTAACGGAAAGTATTTCGGATTGGTGGTCCCTTAATAAAGACGGATGGTTTGGCTCTAAAAAATCGGAACACGCGAGTAAAAAGAAGGATTCCAACCATGATGATGCATTTTTGCCAAGGTCCTTTGCCCAGGCAATTTCGAAAGCAGCTGTTGATTGTGAATTCGAATTCAAAAACTTAGAACAGAACGAAAAGGCAGAATTGAAGCAGAAAAAGGAGTCCAAAAAAGCCGCACAGGAAACAGATGAACAAGAAGAAGACGAAGACGAAGAGGAGGAAGATGAAGATCTATCAAATCTAATCAAAGTTTTCGACTCATGGTCAACATGTTACAAAAACATCGATGAAGGCAAAGCGGAAATGGATTCTATGATGATTAAAGAATTCAACAAAAAATTAGAAAAATTGATAAACGAGGACTTTAAGAAGGTTCATGACTTACGCAGAAAAGTAGAAGAATCAAGACTTAAGTTTGATACAATGCGTTATGAAGGCAAGTCAAAAGAAGAACAATCGAGAGCTCAAAAGGATGAAACCTCAAAGGAGGCCGACAACAACGACAACACTGCAAACCCTAAACCCTTAGAGGATGCTCTCACTACTGAAAATAAAACAGGAGAGGAAAACCAAACAAAGGTTCCTGAAGAAGAACCAAAAAAGGTGGAAAACGAGGTCGCCACTGCCGATGATAGTGTTACGAACGAAAATCCAAAACAACAACCAGCTAATCAGCCATCAATTGAAGATTCCGAAGAAAACAAACTGTTAGAAAAACTGGAAGACGAGTTTGTCTCCAATACTACAGTTGCTGTGGAAACAATGGAAGAAATCACTGACAGTTCTGAAATTTTGAGTTTAGTGAAACTATTTCAAAATTTCCAATTGGTGTATTTCAGACAATGTGTTCAGGAGGTGGAAGCAAACCTGAAGGTTTTAAACGGTATGGAAAACTAGACACAAGTAAATAAATTACCACTTATTAAAATTTGTATATATCTATCTAGCTTTTATATCAGTATACTTTTATGTGATTTTACTCTTTTTTCTTACCACTTTCAGGGTTCGTTTACGCTCGAGCAAATCAGTACCCGAAAAAAAAACCACTGACTGTGGCTGTTATGCAGGGTGCGAAAAAAAAAAAAAAAAAAAAAAAAATTACGGTCACAGCTAGTTTATAAAGGTGTTGTGAAGAAGAAGAGAACATATAGGCGGACTGTCCCATTGTTGAAATATAAAACTCTACCAAATAAAAAAATGTCTATACAAGAGTACACCAAATCCAAGTTACCGTGCTCGATATTGAATATTAAGCCCACAGTTACCACAGACAACAAAGATGCTCCATTGCTGGTGTGGGTCCCTGGTAATCCTGGACTTTTACACTACTATCAAGAGATGATCCATCATTTACATTTGAAGCATCCTGAGTGGGAGATTCTTGGTATATCTCATGCTGGTATGAGTTCGAATGCGCATTCAAATACCCCGATATTTTCTTTACAAGATCAAGTAGATCATCAGGTTGAAGTAATTAATAATTTTTCGCACAAGGACAGAAAAATCATTATCATGGGACATTCGGTTGGGGGCTACATCGTTCAAAAAGTTTGTCTCTCTAACGAGTTGGTCGGTTCTGTAACAAAAGTCGGTTTAATTACTCCAACTGTGATGGATATTCATGCCTCAGAGATGGGCGTTAAGATGACAACGGCATTACATTATGTCCCCGCCTTGGCTCATGTTTTATCACTTATTAGTTATGTTATTTTTTATTGGGTCTTGTCAGAAGGGTTTTCGAAATTAATTATTAACAAATCAATGGGTTGTGGGACCACCGATTCCCGAGCTGTACTGTCCACGAGATTATTCTTGACTCACAGGCAGTTCGTCCGTCAATCGCTCGGACTGGCCTCTCAGGAAATGAAAGAGATAACCACTAACTGGGAGTTTCAAGATAAATTTATAAACTACTGCGAAGAGAACGAGATTTTTACTTGGTTTTTGTTCAGCACTAAAGACCATTGGGTTACTGATGAAACTAGAAAACATCTTTCACATTACTATCATGATAAAGTCAAGCAAGAAAAGTTAAGGATTGATGTCACGGACAAGATACCTCATTCTTTCGTGGTGAAACATGCAGAATACGCCGTTAATGCCTTTTTTTAAAGACGCTTTAGCTAATTGTTGCCCACAGATGTGTCAGAAAAGAGTGATGTTGAGGAAATCGCGCTTTTTTCTACTATTTCTTACCAGTTTGGATACAAACTCTCAACGATGGGTACTTTACGAGACGTGTTGTTCCAGCATATTGTTCTCGCATATATCTGCATACATGCACATTTATAAATATACGTGAAAAAAAGCAAACCTTGGACCACTTGTCGTATGGGTGCCCGTGAAAGGCTTTCATTTTGATGGCAGTGAGTAAAGGGTCATCGTCGTTTGGAGGCGTGATCTTCTTCAAAGATTTGGCTTGATGTGCCTAAGCGAGGATTATCGGTCTGCGCGGCTTAGCTGCGGAAACGAAAATAGTGGCACAGAAACGAGCTCAAAAAAAAGTGCGCTAAAGATGTGTGTCATTAGAAACACCTCATTCATCCCTAGCTCATGGCACAGTCGTAAATAAACCGTTTGGTAATCACTGATACCGGGGCAACTAGGCGTATATCCTTAGCCCTGTACCGTTGCTCTGCGTACATATTTTTGCTTCTTTGCTCTTCTTTACTGCTCATCACATATACGACTCATGGGCTAACGTGAGAAAGTAGCACGCCTACCTCTTTGCTATAAATATACCAGTCTACGTAAATAAAGGCTCAGGCTCTATTTTCTGGTTTCTTCAGTGTGTTTTTGTATCTTGAAATTTGAAATAGACCGTGCTTAAACAAGTAACACTTCTACATCAACAACTTATTTATATGAGTACTACTTTCAAAAAGATTAAGCTGATGTTTAAGAGGAATGATAGACAATACCTGCCGAAGTACGGAACTGAAATCAAATCCAAAAATAAAAATACAGTAATAACAAGACATGATCTTCTAATTGCGTACGAAAGAGAGCAAAGGGCCTCGCTGGATAGAAGTAACTCGATTAGAAATGTTCAATTACAAGACAAAAGGTTGGAAAAGCGGACCAAAAGAAACATTTAGGAAGTTGTCCGTATTATCATAATTTGTTACAACAATCGGTAACAAGTATGGGCACAACGCTGTCCAAGGTCATGCTCCAAAGAACCGAGTTTAGTGGAAGATACTATAATTCTAGGAAGTAAAAAAGTCAAGGCAAGAACGATGCTCAACAGTAGTTCGTGCCGAGACGATGTTTAGATGAGCGACGTGCATTTAACTCCTGTGAAATAATTAACTGTTCGAGCTCAGTCGATTAAATATGAAAGATGAGGGAAATTGTCATTAAATTGCTATGAAACAGATTCCTAGTTTTCTCTTTTTACTTCATTTTCTCTATAAAAATATCTATAAAATTATTTCATAGTTTATTGTTTGTGTATTATGTTTAATCAATGTGTTTTTCATGAATTTGAGCGTATCTACCAGAAGGATCTTCAGCACAACCCCAATCAGCCTTTGGAACCCATCTCATGACGGTGTCAGCGACAGTCTTTTGAGGAAACAAGCCGTCAAACTTCAATCTGTACCAGTAAGCTTCCTTAGTGGTTGGGATGTCGGTGCCCCATTCAGCCTTAGGATTGGCGAACATTTCATCGGAAATGACAGCTTCGGCAGTATCCTTTAGACTGTCAATCCAGGAGTAACCAACACCATCGGAAAATTGTTCCTTTTGTCTCCATAAGATTTCTTCTGGCAAGTATGGCTTAGTTTCAGGTTCGTCTGTGGTATCGAAGGCCTTTCTTAAAATGTACTTCTCAATCCGGCCTTCTTTTGGTCTGATCATTTTCTCACTTGGGTCGATGTTCATGCACAATTGCAAGAATTCTCTGTCCAAGAATGGAACACGGGCCTCTAGACCCCAAGCCATAGTAGACTTGTTAGCTCTCAAACAATCAGCCAAGTGTAAGTTCTTAACACGCTGCACAGATTCGGTATGGAATTCCGCGGCAGAAGGAGCTTGCGCGAAATATAGATAACCACCGAAAATTTCGTCTGAACCTTCACCGGAAAGAACCATCTTGACACCTTGAGCCTTGATCTTTCTGGATAGCAAGAACATTGGAGTGGATGCTCTGATGGTGGTGACATCGTAGGTTTCCAAATGGTAGATGACATCGTCCAAAGCGTCTAAACCTTCTTGCAGTGTGAAAGTGTGTTCGTGATGGGTAGAGCCGATAAACTTGGCGACCTTTCTGGCAGCTTGCAAATCTGGAGCGTTTGGCAAACCGATGGCAAAGGAATGGAGACTTGTCCAGCCAGCTGTGTGTAGGTTACCTTCGTCGTCGACACCTGCTAGGTGTCTGGCCTTGTTATCGTAGGTGGATGGTTCCACATCGTTGGTGGCCTTAGCGGTTTCACGGGCAGCGATGGCGGCGATCAAAGAGGAATCTAACCCACCTGACAAAAGAACACCGAATGGAACTTCAGCCATTAATCTCTTTCTAACAGCTTTTTCCAATGAGTGTCTGATAGCCAAGTAGTCTATTGGTGTGGATGGAATACGTTTTTCATCTAACCAGTCTGGGGTGAAGTAACGTGTGATCTTGTCGGTCTTAGAGTCATATACATGGCCCGGTGGGAATGCAGTGATGGTGTCACAATCGTCGGTGAGACATTTTAGTTCAGATGCAAAATAAACGGTCTTTGGGGAAGCAGAAGAGCGGCCCATGTATAAAGTGGTGATACCGATTGGGTCTCTGGCTGCTACGATACGATCTTGCTTGGCATCGTATAGAGTCCAAGCGAACATACCGTCCAAGTACTTAGGAGCATCGATGTCATGCTTCAAGTACATTGGGATGATGGGTTCACAGTCACTTAGCGTCTTGAACTGGTAGTCTGGACATTCTTCTCTTAGCTGAATGTGGTTGTAAATTTCACCGTTAACACATAGCATGTAGTTTTCATCTGGAGAGGTGATTGGTTGAGCACCAGAGTCTAAACCAACAATGGCAAGTCTTTCATGAACGAAAATAGTGGAGTTCTTGACCGCATTGCCGGACCAATCTGGACCACGGTGTCTAATTCTCTTTGATAGTTGTAGAGCCTTTGGTTTGTATCTGTGCACGTCTTCGTGCTTGAAAGCAGCAAAAATACCACACATCTCGAGTTAAGTTAGTGTTGGTATAATAAGCGTATGTACGACTGTATTCTGTGACAATAAAAAAGAAGCATTTACGAAGGGTCCAAGCAAGACATTATGTTTTGGGCAGGGTACGCTGCAGAGTGCGTATATATATATATATATACATACCTGTACACGTAGACAGATTTGGAAATGAACAATTTGTCATCTCTCGAGCGAGCTGCAAATTTTCACTTTTTCAGAATGAGTCAAATGCGTCTGAGCCCGTCGTTGCCAACTACCGCGGTTCCCCTGCCCGCTACGTTCTACGTTCTACGCGGGCCGCTGTGCCGCTGCATTATGATTGGTGTAGCGCAGACGCCCGTGATAAGAGACAGTGGTTGATGCCCGGAAACGGCCTATGAGCCTGTCGACAGCAGAGAGACCCTGGACTGGTATCGACCCGCCTGCAATGGAGACTCAAGGTATACTCGACTCTGTTTACGCACGTCGCAGCTTCTTCGCAGATTGCCTCTCAGCAAGAGCCGCTGTTCGGTGGTGATCTGGCAAGTCGTGCAAGAAGCACCCGCAAACGCGTGTCTACTCGGCCGCTTGGCACGTTTGTATATATGTATGTATACATAGGCGACTGCTCCCAAGTGAAAACAACAAAAATAATAAAAGAATCAGAATTTTATAAAAGCGTCCTTGTCATTCTTAAGAATGTAACAAGATCAATTGGCTGCGCAGGAACCGCTATCTCCATTAAAACCTCAGATTGCTCCGAGAAGAATTGTTCGATTTGAAACGCAAATAGTATCATCGTGTTCTTTTAAAAACTTGGAAGGTCATGGATTCTTTTAAATGAACATTAGAAGAAAACCAAAACATATCCCATAGGCATGAGAGTCCGTAAAATTCTCGCTTTTTATACTACTAGTGAAAAAACAAAGAAGAAAAAATAATCATTCTCAGATCACACAACGGGTAACCTTAGACTTGGTAAAGCTTTAGGGCTTTTCTTGAAATTTTTCACTAAAATTTTCCAGGCAGCTTGAAAAAAAATGCGTATTGAAGTTGATGAGATGCGATGAGGTGAGATATATGCACGGTTTTTGCGAGTATAGATCTCTAACCAAAAAGAACCGTCAACGAATATGCCACTGCTAATATCAGAAATCAAAGATATTGCCAAGAAGCTGACTACTGCCACCGACAGAAAGCAGTATAACTCTATTATTAAGCTCGTCAATGAACTTGTCATTCCAGAGGATGTCTCCCAATTGAAAGATGAAGAGACGGAAAGAAATTTGAGGTTCTTGATCATGTCGCTGTTCCAAATATTCAAGAAGTTGTTTTCTCGTAGCGATTTGACTTTACCTTCGTCCAAAAAGGCCACTTTAGAGAAAGAACAATTTGTTAAGTGGTGCAGAAAGGTTTATGAAGCGTTCAAGGCGAAATTATTGAGCATCATTTCAGATATACCATTTGAGACCTCTCTTGGTTTGGATTCTCTCGATGTCTATTTGCAACTAATGGATCTGGAATCTACACATTTTGCATCTAAAAAAGACGCTCCATTTTTCCCTAATAAAACATTCAGGAAATTGATTATTGCCCTATGGTCCTCGAACATGGGCGAACTAGAGAGTGCCAGGAGCTCTGGTGCGTCTGAAAACGTAATCATAATAGAGTTCACCGAAAAATACTATAAGAAATTCGCGGACATCCAATACTATTTCCAATCAGAATTCAACCAGCTCTTAGAAGATCCGGCTTACCAGGAGCTACTTCTTAAAAACGTCGGCAAATGGTTGACACTGGCGAACCATGATGAACATTGTTCCAGTGCGAATGTAGATTTGGAGGTGTTCGTACCAAACCCACCGCAAGCCATTGAGAATGACTCTAAGTACAAGTCGAACTTTGAAAAAAACTGGCTCTCTTTACTGAACGGTCAATTATCTCTTCAACAGTACAAAACTATTTTGTTGATCCTACATAAGAGAATAATACCCCATTTCCACACCCCAACTAAACTGATGGATTTCCTTACTGACTCCTACAATTTACAAAACTCCAATAACAATGCCGGTGTTATCCCCATCTTGGCCTTGAATGGTCTTTTCGAGCTAATGAGAAGGTTTAACTTGGAGTACCCAAATTTCTACAAGAAACTTTATCAAATCATAAATTCAGATCTAATGCATGTCAAATATAGAGCAAGATTCTTCAGATTAATGGACATTTTCTTGTCTTCAACGCATCTATCAGCTCATTTGGTCGCTTCCTTCATGAAGAGATTGGCGAGACTCACACTGGAATCCCCACCATCGGCAATTGTGTCCGTGATTCCCTTTATTTACAACCTAATCAGAAAACACCCCAACTGTATGATAATGTTGCACAATCCAGCTTTCATTTCCGATCCATTCCAGACCCCTGAGCAAGTCGCCCATTTGAAGAATTTGAAAGACAGTTACGTGGATCCATTCAATGTAACTGAATCCGATCCGGAACTGACACATGCGCTTGATTCCTCTCTGTGGGAGCTAGCATCATTGATGGAACATTATCATCCAAATGTCGCCACCTTGGCCAAGGTCTTTTCTCAACCATTTAAAAAGCTKAGTTACAACATGGAAGATTTCTTGGATTGGAGTTACGATTCATTACTCAGTGCGGAATCATCAAGAAGATTGAAAACTCTTCCTACTTTAGAATTTGAGACGTTTGGAAGTGTATTCGATAATGAAGAAGGTGATGAAGAATCATCATCACAAGATAACGTTTACTTGCCTGGGGTAGCATGGTGAAAGCAAAAACATAAATACGGAATTTTTAAAAATATTGATAAAACATAGGTATAGTTTATGTACATTCATAAATGCTAACAGAATCAACTACGCCTGTATGAAATATGAAAAAATAAAAACACTAAGAAGATGTGAGCAATTGCCGACAAAAAATAAATGGTCTCTAGCGGGATCGAACCGCTGATCCCCGCGTTATTAGCACGGTGCCTTAACCAACTGGGCCAAGAGACCAATTTATTGTTGGAAATGTGGCATTGTCTACAAATCTCATGCTACAGCATAGCTACGAATCTATCAGCCCGTAACTTAAACGTGCTTGAAATAAATCATTATAAGTCATAAAGGTAACTACACATTAGCTATCCCATTCCGGGGTGTGTACATTGCTTATAAGAGGCACTCGAAATTTTGAAAGTACATGAACAATTAGTTTAGATTCCAGATTCTACGCCTTCCCCTTTAGTTTTATTCAGATCTTATTTAAATGTATATTAGATAAGTGTCATTCCATGAATCCAGTTAATAAACAGTTCTAGCAACAAGACACATCTCTGAGATCTTTAGTATTACTAAACTGCCCTGGTATTAACCAGCTCTAATAGAACTGGGAACATATGCTGAATGTTCATGAAAGAGGACAATGTAATGCTCCTTGAGCAACGGAAGAGCTGAATTTGACCTTCCCGTTCTGTCTCTGTGGTTCTAAACACATTTCTTCACCTCTGAAGAACGTTTATCCTGAAAAAGAAATTACAGTTAAAGGGTTCCAAAATGTGTCGCATTGATATGAACCTATATAATGATATAAAATGCAAACTAATCTTACTTACGTGGAAACGAGAATATATGGAGTTTTTTTCTTGCTCGACACAAACTCAATAATGTACAGTTTTGTTTCCTTTTTTCATTTATTCGAGGAATGAATACGTTGACTATTCATTGTCGTTTACTGCGGCGGCTTTAACCAAATCCAAAAACTTTTCTTTAGAAACTTCAGTGATTAGTTCTCTTTTTTCTTCTTTATTCTTTATTCCACTCAAGTTCTCAGTGACTTCCTTTTCTGTTTTTACTTGAGTGGCTAGAATGGCATTGAATAATTTCACGGCACCCTTCTGGGCAATCTTTCTAAGCGTTGTTTCTTTTTCAAGTACTTTTCTGATATTTTCAGATTTTCCTTCTCCCGCCGTAATGGGAATAATATCCCGTTTTCTAGCTTTTCCTAACAGCTTCTTTTTTTCTGCTAGCATTTCCTTTTTGGCCTTGTATTCTAGCTTTTCTGTTTCAGTTTGTTTCAGCACTTTTTTATTTCTGGCCATAATAGGGTCCTTTCTGTCATATGCCTTCAAGTGCGATGACAGAATAGCATTGACGGCAGTAGAGAAGTCAGCAGAACCATCGTCATGCTTACTTTTCTTCGATTTCCTTTTTCTTGGGAAATCTTCATCTTCTTCTACTTCAGCGCCGTCCTCATTGTCATCTCCAGATGATTCGTCATCCGAATTGTCTTGTTCACTTGCTTCCTCTTCTTCTTCCGATGCAGCCTCTTTTTCCAGGTTTTTTTTCAACTCTACCTTATTTTTTTTGTGCCCATCCTCTGCGTCTCTTCTAGTTCTCTTTTTCTGTGTAGCTTTTACTGTATTCTTAGGTCCCATTATAAACTACTGTGCTGAGTTTTTTTCACCTTACACACTTATTCAACTACAGTACTACTTCAACACATTATTATATTTTATGGGCATCGATTCTTAAATTTTTTTTCAAAATTTTCCACCGAGAGGGTAATGCTGAGACACCAAAATGAATCTCAAACAAAACCAAAACAAAGACTGTTTACAATTTGGTACACATCGGACAGGTATATAACGACGAGTATCTCAACTGATCGAAACAATCGTCAAATAACTAAAGAGTGACTGTTTACCTGCATTTTCGTTTTGTATATCTTTCTCTTTTTATTCAATATATTCGCACCACCCACTAATCGCAGTCTTTTCTTGTAAAGCAAAGTTTGAAGTAGAACTTCCAGACGAATCAGTGACTATAAAATATGGATTCACTTCCACGTACGCCCACGAAAGCCAGACCCACACAGCAACTTTCTACACCATCTCCAAAAAATGATATTTTGTCTATGAGAGGTTACAAGAGAAGAAATACAACCACACCACCTCCACTATACGCTCTTTCGAAACCGCAGCAGGCAGATGTTCATAGACACTCGTTGGCTGGCCAGAGCCGCATATCCATGTCCCCGAATCGTGATCTTTTGAAAAATTATAAAGGCACAGCAAATTTAGTTTACGGAAATCAGAAAAGTAATTCTGGTGTGACTTCATTTTACAAGGAAAATGTCAATGAGTTGAACAAAACACAAGCAATTTTATTCGAAAAAAAGGCTACGTTAGATTTATTGAAAGATGAGCTAGCAGAAACGAGGGAAAGAATTAACGGGGTTAACCTCAAGTTCGAGACTCTTCGTGAAGAAAAGATAAAAATTGAACAACAACTGAATTTGAAAAACAATGAACTTATATCTATCAAAGAGGAATTTTTGTCAAAAAAACAGTTTATGAATGAAGGACATGAAATACATTTGAAACAGCTAGCAGCGTCAAATAAAAAGGATTTGAAGAAGATGGAACACGACTACAAGACTAAGATTGAAAAATTGAAGTTTATGAAGATTAAACAATTTGAGAATGAAAGAGCTACACTACTAGACAATATAGAAGAGATCCGAAATAAAATCACCTTGAATCCTTCCACGTTACAAGAAATGCTGAACGAGTCTGAACAAAAACAAGGACTGGAGAAAGAAGAATGGCTTACAGAGTACCAAACACAATGGAAAAATAGTATAGAACTGAATAATAAACATATGAAAGATATTGACAACATTAAAAAGGAAATCGAAAATGTTTTAAGACCTAAACTGTTAGAAAAAAAGAGGCTCTTAACAGAGAAGCACAAAGAGTATGAAACACTCAAACTGAAAGTTGAAGAAAAGAAAGAAGAAACTACAAAGCTAAGGAATGAAGTGGCTTCAAAAGAAAAGGCTAACCGGGAAACTTTAGAAAAAATCAGGGAACTTGAAGAATATATAAAGGACACCGAGCTAGGAATGAAAGAGTTAAATGAAATTCTAATCAAAGAGGAAACAGTTAGACGTACATTACACAATGAATTACAAGAACTAAGAGGAAATATACGAGTTTATTGTAGAATTCGTCCACCTTTAGAGTCTTTGGAAAACTTGGATACTAGTCTAATAAACGTCAACGACTTTGATGACAATCGCGGTGTCCAGTCTATGGAAGTTACGAAAATTCAAAATACCCCACAAGTGCATGAATTCAAGTTTGATAAAATCTTTGACCAACGTAATACAAACGAAGATGTCTTTAAAGAGGTTGGACAATTAGTGCAGAGTTCATTGGACGGTTATAACGTTTGTATTTTTGCATATGGCCAAACAGGGTCCGGGAAAACTTTCACGATGTTAAATCCCGGGGACGGTATTATTCCTTCCACAATATCCCATATATTCAACTGGATTAACAGATTGAAGACAAAAGGTTGGGATTATGAAGTTAACTGCGAATTTATTGAAATCTATAATGAAAACATTGTAGATCTGTTGAGGAATGAAAATAACAAGGATGACACAAGTAACAATCTGAAGCACGAAATACGACACGATCAAGAAACCAAGACTACCACTATAACAAATGTCACGAGTTGTAAGCTTGAATCGGAAGAAATGGTTGATAGGGTTTTGAAAAGGGCAAACAAGTTAAGGTCTACAGCGAGTACTGCATCGAACGAGCATTCTTCTCGTTCGCACAGTATTTTTATAATTCATTTGACAGGGTTGAATGCAAAAACGGGAGCGCAATCTTATGGTACATTGAACCTCGTTGATTTGGCTGGTTCGGAGAGAATAAATATTTCTCAAGTCGTGGGAGATCGTTTGAGAGAAACTCAAAATATCAACAAGTCACTGAGTTGTTTAGGTGATGTTATTCATGCGCTAGGTCAACCTGATAGTGCTAAGAGACATATACCCTTTAGAAACTCAAAATTGACGTACCTACTACAGTATTCATTAACTGGGGACTCGAAAACTCTGATGTTTGTTAACATCTCGCCAAGTTCTTCGCACATTAATGAAACGTTAAATTCTTTAAGATTTGCCTCCAAAGTTAATTCAACCAGAATGGTCAGTAGAAAATCAGATAAATGAACTTTCTTACTATTCTGAAAATATGACAAAAACGGTTTATATATTCACCATGTGTATCTGTATTATAAAATTCAATTTAAAACGGGTATTAACAAAGGCAAGGAAAATAACAAAATAAAGCAATATTGGTTATATATACGAATAATTTTATGCTAATATTTACACGAATATAGGTAGGGTACCTGGATTCTAATCGTCTTTGCAATTGGGATCATCTTTTGAGGGCAAAAACTTTTGCAATCTCCTTATGGCCCAGTTTTCACCGATTACTTTAACATCTGGATCTGATTTCCCTTCCGTTGTATTAAATCGTTTCCACCATGAAGGAGATTTGAATCTTGGGTCTTCACGTGGCAATTTGCGAATATCATTTCTAATTTCAGCAACATGGCATCTTAGCTCAGCGGCTAATCTACTTCTTAAATCTTGCGCTTCTTCGCCATATTTCAATTCGTCAGAGAGATCGTTTGGATTTTTGGGATCGTAATGCTTTTCGACCAAATGCTTCCACTCGTTCCTATATCGGTCAATCAAATCGTCATCCAACGGATCTCCAATTGTTACGTTCAGTTCAGTTCCAAAATTCCTCGGCAGGATTTGCTTTAGCATTGAATCTTTAGCTGCTTCGGAAGCTATTTTTTCAAACCCTGTTGCGAATATAGGTACCACAATGGGTGGTTTCGTTGCTTCTAAAATCATCCTTGTGATACCCCATTTGAAATACCTCATTGAGTTCTCAAAAGGCGGATATAATTGCAAAACAAATCCTTCTGGGTAAACATGAACCCAAGATGGCTTTGACCTTATAATGGGTGGAGTGTAGGTTTCCTGCATTTTTCGAGACGAAACAGAACTCTCCGAATGAGAAGACCTTTGTAAGTCTAAAGTGTCATCAGGACTTAACAATCTTATCGAGGCGTCTATAGATCCTTGAAACGGTCCCACCCCGAACCTTTCTGTAGACAGTACCTGGCCCAGTGAAAAATAATTGGCCAAAAACTTATTCTGGAAACAAACGTTGTGTGCGCCTAAACACCATCTTATATTATCTAACGAAGTAAATAGACTATACGGCAGTGTTGCCCAAACCAACGGATCATCAACCATACTCATATGATTCATCACTGTCATAAGACCTCTGTTTTCATTCTTGGAGCGTTCCAAAACAGATTCTAGCTTTTCATAATTGTTCAATTTGACTTTGTAGCATGTAAATATAAGCAGTTTTGAGACGCCGAAGGTTAACAACGATGTGCTATATGACATGAACCTCCAAAAGGGGTTTCTTCTGGGATATGCTTCTAAAAATTCATCCCCTCTATCTAAAACATCTTTAAAGGACATTTGTTGTAAAAATTTACCTTCAGGATTGTAAATCACGTATTCGGTAAACACGAGATAACACGGTAGCACTACCTTTGCGATAAATGTATTGTCTTTAGTTACTATCCTTAAGTCATTTTACAAAAAGATGCTTTGGTTTTAGGTCCGATATTCGGATCTGGATAAACTGGCAAGAAAAAAAGCTACTTGAAAAAAAAAAGAAAAAGCCAAGGGCAGCCTTTGTTTTGACTGGAGGTAAGTAAAGAAAGAATAGAAAGGTCCAGGTATATGGAATACAGTCCAGAGAGTGTGAGATCATACAAGGAGAAATGGAAAAATATACCACTTGGAGAGATAATGGTACTGGGATAGCTCCGTTTTTACCAAACACAGTCAGGAAGCCCAGTTCGATGGCGACAGCGTGTTCAATGGTCATACTGGCAGTGAAAGCTGTTGTTGCGCTACCATTGATTCTAATATATAGCTTTACCAAGCAGAATGTGCTGCTCGGTCTAATATTGAAGCTCGTATTCAGTTGGAAGGAAGAAGTAAGTGTACAGGGCATCAAGAAACGTGATGTGGAAAAATCCAAACACTACCCACAGAAGGGAAACCTTTATATTTGCAATTGTACTTCACCTTTGGAAGCCCTGTCAGCAGTGCTGTTAGCGCAGGGACCCGTGTCGTTGTTGGTACCATCCAACGATATCGTATACAAAGTTTCTGTGAAGGAATTCTTTGATTTCATCCTAGCAGGTGGGTTAGATATCAAGCTTTACGGCCACGAAGTCGCCGGACTAGACCAATTGAGCAACACTGTAAATTTCATGTTCGCCGAGGGGACCTCGTGTAATGGTAAGAGTGTTTTACCTTTTAGCATAAGCGGGAGAAAATTAAAGGAATTCATTGATCCTTCACTGGCCACAATGACCCTTGCGATGGCCAAAGATAAAAAATTTGAGCTGCAGACCATCCAGATCAAGACCAACAAAACTGCCATAACAACCTTGCCCATCTCAAACACAGAATATTTGTCAAGGCTGCTGAACAAAGGAGTTCATGTGAAATGCAAGATCAATGAGCCGCAAGTAATTTCGAACGATTTAGAAGAGCTGCGTATCGCGCTAAATGGTGGCGACAAATTCAAATTAGTGTCACGCAAACTGGACGTAGAATCCAAAAGGAAGTTTGTGAAGGAATTTACCACTGACCAGCGCAAGAAGAGAAACTAAAAAGCTGTGTGGTCACACACACACACACACACACACACACACATACATATATATATATAAACGTATACACAAATATCAGTTTAACCGTATGTATGACATCTAACCGAACTGGAATACAGAGAGAGAACAAACCAACAGATAATCCCTGTCGTTTCAATTTACTGACACTTCCTCGACCCACACCTCACCCCCACTCTAAAAGTTCCGGTTCCGGCAAACAGCGCCGCGGCATTGCCGCCGTCACCAGCGGAAGTCCATCTCCACCTTATCGAGCGCCAAAGCGCTTATCGCTCGCAGCTGGTTTGCCTGTGATAAGGCGGGCGAGTCATTTTGCATTTTTCAGTTTAGTTTGGCATCTCGAGGTTTTTCTCTCACTTTTGACGTTGTCAAGAGTTTTTTAGTTTGGACTGGTGGATTAGTATATATTCGATGATTATATATATACGGTTCAGTTCACATCTTTTGGCAGGTTGGATATGCTTGATATGCAGCACACCCCTCTTAATTCTTGTCTTATCGCATCTTATCGCTGTAGTTTGGCAGATATCTTTTCCCTTCCTCTTTTGTAAAATAAAGTTTCATTCTTTCAGACAGCCGCTTGCTTTCGGTCGCTTCTTCACTCTTTTGGTTCTTCGGTTGTCTATTGCAACCAATGCAGGCTAATTAAGGGTCTAATCACTTTTTTCAGAATTGTTTTGTAAAAGGCGGGATATAACAAAATATCGAAGGTCTTTTTCTTTTTTAGAGCTACCATAGAGAATTTAAGATAGAGTCCACATGGCTCGTCAAGACGGACATTTATGGACAGAAACATATGATAGTTCCACGGTTGCTTTCATGATTTTAGGGGCAGCCCTGGTCTTCTTCATGGTGCCAGGGTTAGGTTTTCTTTATTCCGGTTTGGCAAGAAGAAAATCCGCCCTGGCTTTGATTTGGGTGGTGATAATGGCTACCTTGGTGGGTATATTACAATGGTATTTTTGGGGCTACTCACTAGCGTTCTCCAAGACTGCACCAAATAATAAATTTATCGGGAATTTGGATTCTTTCGGGTTTAGAAACGTTTATGGTAAAATCTCAGATGACTCTACATATCCAGAATTGATTTATGCAGTTTTCCAGATGATGTTCATGTGTGTGGCATTGAGTATTATAGCCGGTGCCACTGCGGAAAGAGGTAAGCTTTTCCCACATATGGTTTTCCTCTTTGTTTTTGCCACTTTGGTTTATTGCCCTATCACTTATTGGGTTTGGGCTCCCGGTGGGTGGGCCTTCCAATGGGGGGTTTTAGATTGGGCTGGTGGTGGAAATATTGAGATTTTGAGCGCCGTGGCCGGTTTCATTTATTCCTATTTCTTAGGAAGAAGAAAAGAAAATCTCTTAATCAATTTTAGACCACATAACGTCTCCATGGTTACTTTGGGTACTTGTATTCTCTGGTTCGGTTGGTTGCTTTTCAATGCAGCAAGCTCATTGTCGCCAAATATGAGATCTGTCTATGCCTTTTTCAACACAAATATTAGCGCGACCACAGGTGGAATGACATGGTGTCTATTAGATTATCGTTCAGAAAAAAAATGGTCTACTGTCGGGCTGTGTTCAGGTATTATTTGCGGTTTGGTTGCGGCCACTCCAAGCTCCGGCTGTATCACTCTCTATGGCTCCTTGATTCAAGGTATAGTGGCCGGCGTTGTCTGTAATTTCGCCACGAAAATAAAGTATTATCTGAAAGTAGACGATTCCCTGGATTTACTGGCAGAGCATGGTATTGCCGGTATAGTGGGTCTGATTTTCAATGCGCTATTTGCGGCTGATTGGGTTATTGGGATGGACGGTACCACCGAGCATAGAGGTGGCTGGTTAACTCATAACTGGAAACAAATGTACATCCAAATCGCATACATCGCTGCTGTGGCCGGATATTGTACTGTTGTTACAGCGTTGATCTGCTTTGTGCTAGGTAAAATCCCTGGTATGAACCTAAGAGTCACGGAGGAAGCTGAAGCTTTGGGTTTGGACGAAGATCAAATCGGCGAGTTCGCTTACGATTACGTGGAAGTTAGAAGGGATTACTATCAATGGGGCGTGGACACTGATGCCCTCCATACCACTTGTAATGGCGGAAAAGCTGCGCCTGAGACAAATTCTACTGAAGACAGTCAAAACTCTTCACTATCTTCAGCCACCGTAAGTGGCCAAAATGAAAAAACTAACCATCTTAAACCACAGCACTCAAAAGAAGCATAGATGAAATTTCTAACTCACAGCTAATGCATTTAACGGAAATATTACGATACTTGAGACTTTTATTTACTATTCACTTTTTATACTTTATATTCAGCATTTCTTCATAAACTTAAAAAACATTTCAATTTATTATCATCGTTATTTCATTTTTGAAAGAGCTTTTACTTCCTTGTCATTAAAACGTATTTGGAAGTGCCGCCGAAACAAAAAAATAAACGACCCCAGTGAGGGTTGAACTCACGATCTTGCGATTAACAGTCGCACGCCTTAACCAACTTGGCCATGGAGTCGTAACCAATGATGCATTTTATATTTCACCTCTCTTACTTGTTCTTATGAAGAAAATAGCTCACACCACCTCGAAAATAATGTTAAGCAGCATAGGTGTCCAGCTGTGAAAGTTCATCAAGTCTAAGCAATAAAACAAATTCATATAATTGGTCTCTCTTGTGCAGATATTTGTTATAATGCTAAAAGAAAAATTTTTAGGGAGGGTTAAATCCAAAGAATACAATTAAGGCTTAAATATGTCTATTAGTTTTCTTTTTATATTTTACAAAAGATACATCTCATTTGTATATGCTTATTTCTATATACTTGAAACGTTTATATCTTAGGGTCTGTACTTTTATTTGTGTTTCTATGAACATAAAAAGGGATAGATTGAAAAGTGCAGCAATATCGTTAATTTAAAAACTTGTTTGATCAATAACAGCAGAATATATACCATTTCTTGCACCTGGAACATTTGCAACCCATCTACCAAGCCTATGCTCTTTAGCTACACTAGCCAAAATACGGAACTTTTCTTTACCGTGTTTACCGCTCTCTACAACCTGAATCTTGCTCACTACACCTTTACAACCAGATAGGTCACCCAGTAACTCAAATGATCTTAGATTATCACTAATCTTCCAAACTTTCAAAGTTCCATTCCAAGACCCTGAGACAAATACGTTCGAATATGGTATAGCGTACAGAGATGTAACCCAAAATGGTTGCAGCAACTTCTTACCTTGCACCTGTCTTTTTCTTAATCCTTCGTCAGTTTCACCAGAGATGTCATTTAGAGAGGGTTCGGGTAAAATGCCATGGGCAATTCTTTCAGTAAAAATTGGTTTCTTTTTCGCCAGAGACCATAGGCATATACTACCGTTGTCAGAGCCTGTTATAAAATGAGAGTCATCCACCATACTCACAACGTCGATACTTCCTTCACAGAAGAACAAAGGTGCTTCTGACTCATCAGGATATTCAACTTTCCCATCTTCTCCCTCCTTAGCGTTCTCTTTCATCCATCTTCTTAGTAATTTTTGGGGTTCATCACCACCTCTAAATGTCAACCTGGTTTCATCTGGAATTTTCCAAAGCATGGCAGTTCTGTCACGAGCACCAACAGTAACGCATCTTTCCATTGCCAAAGCAGATATGTCTTCTACCATGTCATGATGTCCGTAAAGGATTTCCAACTGGGAAAATTGATTTATTGAGTATGTTCTTATCTTGAAATCAGCGCAGGATGCATACAATTGATCAGAATTTTTTCTAAAAGCTAAGGATAAAACTTCTCCTCGGCGGTCCTTTGTGGGAATCACTTTAACGGGTGATAAAGATTCTGTACTCCAAACAATTAACTTTCTATCTCTTCCACCTGTAACAACATATTTTCCATCTGGCGAAGCTGCTACGGTTAAAATTTCATCATAGTGACCTTCTGCGGTATTCTCATATTCTTGCTTATTTGTAGGTATGTATTTAGCTCCACCTTTGGCATACTTTAACTTTTTAGGCCTTTGGTTGAAATCGGTAATATCATATTTCGTGAGTTGTAAGTCTTTACTAACTGTGTAGGCAAATAGTCTGCCCTTGTTCTTATCACCATTGGATGATTCTTCAAAAGTAAACTTGTTCAAGACTGGTTGGAAACAACTAATGCAGGTAGGATTTTTTTCTCCTACTCTGGTAAAGGTTTTCTTTGCTTCGGAAATTAGAAGTTTATCAGCAAAATGTCTAAAGACTCGTCCTTGTTGTTCAGCAACATCTTCTTTCAATCTCGATGCAATGATATCCTTATCCAAATCACCAGCATCAAAGTTATTGTAATTATCAACAGATTTCTCCGTCATATACTTCTGAGCCTCTTCTGTATCATTTCCGTTTTCGGTTAAAATATCATTGGCTTCAGTTTTCAGATTCTCTAAATATTGTTTTGCTAGTCTTCTTCTTTTATCAGCAGGATTTTCCCCCTCAAATTCTTCTTCAGACTCCAATTCATCTTCTTCGTCAGTAATTTCTGGCTGTTCATCTTCATTCGAGGATGGATCCGTAATTTCTTCATCTACTGCAGGTCTTGAACGATCAACCTCTTCTCTGGATCTCTTCTTCTTTCTTTGTTGGGTAGCGTCTGACATCTTTCCTTGACTCTATAAATTTTAAATGCTAAAGAAAAGACAAGAACCTCTGGATTGTGACCTATTTGTATATTTGGCGCACAGCACTTGATGTTAAACTGATTATTCAAAGCTCATCTCAAAAAATGACATCTCTATTTTTTTTTTTTCATATTTTTTCATTTTTTCCTTTCGCGAAAATTCGCAAAGATGTCAGTTAAAATCTTGGTCATGTTCAACGTATTCTCTTAATCACTTAGCATTCAAGATCAATGCACAAGACTAATTCAAGCCATTCCAAATTACAGCGCAAAAACATGATATCGAAAGATTGACAATGTTTATATATATATATGTTACACATTATTTAACTGCTGTTCATATCTGGCTTCCCTAACGTCATTTATTCGTTTAACTAGGGAAGTTAGTTCAGCTCTCTCTGATATCTTTGCAGCTGCATTGAGTGCTCTATCTTGTTTCAGTTCATGTGCCAGCGATAGGGCTTTTTCGACATTTTGGTCTGAGCATGCAGATGCAAACAAACGTAGCAAAGCCTTATCGTATGCACCATTTAATGCCGCTAATACTTCGTTTTCATTTCCATATAGTTCACCATCATTTTCAAGCGTGTCTGTCAACAATGCTGACAAAACTTTAGAACGCAAATATTCTTCTTCCGCAGCCATTGGAATGGGAATCGGTATTTCTTTATCATCTTCCCCTTCGTTTTCTTCTATATTGTCCTCGAATTCATTCTTCTTGTTAACCAGAGCTTTCTTTTCCTCCAGTAGTTTACTTTTTACGAGAACTGGCATTCTAATCTCCATTTCAGATGGCAAAGGAAGGGGAAATTCCGGCCATATATGTTTACCCTTGACAAGAATACAGTTTAATGTATCATATGTCAAGCTCAAAGGCCATACGTGTATATCTGTAGTCTCCTTTCCCCCCGACATTTTCCATATTTCCATGTTACTGTCAAGAACAGGTATCCATTTGCTTTCCTCAAATGACCTCCACTTAGATAGCAGTAGCAATGTGTTGTCGTAGCCGAAAATACATGGATCACCATAGCTTGAAAAAAACAAGCTTTTTATACCCATCGGATTAAAATTGTAGAAGTCGAAATTAGTTTCTTGTTTCAGGTCAGGATTAACGTTTGGCAAACTCATAGGAAGTGGGCGCTCTCTTTGATAATATTTTGTGATAGAGTGGCTTTGTTCGAATAATGAGTACGAAAGTCCATGAAATTGTGAATAGTGAACCGAGAAAACTCTGTAATCTTGAGCGGTTAGCGCTACAATTGGAGATGTCTTTTCAATAGCAAATGGAACGCCAAATTGGTTAAAACTTCTAAAATATCCTAAAGAAGTACCAACAACAATGCGAACTGGGGTAGCTGCAATACTTGTTAGTCTCTCACCAGATTTTAGAGGAATTATCTTGGTCCAGTTTGAATTTATAGTGTCATGCGGCCTATATTGTATCTGGCCAGTCTTGGACTGACCAAATAAAGTGCCCTTTTCATTCAAGAAACATAAGTCGTAACCAAACAAATCTTCGAAATGATATTCGCGAAAACGGCCAACATCAAAGAAGGAAACTGTTATGCTATATTGCTCACTATTTTTGACAGTAGATACGTATCCAACTTCATTCATGGTTAAATAACGTCTGTCAGTAAATCCAAACGGTGTTCCAGCTGGAGAAAACGGCCTATAGCGGAATTTTGCCGTGTTTGCCAAAATGGTTGGTAATGGATGACTTTTTTGTGTTCTGGAATAAGGATGATCATGATGTGGTTTCTTACCACTGGTATAACCAGCCCCATCATCATCATCAATAAAGTCTTCTTCATCTTCGAAATTGTATTTTCTCTTTTCGTTTAATCCACTTGGATTGTCATCATGGTTTTGAGTGAACACATCCTCCGAATTAGCTTCTTGAGCAATATCAGAAAATAGCTTTTCATCTTTGCTTGCCTCACCATCTTCTTCTGGATTTTCCAAGTCAGAATCAGAGTCGACGAAAAGGCCTTGTTTTGTTGAAGATTCGTTTACAGAATCTTCAGTTACATTTGAAACAACAGATTCAGCCAAATTTTGGACAGTGACTATGCTACCAGACCATGTACCTAAAACGATATCCAAAGTTTTCGAATCTGGTTGAACTTTCCAGGTAAAATTTGTAAGCTTTCGCTTAAACTCCTTGGTGTAGAAGACTTCGGAGGTCTCCCAATTCCATACAGTGAGTTTATTATTTAAGTCTATTGCTGCGATGTAAGTCCCACGTAATGGATCAAATTGCAAATCGACAAAATGGGCCTTTGCTGCAGAATAATTTAACGTCAACGTCTTTTGCAAGGAATAGCCTTTTATGGTGAAAACTTTAACTGTATCATCAGAACATGGCAATGCAAAGTGGAGGCCCTTTGGGTGCCAAGCCACTCTTGTACAAATTCGATTAAAGGCGCAAAATTCTGGATCATTGACATTGTTTTCGCTCGAGTCAACTGCCTCGTCCAGATCGTTATCGCTGTCTTTGTCGAAATCATCCATCATATTTGAAAGTATTTTATCTCTGTGAGTATCATCATATGAATTGGCGACTATGTAATCATTCAATTCGTGAACTTTATTTGGTATAGTGGATGTTAGGGAAAAAAGTTGGACTTTTCCATTTATCAACGAAACGGCTAAAATATTCATTTGGGAATTGTAAGATATCTGAGAGATCTGTTCGTCAATTTTAACGGTATGCTTCTTATGCGCAGCATCATCTAATTCCAAAAGAACTAACTCTAAATCATCTCCTCCAAATACGCCCATCTTACCGGAGTGAATCACACAGCAATCGCGTAGGGGCAGAGCAAATCTAGCCAATAATTCTTCTTGCATAGAGTCGATGTTATATTTTAGTGCATCACCTTGCATTGTGGTCATCAAAAAGTTAGAATTAGAGTAGCATCTAATTGAAGAGACTGACTTGGAAGAGTCTAACGTCTCTGGTTCCTCTTCTGGGTTATTTGTTTTCAGGATCTTGGTTAATCCATTTTTATTAGCTACACATAAAGTGTTATTGTCAGGTGCCAGCGAAACTAATGTTTTGCCACCAAGATCAAAAACCAATTTATCAATAATTGAAACCATACTATAATTGGCAGAATTCCTTGGTTTATTAATAGGTGTCTCCAATTCTATACTTCAAGCTGTTCATAACTGTGTATATATATGTTTCCATATGTTAGCTAATTCATGAAAATTTATAACGCGTCGCGTCAAATAGCTAATAATTTATAGTGAGTAGAAACAAATGCATTTTACTCATCGGACATATATATATATATATATATATATATTTGAAGAGAGAGGGCGCACATTGAGTATACAACTAATACTTGTCGTGGCTTACACCAACTGTATTGAATACCGGTGCCTGCATAAGTCGGCAGGGAGTATTAAAAAGATATACAAGCATATAAACGAATCTTGGTGCTATTACTATGATCTTGCAAACGAAATAGGGATGGGTTGTACTTCAAATCGTTCACTTACCTTTTGTTGCCATGTGCCTGCGGAAATCCTTTGAAACCATGTAACAACATATCTAATTTATCGGTTGCGTTTTCGTCAATTTCCATTAACGTCTTCTTGTCATCCTTTACGCCATTCAGCCAGAGTTTCATATTGGTTGGTAATGAAGAATAACTGTGGTACAACAAAGGTTCAAGGTGAATCATATTGGGCCCGTACTCGCTTTTTCTTATCTCGGCTGGTGATTGGGAATAGTCAGCAGCACGATCATCCTCATTCCTCTCATGTTGCTCTTCGTGGAGTCTAAAGAAATCTCTACTCGATAAATCTACACGTCTATTTTCTGTAGTATTAGCATAATCTACTGGTCTCCTGGCAAATAATAAGTTGGTATCAGGTTGGAGCTGAGTGAAAGGAGAGTCTTGCACTCTGGCGTTGCCGCCCCACACGTTTAATAGACTTGAGTACTTCTGGTCTAAATCTTTGTCCTCTCCCTCGTTACTTGGCACACCGGAACCGTGTTGGCACATCGTTACAGTTAATTTCTCCTCTCTTTTATTCATTATGAACGCTCTTAGATTGAACAAAACCGTAGCTAGTTTGTGGATATCCGGGGTAGCCAGTATCAAGTCCAACTTCGGACTTGTCTTCTTGAAAGTGCCTTTACCAATTGCGAACGTTGGCCTTGCATATTTGATATCGGAGAATTTACTCAATTCTGTAGTTATTCGATGGTTCCAATACAACTCCTTGGGCGGGTATAGTGTATCGTAGAATAACTTAAGCTCTACAAGTATACAATTCCGTCGAAGGAAGTTAGTTTCAGCTAATCCCATTTGTTTTTGAAGTTCTGATGTAGTTGTTCGTTACAGTCATTTCCTGTTTTAGAGTCAATTAAGACTAGTATAATATAATGGGAAAATCGAAAAACAAAAAAAGCCAAGAATCCGTATGTATATAGACACACAAAATACACAGCTGAAAAAGTAGATAGTTGGAGCCCATTGAGGCAGTATCAATATTGAAAATTATTTACACGTCTTCCACTAAACTATATAAGGGGGGTGGGGGTGATTTGACTGTTTCTGTCAAAGCAAATACGAAAAGAAAAACCTATCTAGTATCATACATAAATGAAATATTTTTCACTAGACTTCTTACTTCCATTGCTTTTTCACCAAATGCCAAACCATTGGGGAAACCCAGAGGAACACAGCCACGTAAGCAGCCTGCTTCAATGTTTTCTCGGTTTGTTCTTGATGAACTCTTTTCTCTTCTTCGGAGACTTCTTGCTGAGGTAGACCAAACATTTTGTAGTATATAGTTATATGACCGGGATGAACGCTTATGTAGTGACCACAATCATGTAAACCAATGTACTTCCATGGTAAAGAAAGAGTAGAACCTCGAATTAGCTTCACTATTTTATGATGGCGATAATGGGCGAGGGAAGGGTAACACGCGGGTGTTTTTTTCTGTTACGATTTCTTCCAATTTGAAGGGAAGTTTTGGAAGAGTTAGCACGCAGCTTTACTGCTCAGCGTGTTTAGAACTGCATTTAACGAAGTCACCTAGAGCATCAAGGAAAGCTCAGCTGTTTGGTAAGGTATACAAAGAGGTGCTAGTAGCAAAAGAACAGAAAAGCAACACAATTTCACGATGAGTGCTGCGGATCAAGAACAATTTACAGTGATGGAAGCCACGCCTGATGATGGTACAGCTTTCCTGCATGAGTCGGTTTTGAATGGTGAGGACGAAACTACAAACCACACTGAAGACAGCGGGCGTCAAGGAGTCACAGAAGATGGCCCAAAGGACACAGGCGACTTGGGTGAGCAAGGCAGGGACGATGAGGATAATATAGAGGAAAACAGCCGTGTAGAGGCGGCAGAGAGGAAACGTAAGCATATCAGCGCAGACCTCTCGGATGACGAATTAGAAAAGGAGGCACATAATAACCAAAGTTCTCAACCAGCGGTAGAAAATAGAATTAATATGGATAGGGATTCTAGTGCCACTCCAACCAGTAGACAGGAATTGGAAGAAAAACTGGATCGTATTTTGAAGAAACCCAAAGTGAGAAGAACGAGGAGGGATGAAGACGATTTAGAACAGTACCTGGACGAAAAAATCCTAAGACTTAAAGACGAAATGAATATTGCGGCTCAACTGGACATCGACACGTTGAACAAGAGAATTGAAACTGGCGATACTTCTTTGATTGCCATGCAAAAAGTCAAGCTATTGCCTAAAGTAGTAAGCGTACTGTCAAAGGCGAACTTGGCTGACACTATATTAGATAATAATCTCTTACAAAGTGTCCGGATATGGTTAGAACCGTTGCCAGACGGATCTCTGCCATCTTTTGAGATCCAAAAATCGCTTTTTGCAGCTTTAAATGACCTACCAGTAAAAACTGAGCACTTAAAGGAGAGTGGTCTAGGAAGAGTGGTCATCTTTTACACGAAATCTAAACGTGTGGAAGCGCAACTAGCTAGGCTGGCTGACAAGTTGATTGCCGAATGGACAAGGCCAATCATCGGGGCTTCCGATAACTATAGAGATAAGAGGATTATGCAACTAGAGTTTGATTCTGAAAAATTGAGAAAGAAGTCTGTTATGGATTCTGCCAAAAATAGGAAAAAGAAGAAGTCTAAATCCGGTGAAGACTCCACTTCACGCGGATCTTCAGTACAAACTCTATACGAACAAGCTGCCGCAAGGAGGAACAGAGCTGCTGCACCTGCACAAACTACCACTGATTACAAGTATGCTCCTGTAAGCAACATCAACACAGTGCCTACGAACGCGAGGGCCGTTGGTGTTGGTTCCACCTTAAACAACAGTGAAATGTACAAGAGATTGAGTTCGAGATTAAACAAGAAGCACAAATAAACGGAAAGACTGGTAGTACTGTAGTTTTTATAATGTACGTATATATCAATTTATACGTGTATACATGTAATTTTGTTTAGTAATTTTGGAATGATATTTGGTTCTAAAGCAAATGAGAAAAATAAGAGTTATTAAATAAATTTAATGTTTGATGATTTTAAAGAATTATTTAGATCTCTTAAACGTATACATACACAATAGAAATTTTTTTGAATTATGGAATCGTGATATAAATCTGCTTAAGATCTTGGCTTTTCCTTCTTTTCCTTCCATAAGGCCAACAAGGAGACACCAGAGACCTTAACGACCTTGAATCTAACACCTGGAATATCACCCTTAGCCTTACCCTTTCTACCGAAACCGGCTAGTAAGACTTCGTCATTTTCGTCGACGAAGTTCAAACAACCATCGTTTGGAACGAAAGCAGTAACCTTCTTACCGTTCTTGATTAATTGAACTCTAACACACTTTCTGATAGCAGAGTTAGGTTGCTTGGATTCAATACCCAACTTTTCCAAGACAATACCCTTGGCGTGAGAAGAACCACCGAATGGAGAAGACTTGAAGGCAGTACCCAATAATCTCTTCTTATAGTTGTTTTCGGCCCAACGGCTGTTTTAAAGATAATTAACATTTGGTAAAACACAGTTTCACCAATATTAATACAATTTGTTAGTAAACGGAGTTCATATAACGTAGATTCATCATCCGCAAAGACGGAAGTTTTTATTACGGCTTTTTGCATTCCTACTTTTTCTGATGTGTTCCTCATTTGTAGCATCTTTCCTCGTTGCAGTAGGACGACCTTTTCTTTATACGTAGCCATTATTCTAGTCAGATGATTTGTCAAACATGGAACGGCATCCTTTTCATGGCCTTTTAAAACTTATTTCGTTTCCTGTAAATTCTCACTTCATGTATACTCATACGTCGCATAGTAACGACGGCCACTTCTTCCTTATTTTATTTATGAGGAATCTATCATCTTCAGTGGAATCACTGAAATATTTTATCATTGTACATACTTGTTTCTTCTGTGGACACGCAACTTTCTAGCGGAGTTCAAACCTCTTGGCTTACCTTTACCCATCTTGTCTTGTAGTTTGCTGTTCTTACCTGTTTTTAAATTATGCTATATGAAAAGTGTAAACCTTCTTAACACTATCACCACTAGTACTATCTACTATCTTCGAAATTACGAAAGCGCAGTGACGAGAAGCTCCTACGATCACAGCAATTGCCATCACGAAGCTCCAGTAAGGCTTGGTAATGCGTCCAGGAAAGGCTTTGGCGTGTAGGGGGGAAGCCCACCAGCCAGCGCGCGGAAGAGTACGGGCAGAGCCCTTACTGGATTGCTTTTTGGGAAAAAAAAAGCATTTTCCCCATTCTTGAAAAAGCAAGCCAATAATAATATGTATGGGTTGTTTATAATACAAATGTCCGGATGTTAACGTTGGGACGGCTTTTTTTCTCAGTATGCAACGTAAGTTAGTTTCGAGCAATAAGAAAACATCAAGTTCAAAATATTGGCATGAGTAGCGCTAGTTATCGTATTATCAATGGTATGCCAAGCATACGAAGGGCCCGCAAATGACGACAATTCAGCCTTTTGAGCCTGTTGACTTGTTCAAGGCTAATAATGTCAACCTCGATATTCTGACAGAGAATTTCCCTTTAGAATTTTATTTTGAGTACATGATACTATGGCCAGATCTCTTTTTCAAAAGTCTAGAAATGACAGTTGATCCTGATTTCAAGCACAATATTTCTGGTTACATGATGGCGAAAACAGAAGGTAAGACAACGGAATGGCACACTCATATAACCGCAGTGACGGTCGCTCCAAGGTTCCGTCGAATATCGCTGGCTTCAAAATTATGCACCACTCTAGAGACCATGACGGATGTTATGCCCCACGAAGTCAACTTTATCGATCTTTTTGTTAAATGCAACAACCAATTGGCCATAAAACTTTACGAAAAATTAGGGTACAGTGTCTACAGAAGGGTAGTTGGGTATTATAACTCAAGCGAAGATGGGTATCCAGACACATTGAAAAAAGTAGATGACAACAAGGACGCCTTTGATATGAGAAAGGCTATGGCTAGAGATAAGGCCAAAAGTGTACGGCCAGATGGAAGAAACCATAAGTGTTATCCGCATGATGTAAGGTTTTAGTATTAGTGATTCCTCAGGAGGAACTCGCAATAGTACATGAGAAAGCAACTAGGTAATCAAGTATTGGGTGACTGACTATCAAAAGATTGTCCGAATAAGCAGACTATAATACTATTAATTTTGTTTGTATGTACATACCGAAGGGTATATTTAATTTACATAGACGTATCACTCTAAAATTCGACATTGGAAGGAGGTTGAGAGAATTGGTTGGAGGACCTATCTTGAGAATCATTTTGATAGTTTTGATAGCCACCTCTGTTGTTTTGGTAGTTATTTCTGTTTTGGTAGCCACCTCGTTGCCCACCTCTTCCTCTGTTTCCCCTATTACCTCTGTAATTGCCGCCACGGCCACGACCACGACCTCTTGAGTTGAATCTTGGTCTGGCAGAAGCTTGCCCGAATGTGTCAACATTCAAGACTTTTTCTTCTTGCCATCTCATGTTGGTATTGGTTTCCGTGGAGGTTGAAATAGTGTCAAAAAATGACGATTTTTTGTTATAGAACGCCTCATCGGATTCGTCCTCTTTTTCAGCAGCAGATTCCAATTCCTGTTCCTTTTCCAAATCAGTGGAATCTTCTTTAGTGAATTTTGCGTTATTGGATTGAAAGTCAAAGTCTTCATTTGGAATTTCGACCTTGTGGCTGCGGTTCGACTGAGGAGCCCGGTTAGTTGGTTTGTTCCTTTGATATCTTTGCTCAAACTCACCGTCTTTACGTTCATCCCTATTCGGTGGGTTCACATTATCTTTCCTGGCAGTAGTGGCCTCTGTGGAAGATGGTGTATAAACACCATATCCAGCAACCGCAGCAGGTACATTGGATTCGGGCTTTACGGCCTGTGGATGCGCTTGGGCTTGGGCTTGAGCTTGTGGCTGGGCATGGGCTTGAGCTTGGGCTTGGCGTGGCGATTGATCTTGCTGGGAAGGAGAGGGCTGTGATGCAGGTGGCATCATCTGAGGAACAACAGGCTGAATGTCATTGATGTTGGCATCCAAAATACTCAAGTCTTTGACTTCACTACCATTGAATTTCACCGAGTTGTATACGGTAGGGTTTGGATAGATTTCTTCCGGACCCCAGTTCTTACGACCTTCGGTACCAAAGCAGCGAACCTCCCTCAAAGTAACGGTACCCTTTTCAGAATCGATATCTTCTAAAAGCCCCACATATCTGTTGTCAGTCACAGAGACTAAAGAGATGGTCTTGCCGATGTACTGTGACATTGCCTTTTGCTGCTCTTCTTCGATAAATGCCTCTGTTTCAATCTCCTCACTGTTGGTGTCTTGTCTTTTCTAGTTGCCTCCACATGGTTCTTATTAGTCGCGGATACTGTTTAAATTTTTACCGTGTGAGGTGATAGGCATCTATGATCATATAGGTAAACTACCAACCACAGACGTGACTACAGCGCACCTTGCTGTCTTTCCCAAGGAAAACCATTACTCTTTCATCCAAAATGGTGATACGTTTAGGATTAAGTGGGCCTTTACGTAGAACAAATTGTGTCACCGTTGAAAATCCCAACTCGGATCGAGCTTTAAATCCGATTCCTGCATCTCGGTCCGAATGACTATTTTGTCAGAGTTGGAAGTATAAGAAGAGCAAGATGGGAAAAATATACGCGATAAGGGCAGGATATTACAAGAATTTGCATACGGTGCTTGGATTACACGCTAAGGAAGAACGGTTGAGGATACGCTAGCAATGCTTACTTTAGAGGCTGCTTTAACGGGTGCCGTGGCTTCGGCAATGGCTAATATTGCAGTGTACCCTTTGGATCTATCGAAAACGATTATCCAATCGCAAGTTGCTCATCCTGATGCAAGTGAGCCTGATAATGTCGACAATAAGCTGGCTAAGAAGAGGTATAAGAATGTCCTTGACTGTATGATAACTATATTCAGGGAAAAGGGGTTTTTTGGTCTATATCAAGGTGCGACGGTTATTACAGTGGCCACATTTGTTCAAAATTTTTGCTATTTTTTTTGGTACACTCTCATTAGAAAGTCATACATGAAAAATAAGCTACTAAGACCGCAATTGTTGAAAAGGCATGCTAGTTCTGGCACACCTTCCACAATCGAAGAATTGGCTCTGGGAGTGGTGGCTGCCAGCATATCGCAAATCTTCACGGGACCAATGGCCGTGGTGGCTACAAGACAACAAACTGTCAACTCTGTAGAGTCCGCCAAGTTCAGTAATGTCGTTAAGGATATTTACAATGAAAATAACGGAGATTTGACTGCATTTTGGAAAGGTTTGAGAACAGGTCTAGCGTTGACTATAAACCCGTCCATTACATATGCCTCATTTCAAAGATTGAAGGAAGTTTTCTTTCATGATCATTCTAACGATGTGGGCAATCTCTCAGCGGTCCAGAATTTTGTATTGGGCGTTCTTTCCAAGATGATTTCCACGTTAATCACGCAACCTTTAATTGTTGCCAAGACAATGCTTCAAAGTGCGGGTTCGAGGTTCACTTCTTTCCAAGAAGCGCTTTTGTATTTATATAAAAACGAAGGGTTAAAATCACTTTGGAAGGGGATCCTTCCTCAGCTGGCAAAGGGTGTAATTGTGCAAGGTTTGTTGTTTACATTTAGGGGAGAATTGACTAAATCGTTGAAGAAACTCATTTTCCTGTACTCTTCATTCTTCCTTGAACGCAACGGACGCCATAGGCTGGTTTCTACTTGAAAGAAGTCTTATGTACTGAACAATAGCATAATTTTTTAGATTTGTTAAATATATTACTCAACAATGTATGTATATATATATATAGTGGAACCTTTCTGTTTTTTCTACTTTCTTTAGAATTTTTTTTGGCCTTGAACTCAATTGAATTCGTACCTATCGCCAACAGTGTGGAAAGTAGCCAAGAAGTCGTTAATGGCTTTGAACTCTTTGTCGGTAAGTTGTGTTTTCTTTTCATCAAAGTTTTCATTGACCTTAGAGATAGAAGAACCACTGGGAATGGGGATGAATTTGGCGCCTTTGTATTCCGGAACATAGTTCCAGTGTTTGATCCAGCCCAAAGCCAATTGAGGCAGAGTAATAGAGTTGTCCTTGGAACGCTTGCCGACGATTTCTTCCTGTAGGAACCTGACCAAATCCAGGTTTTTCTTCAAAGATTCATCACTAAACCTCTTAAGTGCCTTTCTGAAGTCGCCTTCTGGGATGTCAGCGTTAGACTTCAATTGGCCTGTCAATAGCCCTCTACCTAGGGGAGAGTAGCAGATGACAGTCAATCCCAATTCGGCACAGGTCTTGGCAATTCCGTTATGGAAAATATCGGTACTGAACAAAGAAACTTCGAGCTCAACACAGGTCAAGAACTTGCCCCAGTCCTTGTAAATAGCTCTGATTTGCTCTTCAGTAACTTCACTCAAAGAAATACCGCCAATAACGCCTTCGGAGATCATTTCAGCAAGGGCTTCGAACGATTCGTATGGATAGACTTCGCCTTTGGCACATAGAGAGGTATCAAGCCTGGCAACCTCAAAGATGTCAATGTAGCCACCAATGGCGCTGACCGAGTTCTTGACACTTTTAATGACTGCATCATGGCTACCATTGGGGGTCAGAGTGCTAACCTCCATACCACCTTTACAACTGATGACTACATGCTTTCTCAAATCAGGGTACTTTGCAAAGAAGTCGCGAACAAATATTAAGTTAACGAAGTCCGGGCCGTAAAACTCACCAACGTTGAAGAAGGCCTTGTGTCCACGTTCTCTGGCCAACTCAACAGCTCTGTGCATCGCTTCGAAAGCTTGCGATTGAGGAATGGGCTCAGCTCTCCAGGTCAAACTCATCAGACCATAACCGGTATCTAACTTATGGATATCGTTTCTCAATTCAGTGACGGACATTGTATTTTGGCTAATTTTTTTTATAGTTGTAACAGTTGTTAAAATAACGCTAGTTTCTTCTATGCTCCTCTGTACAAAAATATATACAAGTAAGAAACATAGCCAAGAGAGATATTTTGAGAGGAAAAGAAAAACTAAACCAATTGATGATGAAATATCACCCCTTATATAGCAAGTTGTTATTTACGGTTCTATTGACAGTAATCCCTTCTTGCGATGGGGGGGAGAAAGTAAGGATAGCTAGCTTAGTACTGCTGTAGTACGCCCTTGATTACTTACATATCCAAATAAATCGCAAATCCCTTCCTTGCGCGGCCGAGACGGACGAGGCGGCCGTCCGGGCCGTCGCGCCCGGGCTATCCGACGTTCTTGCTGAAGGCATGGCGGATGAGAAACGGCTGGAAAATGCGCAATTTTTTTTTACTGCACCACGGTTGGTAGTAGGTTACGTAAGTGATGAAGAGCTGCTTGAAAGCAATGTAATGGTTACGTTGCATGGTAGGGAGTTGCGAGTACGAGCGAGCGCGGGAATCTTTTATGTAGTTGCCCGTATTGATAGGTGCGTGCGTGATTTGGCCTAGTGTAGTGTTTTTATAGTAGTGTGTTTTATTTATCTTATGTACAAAATCTATAGTATCGGTTCACCACCTTCTCTTTCAATGCTTGAAAGTGAAGTGTGTGCGTATATGTATAGGAAGAATGTTGACGAGAGCAGCGAATTGATTGTATTGTGCGGTTGATAATTTGCTGGATAGGGTCCCACCTACTTCTTTAAGGTGGAGTCAGCCTCTCCAGCAGTTTTGGTTTCTTTTAGTTGGACTTCTGGGACGGCTGCGTCCAAGTTCTTTTCTTGGTCGTCTAAGCTCAGCTCGTCCTTCACGCTCACAATGGCATTTTCTTCTTGTTGTTCTTCTTCCTTCATGATTTCTTCCTGTTCTCTCAATTGTCTCAATTTCTGCTTGGCGGACGCTTCGTCTTCCTTGACAACATTCACTTTAACTTCGTGGTATAGCTCATCTGGAATACCGATGAGGACATCGCATAATGAATCGTACAAGGACTCCTTCGATTGTACGTTACCGTAGTTGTAAGCAGTAGCCATAATCAGCAATGTTGCTGGGATCTTGTCCTTGAGCCTCATATTCAGCCATAATCTCAAATTCGAATATAATACGCTAGCATCCACATCCACACTTCTAATACCCCTAGAAGCGCATGCGGTTTTCAATTCGGGCAGGGAAAGTTGTTCCGCATCTTCATAGTAAATGGACAAATCGTCTTTTTTCAATTCAAGCATACTGTATCTGATACGGTAACGTAACATCACGTCTGTGCCAAACGGTTGCAAGTTCATGTATTTGGCCAATGCAATTAGGTAAGGCCTTGTGACGTTGTCTAGCACGGTATCGTCAGTGAATAGTCTGGCTACCTCAATCAACTGTTGACGAGATTCGGGCACTCCAGTAGCACGAACATGAGTGTAAAATCTGTTGAATAAAGCCTTTTGTTCCTCAGAGATATTGTTGGGCTTGAAATGGGGCTTGTTATTTTTAATAATTTGGGACATTAACTTTCTCGTGTTCCTTAAATTTTCCAGTTTGTTCTCACGTTTTTTGCTCGATTCGTAAGTAGATGGAAGTAAATTGGGGAATAGTTTTAATGCAAACGGTAGAAGTAGCTCGGCAAATGGGATAATAAGGAACGCGGCAAACGGAACCAGCCTGATGATATCCTGAGTAGTTCTTTTCAATTGTAGGTTTTCTCTTCTTGTTAGTGGGTAACCTGCGGCACTTTTCATCAACAATTTAGAAGAGATTTTTATTTCCAACCCTAAAAGTTTGGAACCGTCCCAATAATGACGAAGAGCGTTTTGGATCTTGACCTTCAATGGTAGCTTCTCCTTTACAGGAAGAACCTTTGTTACACTTTYCTGCTTTTCATTCACTGTCTTCGAATCGTCTTTTGGGTCTTTAGACGTCGAAGAGTTCCAACGGTGGAAACTTGGATTGTAAAGCGGTATTATGCTTGATCTTGACAACGCAAGACGAGATGCAGTGAGCACGGTTCTTGGGACCGGATGAGGGATTACTCTCTTGATTGGCAAAGAGCTATATCTGAGCATTTCTGTCTGTTTTCGCTATGGATTCCTTTTTACAAACCAAATTTAAATAATAAATACCAGCAAAATGTATCCGCCTTGACAAATTTAACTTATACGTTGTCTTGTTATGGTTCAAGAATTGCCACTACGTCAAATAGATGAGATCGACACGATTTTAAATGGTGTTTTCTCTCAAGTAAAATTGAAAAATGTTCGCGCGGGAGTAACTCAATTCAATGATAAAAAGAAACGTGGGAAACGCCGGAACCTGTATAAAGGCAAGGTAAATGGCTTTTTATAACTCATTCATGTTGTTCGAGTTGAATGATATTATTAGATTTTTTAGATTAGATTTACTTAGACGTTAAACTATATACAAGTCTGGCTAATTATAGGAAAGTCACTGCATCTTCTTTTTTTTTTTTCCTTTTTGTGTTATAAGTGCATATGTGTAATTTATTAATTATGACTGAACTTTTCGGCTGGAAGTAAGTTCTGATCCATGTTCCCAGACTGTTCTTGCAACTTGGAACTTTCAAKAATGTTACTTTCGATGTTTTCTTGGTTTTTTCTGGAGACTTTGGCGCAGTTACATCCGTCTTCTTGTGCAGGTGTGTTCGTTTGGTTATTTTCCGCAATAGCAACCTCAGACAGATTGTTTTTTTCCATGCGAGTACTTTGATCACTAGCTGACGTGGTATCGGCAACGGCAATTGGATCAGGTGTGCTGCTGGCATGCTTGCCACATTGGCAGTTACCAAAACCAGGACAGTTCATTGTTTTTTGAATCTCTCTTTGAATATCCCATCTTTTTAACAGGGCTAGTTTGCACCTATTAAAAAACACTTCTGATAAGGCTAAGCCGGTGATGACTGCGAAAACGTATGTCAAAACAAAAGACATTGTAGCAAGCATCAACATGTAGATGATCATTGTGGAGGTAAATACTAAAAACGTTCTAATAATGTCGTGGAAGAGATCCATTAAAGAAGGAACGAATATGTCACCTAGCAAATTTGGTAATTTGGGCAAACCCTGGATTTCAAAGTTGTTCTCCGTTCCATAGTTTCTGCCGTCATCCTTAGCATTTGCTGAAGGTAACGTGCAGTATTTATTCTCCTTGTCCCATTTCTTGAACCAGTGTACTTCGAGACACCAACTGACAAAAAGCAAGAGCTTGTAAACGAAAGCAGCCACGACAATCAATAAGAAAATACCAAAGGCCTTGCCGCTGGTATTTGCATGTAGATGGTGGAATAAAACAGGGTAGTTTTTATACGTGGGAGTCAGATAATAGTTCATCCCCATATCCATATCCATGTCCATATCCATAGACGATCCTGAGGAACTACTGTTACTTGATGACGACATACCCGACATACCCGACATGCTTGAGCCTGAAGTGGATTGTGTACCGGCTGAACTCATGGTTGCAGAGCTTCCCATCGACATGTCTGCCATCGAGCTGCTTCCCATCGACATGCCTGCCATTGAGCTGCTTCCCATCGACATGCTCGCCATCGATGCCATACTTGAAGCCAATGTTTTGCTTGCACTGGACATCGCATCCATACTCATCGAAGCCATGCTCGACGCTACCGTCTTCGATGCACTAGACATTGCATCCATGTTCATTGATGACATACTCGAAGCTATAGCTTTGGTTGCACTGGACATAGCGTCCATGCTCATCGAGGCCATGCTCGATGCTACCGTCTTCGATGCACTAGACATCGCATCCATATTCATACCGCTACTACTCATAGACATGCTATTCATTGTTAGACCGTAGATATACTGTACTTTTTTTTTCGATTCCTATCGGTTGGGCCGTTCAACAAATGTAATTTAAAACGCAGCTGAAATATTTCTTTACTTGGCGAAGCTGTTCGTTCCCGAGTCCTGTTAGTTGTAATATGTTATGTAGGTTTGTTTGCAAGAGCTCACTACTCAGTTCAGTTTAAATATTGAAGCGGTAGTTCCATGTATATTGCAAACAACTCAGAACCCTCTAGAGATGGCACTGTCATATTTTCTTTATGCATTTTGTAGTCCGAATCTGGAAAAGTGCTCTACTCAGGGTCGCGCCATTTTTGCTCATTTACCGTCGTCCTGAGCAAATTTTTCAATGAGCGGCGCGACTACATGAGAATATAAGCACATTTGCAACATGAAGTGACAGCCTTCGAGGTGCAGTTTGGGCTTTGTTGATTATATCATATGCTATGTAAAAAGGGGTTTATGTAAGGTATGACACCATGGTAGTAGGTGTCTCAGGACTCATAGCAAAAATAATAGTGCTCTTGGGAGGGCTCGAACGAGCATAAAGGAATTTAAAATGCGTATTTCCGGAAAACGTTTGGGCAAGGAAGCTCTCGAAGAGGAACAATCGGTTCTACATCTGCATTCCAGTACTTGTCTATGCCTTGCAGTTCGTTGTCTTGAGAAGAAAAGCCTAGTACAGAGCCGTACGTCTGCTTGAAATTAATGGCGATGATCTTCGATATCTCCTTCAATACAACAGTACCAAGTTTAAAAGCTTCACTTCTTTTACGAAAAAAAGTGAAAAGGTTCTTGAGAAGAAGAACAGGACTACCTTTTGAGTCCTCAACAATTTTTTCCAAGTCTCTACTTTTTATCGCAAACCCTTTCATTTTCAGAAAGGCTTCTAATTGCAGAAACATTTTTCTACTTGCAATCTCTTCCTCTGCCATTGGGCTCGTAATCATTATTGATAGCTTACTCCTTTGCCTGGAATATATAGAAATTTTTGATCTGAAAAATTCCAAATATTCTTTTAAAGTTAATTTTTGCAAGAATAGGATGTCAACCATTTCATTATCCTCTTGGAAATGGAGTCGTTTCTCGCTAATGCTATTTCTTACTTTTCGGTGATGTTTCATTTGCCTATTATTGAGAATATAATTGTCGCCATTTTGAACATTGGCCACTATTTCATTTAAAAGGTTTGCAGGACCGGACAGTGTTTTAAGTTTGTTGAAATTGTTCTTCTCTAGTAAGGCTAGGAAGGGTTCCAGAAGTATCCTTCGAAAACTGGATTCGGTGAAATTATTAAGGACCTGGAGCTCCAAATAAGATAAGTACTCATTGATCTTAGTTTCAAGGCTATGCGCCGAGCTTCCAGACATCACAGTTATATGAATTCCTATGGTGTCTGTCAAGATTCTGAGTCCGCTTAAGACGATGTACCCTATTTGCTTCTTATTCCTTAAATCAGGTACTAATGTTAGTGAAAATATATATTCCGTGAGGAACGTTAATGTCAGGTTTTCAATATCGTCTCTTTGTGCAGTTTGAATAAAATATGCAAGACTATTGTTGGGGTCATCTTGATGACCGTTGCAAGATATGAAGGCATTTGTGCCCGGATCTATATCTTTAGTATTGGGCGAAGGATAAAGGCGTATAGTCGGCTTGTTCCTTTCATTGGACACTTTTAGGTGCTGCGTAAAATTATTATTCAGGTAGTGGTTGATTTCGTCTGCATATTCAAGATTTCCTTGAATGAGCAAGGCCAACTGTTTTGGATTGTTCCAAAATGAAGAACTAAAATTTTTTAGAGACTCCATGTCCGTAAGCTCTAATGCATCAATTCTATCCTGTAGGGTCCACATGTATTCCTCCAAGACGATCAACAAACCAATGCTAGCCAGTTTCACGCAGTTATCCGATGATGCACTCTCGTATTTGCTTCTAACCAGAATTCTTGCTTTTCTCAAAGCGTCTTTTGAAGGGAACGTGGGATCTGTTGCAATTAGTTTTAACGTATCTACGAATGCTTTTGTTATCTTGAAAACACCCTCTGAAAACCCAGAAATGGTAAATCGGAGTGTGACATTGCCCTTACTAGAGGACGCGATCTCGTAAGTATAACCAGCCCTTAGAGCTGGATAGAGGTCTGAAGAGGTGGTAATAAACAATATTTGTGCCAAAACTTCCAAATGAATCGTCGCTTCTGGGCTAGGTTTAATGCCCAGTCCTATTACTTCAAAAGATACTACTGATACATTGTCTGAAGTGAAATTTGGATCTTCTTTCAAGACCCACATTTCATAATTCAAATTTTTGCTGACTAACTGAGGTAGTATTTTGATGGGTTCACTTTGAATTTGGGGCCTTAGCGTAGCAAATTTTGATTTTAGTGAACACTCTAAGTAAAGCTGCTGCAGCCTTAAAGGATCATTAACAAAATCTGGTAAAAATGGATTATTTGTCGGGAAATTAAATTCATATGCGCTTTGTGAGTGAGGATCGTGATCTTCTGACAAGTGAACTTTCCCCATATAATATTCAAACTCATAGAAAAACTCAGTGTGTATTTCGCTCTTATCTTCGATTTTATCAAACAGATTGCAAGATTTTATATCTCCTAACAATAAAAGTCGCGTATTCTCATGATTCATAAATGATTTCAAGAAGTTTTGAAACTTAATTGCCTGACCTGTCCACCATTGAACGTTGGGCTTACTGTCTTCATATTTTTCAATGTTAGGATCATTGATTTCTATGAGAGATTTGAAACCTTTAAAAATATTGCAGGGGGTCAGGCACTCTAAATTTTCTTGGAGAACGCCACTTAACTGTGAACATTCTTCCATAGGCAAATCCTCTGAATTCTGATACAAAAAACGAGCTATGTCAATTAAATTCTGTTCTCTTAAAAAACTGATTAAATGGTCAACGTTTTTTGCGCAAAAGGAAGGCAGTAGCTCAGAAAATATCGTGGTTGCAATGCTCTCCACGTTTTTCCAGCCGGATTTTGTAAGTTCTAACTCTAACACTAATCCTATACTACCGACAGCAAATTCTGAGGTAAAGGCGAAAGAACTGGTAGCCCAGCCTTTTGACACTAGGTAATGGCTCAAAGATCCTGGAGACTCATCACCAAAGAGTTCGCGCCATAAATGACTGTATATTTTAATGTCTTTCTTCGTGAATCTGGTATTTTTGTCAGAGACTGGAAATAAAAACCTCATAATTGGAGCTTTGCTTGAATTGATGAATATTGAATTATATCTTGAAGCATCTTCAAAACAACTAGTATTCCCATATTTCTCCTCCCATACGGTGTCTGATATTTTAGAGTTTTCTAAATTCCAGGAACCAATTCGAGAGACGTCCTGAGATCTTCGAAATGATCGCGATCTTCGAAATGACCCTGCCTTAATCGAAAAGTTGCTCCCTCTTATGTTATTTTTAAGGCTTATATCACCAAACTTGGAAATGGCTAATTTCGTAAGAATATTTACGGATTGTGAACCTCTCATGCAGAGCGTCATATTTTCCCCATAAAAATTATTCTTGAAATATGTGTTCAGAGAGTTTTTCAGATTTATTTTCTCCAAATGTGGAATACTTGACAATGAGTGTATGTTTCCAGTGGAGAACTGGCTAAAAGGGTGGTCTGCATTGGCCAACATCCTCGTTGCGTGATAGAATATTTTTGTCGTTGATGACATGTTTCCCTCATGCTCACTCTGTATAGCATATATTTCTTTTCCTATCAACAAAGGGTTAAAGAGCGGTTCTTTGAAAAATGAGGCGAACACATCTAAAGTTGATTCGAATGCAAGTTCGCCGTTACTTTGGGTATTGGGTAATTCAAAGTAGAAAGTGGTCTGCTCTCCGGTTGTAAAAGCATTTTGCGAGCCATTATTTTTGGCGACTAGTGTATGAAATAAACCTGGGTCAGGGTATTTTTTAGAACCTGCAGCAAGAATCATGTGTTCACAAAGATGTGCCAAGCCCGGAATATCTTTTGGATCATTGTGAGAGCCTGTGCAAACTGACAGCGAGCATGAGCTTGAGCTATCTGTTGGATCTGATATTATTAAGGCCAAGATTCCATTCGGGAGTTTGCAAATTTTATGGGTCCTGTTTCCGTAAGACAGTGGGATGTAAAAAGGAATCTCATAATTGGATACCTCTCTCAAGGACATTAAAGGAAATTATTCTTTATATGTTATTCTTAGATTAAATTCTCATGTATATACTATGTAATCCAAGAGCTTCAAAGATAAAACAAAAATGTTACCATTGTGTATGCCCAATGGTTAAAAAAGAGTGGGAAAATATGTTAATATATGTGTTTCATATTTTTTCGTAGCTCAGAAGGCGTGTTAAAAACCGCATCAAGTAACTCCGCGAGCGATTCTGATACTGAAAGTTTAAATCCTAATCACCACATTATCACATGCGAAGTGAAAAGAAACCTGCCAAATAAAAGTCACCCGTCAAATAGCCCGTCTGTGATAGTTTTTACTGGTATACCTCATTTATACTTCCCTCTTTTGGAAAATGAGGAAAAACAATAGTAAACAGACACGCTTGTATATTTAGCCCACTTGGAATATATGGGGAGCTGCGCATGGTGGAAAAGAAGGTTTATAATGAGGGCATTAGGTTTAAATTTGTGTTAGCGAGATACTGATTTTTTTTTAACGAAGGATTATTTACGTTATTTATATTTTGGACCTACTCGCCCAATTTCTTTTTCTTAAAATATGTATTATGCAGCAGTCAATGATGTTGGAGAAGAAAAAGTCAAACAATATACTAAGTCGTTTAAATATTATTAGTGTAAACCAGAACTCTAAGAAAGTGTTTTGAGAGCAACAAAAAGGTCTTAGTGTGTACACGGTCTTCGGCTTTAAACAAGAACTATAAATTGATTAGTCGATATCTAAAAAGATGAGTTATTCGTGGTCACTCCTCGATAATATTCTGAACTATATCTGTACCATTGGGTTTCACATAAGCAATAAGCGTGTGCTTTTAAAACCTCTCTTCTATATTCCAAGAAGGAGCTACCTATGCTTAATGATCGCTACTTACTAACCTATCAACTATCAACAATGAGCATAACGCCAAACAAAGAAAAACGAAAAGATTGCTATCTATAAAACAAATGAAAGATAGAACCCATCATATAAATAAAAAGCTCGTATGGCGCAGTGGTAGCGCAGCAGATTGCAAATCTGTTGGTCCTTAGTTCGATCCTGAGTGCGAGCTTTAATTTTTCATTTTTCTTCCCCCGTTCACTTTCCACACAGTTGCTCCTGCAGAAAGTTTTTTTTCAGCATCAAAAGACCAACGAGTTGCCAGCTCATAGACAAAACTCAAACACAAAACCGATAATCCCAACCGTCGCTTGCCCTACCGCAAACCCTTTTGCCTCGTACCCTTTGTGAAAGAACCCAGCAAGAAACGCGGCACCTCTAAGGCAAAGACGCGTTCTTGCTGGCACAAAACATAACGGCCAAGCGCGTCGTGCGATTTTACGCGCTTTGCCCACATCGGGATAGCTCTGCCACAGCATCTCTGTGCAGTGCACTTTCCTGTATGACTGGCAACTTGTTACTGCCTACACTGTGAGAGAAACTCCATTTGCTGTTACAAGTTTATCCACAGCTACACGTAACAGATTCTTAGGCTTCTTAAGCAGAGATAATTTTTCTTCTGTCTGTTCGTCAAAGTTTGTCTTTGCATTCTGAAAGGGTTTAACTATCTCAACCTTTCACGGCCCAAATAGTTGTTTCACACATAGCAAAAGAAGCTCAGTAGACAATAGTCACGCGTCGCAGGTTACAATCAAAGCCGCTGAACACTTTTAACAAACAATGGAGGGCAACCAGGACAACGAGCACGGCACCAGAGGCGGTTCTTTGATCTATAATGAAAATGAAACACAATTGAGCAGTACAAACGTGCGGACCTCTCAAGATAAAAAAAATGCTCCGAAGATGGGGAGCTCCAGTAAGGAACAGGTGCAAGATGATAAACCAAGAAGGGCCTTGACAGATGTTCCGGTAAACAACAATCCTTTAAACCAAGCTAAGAGGATAGCTATAAACAACAAGGCCGCTAAAGTACGAAGGGAAGAAAACAGTAGACCTATTGTTACCGCCGTCCAGAAAAGAAAGATATACAACGATCATACCGCGGAGGACGATGCTGCTGTCTCCATCACAAGCAAAAGACGCAGATTTGGCGTTGAAGGAGATGACGAGATATTAGGTTGGAAGGATTTAGATTATGTTGAAAAAAACGACACTGCAATGGTGGCAGAGTATTCTTCGGAAATCTTCGAGTTTTTGTACAAGAGAGAATTAGAAACGCTACCATCTCATAATTACCTGCTCGACAAAACTTCCAAATACTATTTAAGACCCTCCATGAGAGCCATACTAGTGGATTGGTTGGTAGAGGTGCATGAAAAATTCCAATGCTATCCTGAAACATTGTTTCTATCCATCAATCTAATGGACAGATTTTTGGCCCAAAATAAAGTTACAATGAACAAACTACAACTACTGGCAGTAACCTCGCTTTTCATAGCGGCAAAATTCGAAGAAGTAAATTTGCCCAAATTAGCCGAGTACTCTTACATCACCGATGGGGCAGCCTCCAAAAACGACATAAAAAATGCGGAAATGTTTATGCTAACGTCACTAGGATTTAATATTGGTTGGCCTAACCCGCTCAATTTTTTGAGAAGGATCTCCAAGGCAGATGATTACATTTTGACTAATAGGAATACTGGTAAGTTTATTCTAGAGTATGCTTGCTGCTGCCACCAATTCATTCATCTTCCCCCATCTGTCATAAGTGCAATGGCTATGTATATAGCAAGAAGAATAACCAATAGAAACAAGAACGAACTGTGGAACCAAAATCTGGAACACTACAGCGGCGGCATTGATCCTCTACACGATAAAACGTTTCAATCGTACTGTACAGATTTGGTCACAGACATTGCTAGTTCTAAAATTCGTTTGGATTCTCTTACTTTAAAATACAAGAAGCCAAGATATGGATCGGTCTATTTCCAAACTTCTAATTGGTGTAAAGCTGAAGTGGACAATAATTTCCCAAGTCTATTCAGTTTATAACCACAATAGCGTCGATTGTATTCTCGAATTCGCATGCGCTTTCTATCTTTATTTTTCTTTCTACTCAACTGAAAGAAAAATTCCTGCATCTACATATATACATATGTATATATATCAATAGTCTAATATATTAATGCGTCCACTTCCAGCATATATATATATATAATACTACAATAATTATTATTATTACTACTATTATTATTACTACTATTATTAATATTATTGTTTTTGTTATTGTTATTATTTTTATTATTATTGTAAGATTAATTAAAGTAATTATATTGAAATAATTTAAAACGAAATGAAAATGAAAATGAAAATGAAATTGCATTTAACGAAATTGAGATACAACATCTCTTGAAGTGTCTTGATCCCGATACAAAAAAATCTTTTTCCTAGTAATTCCTTGCTTTACCCTCATTAATTGCATTTGGAAACAGTCGAACTGAATAAAAAAGTATGGTACAGAATTAAAATCAAATTAAAAATCAAAAATTAAAAGTATGGTATTATTGCAAAACAAACGGTTTTGTATTGACAATCTTGGCCTTCAAATGTTTTTTAATGGCAGCTGAAAGAAGAAAATTGAATGTGCTAATGTTCGATTTTGAAATTTATAAGAATAAATGGAAATTTGAAGAGAAAACGATAATAAACAGCATCTATATCCTTTATATGGGACTTTGTCCTTTTAAGAAAGATTTATTTTTATTGCCCTGTTTTTTTTTTTTTTTTCTCTTATTCATGCAAAGTCATTATATCATAGCCGTTTTTCCTAACCTTCAAAGCCCATTGAACGGAAATTATAGACGCTTTCATAAATCTTCTTGATTGATATTTTCTATGGAATTCGTCGTGAACTATCGGACTGACCAAGTAGTCCATTATCATGTGGCATACTGGGGCAAGTTCCTCTTTGGTATATCCGCCGCTATAATGTATCAGATTGCCATCCCATTTGCCCTTGCCCAACATTTTTCTTGACATAAACATTGCAGCGGCGGCGCATAATGAAGGTAATATTCCAATGAATCTAAAATCCACTAATGATATCTCTAGTAAGAACTTGGCGAGCGTTCGAGACTGTATATCGTAGTCGTCTGCCTTGGAAATTCTTCTTAGAAAATTCATCGGATTAGGATAATTCAAGTTAAACTTTAACGTCTTTAGAATGAATTTTTCGCCTTCCTTAATTTCGTCTTCCGTGCATGCCCCATCTGTCTCTGAGGCAAAATGTTTTATACTTGGAGAATATACTTCTTCGTATTTCGAGGCGATGAACAGACATGACGTACCCACCAGTTGTAATTTGTCTAATTGAACTAGCTCTCTGCATAAAAACCTGTCCATGATGTTAATGGCAAGATATAATGTCTCTGGCAACAAGCCGAACTTGTTATGAATTTTGACTAACCAGTTGACCAGAATATCTCGGTTTTGATGGATATTTCTGTGCTGGTAAAGATCTTCCTTCTTAGGTAAAGTGATGACTTCGAGTTGGTGAAGATATTCGAATATACCGGTGACGTATTCGCTAACCATGAAGGGGTCATTGACGTCCTCTGCATCCAAATCTTCCCACTCGTATTCCTCTTTCCCATTTTCATCACACACTTTAAATTTTTTGGGTAATTCTTGTTCGACAATCGTAGAAATTGGTCTTTTCTTGCCACTATCATTTTCAACTTCTTTGTTTCTGATTTCAAGCTGATTTCTAGCTGGATGAAATTTTTCATTTTCAACTGGTTTCTTAACAGTATCAGTTCCAGAGCCTATGCTTTTTAAGGGATTGTGTTGGATCACCTCCTCAGTAGAAGTGAATTTTTGTATACTTTTAATAGCAGGCAATTCATTGCTTCCCTCTTTTATAGAAGCCAAGCTGCCGAATTTTTTACTGCTTGGATCTTGGTTCTCTTTATCATCTGAAGATTTGTTGATGGGGAGTGAATTGATCTTGTTATCTGTCAGAATAATTTTTTTCTCCTCCAATGGGGCTGTTGGCCTTGGTACACTAAATTGTGGAATCCGGCTCCCTTCCTTTTTTGCAGAGTTCAATGAGGATTTGAAATTCGTCAGAGATGAGTTATTGACATTGCTCTTTTGAAAAGTTGTGTTCGTTACGTTGTTTAGAGCCAACCGTTGTACATTCCTCAAAAATCTAGATGAGCTGGTATTCTGTGAGTTTTCTGTATCTTCTGTTTGGTTGGACATCTATAAAATATTTGAATAGGAGTAATCACTGAGAAATAGTTTCCTTCGAAAGAAGTAACAGTTCTCTAGAGAAGTTAAAAAACGAAAGGATCAAAGCTTTTTATAAAGTGCTTTTGAATTTCTGCTACGTTGGCTAGAAGAATTGAAAAAACAATATGAAAAACAAAAAGAATCAAATGATCAATCAAAAAAATACGTCAACGGGTATTCTGTATCTTTTTCTTGAACGGCTTGCAGTAAATTTTATCGAAAACTGGCTTGATCAAAAAAAATAAATATGTTACCGGATCCTTTTGCTAATTTTTTTCCTTTTTAGAAGTATCAGGAATGGAAGTGCTTAGTTACTTCTTGAACGAGTGGCTATGTTTTTACCAGAAAGCGAGACTCTGATAAAGAGGTGGGTTATTGAAATGTCTAGCCAAATCAGCAAAGAATCAACTATAACAAAACTATTTTATTATATTTCAGTATTTTTTCCTTTCTGAAAATCCGAGAAAAGGATCTATTTCTCTTTTCCCTAAACAGGCTATATTTTCCCACTAGAAAGAAATTTTTGAAACTCTATGCTTAGACTATACACAGATGCCAACTGTAAGGAGTATGCTATCCTCTCGAGGGACAGGCACCGAAGTTCCATCTGTATCGCGAACATCGTTGTTGACCTTTTCTAAATTCGGACGCTTTGTTTATAAATTTCCCTTTTCAGCCGATGTTTCGAACGCCATGTTTCCTAAACGGGTCATATATGTAAACAAAACGATGCGGAAGTTACCCTGCATTCAATTATTTTTTCTTTTTTTGGCGGCTAAGTCCGCAGGTCAGGTTTAGAAGGACTGGTTAATCCAAGCTTTACCGGTCTTATTTACATTTACATTCAATTTAAACTTTGCGTGTCTTGTTGCAACATGGCTTGAAATGCGCAGAAGCAAATCGTGTTTGTAGGTGCTCTTGATGCAACTCAGTAGACTTTCAGGATCATTAAGTTTTAATTTAAGCAGCGCCGCAGGCATGGCAGGCACATACATAACGGCGACGGCGACGGCGACGGCGACGACAACAACAACAACATAGCTGATGGTAGTTTTTCTACTATCCCTATTAGATGGGGTAGTTACTAAAAAGACCCTCTTTTTTTGCGAGGGCCCCAGCCAGTATGCTCCTGTTATTTTTTAAGTAGTACGGGATGGATAAACATCACCACACCAACATTCGGAAGAACAAACAAGCTACTTATATTATAGAGTTGCCGAAGATTATTAGGTTGTATCGAACAGTCTAAAAACTCAATATTACAGCACCCTGTCTTTAGGGATGCTTGCAACTGAATATGAGAGAGCGTTATCCTTGAGCGAGCTTTGCGAACGTTTGACATTCTAATGTGCAATAGCAGTCATTTTTCATGTGTAAGTACTGTGGTTTGTCCCACTGCCATCCGAACTCTGCAACGTTTTGTAAAGTTTTTTTGAGTTTCATCGATAAAAAACCATGGTCAGATGTCTTCAGATGTGGGGTTTCCTACCATACTTTTAAATATTGAGCCACAATCCCTGTCGTGACCGAGGAATACTAATGTCTATTACATAGTCACAAAGCATAACCTTCTCACCATTCCACTATTAACCAATTCTCATATCACTGTTGGCAAAAAACATTCAACAAGGTGCAGAACTAGAATTGTATTAAATATGAGAATCAGACATAGGAGCTTTGATAAGGTATTTTGTTATGAGATGGTTCGCCGAAGAACTCATCCTTGTTAGCTCAGTTGGTAGAGCGTTCGGCTTTTAAGCAATTTGCTTAGGCAAGGATACCGAAATGTCAGGGGTTCGAGCCCCCTATGAGGAGTTCTTTCTTTTTCAATTTTTTGTGGTAACGACAAACATAGGATCATTCATGCTAACAATATCGGCCGTTCTAGCTCCTAGCCATTTGTTTTTTTGACAGGTATCTTGTCATATGAACCGGTATGCTTTCTTGTTGAATTGCTGTAATATGAATGCCCGTTTGACTTTTAAACAAAAAAATATCAGTGTAACAAATCTTGTCTTTCATCTCGACTAACAAAAAGCACTTGATTCAGGCTTTTATTTACACAGTTATTTAAAAAGACGTTGTAGATCAAACTCACCGTCAGAGTTTTTGGTAAATACACCTTCTTCTGTGACAATTCCGTCAATAAACTCGTGCGGAGTAATATCAAAGGCAGGATTCCAGACGTCAATGTCAGGAGGAGCAATACCAACTTTCCCTGAAATTGGCTCTCCTGATTCATTCAGAATCAAAGAGCCATCTTCAGGATCAACGACTGTGCCAGTTACTAATTTAAATTCTTCAGGCCTACGTTCTTCCACAATAATATCACTACCAGTTTCTGTTACATTATCAATAGTTGTTTTTGGAGCAACTACAAAAAATTTAATCCCAAATTGCTTACAAATCACAGAAAGTTGCAAGGTACCGATTTTGTTGGCTGTATCCCCATTACGGACAATTCTATCAGCCCCAACAAACGCTGCCTTAATCGGAGTTGAACTAGTTATAATTCTATACGCAATAGAACTATCTGTAATTAATGTAGACGGAATCTTTTCATGAACCAGTTCGTATGCAGTTAATCTTGACCCCTGATTATAAGGCCTTGTTTCTAATGGGAATACGTGGTCCATTTTAGCATGCTTTTCATTATCTAATCCTAAACTTGCTTCATGAGTTTTAGCCACGGAATCTTTCCATAAAGAACGAATGACACCTAAAGCAGTACCATATCCAGACGTAGCCAAAGAACCGGTATTGCAAATTGTCAGAACAGCAAATTCGTCCTTGAACCCATCCTTCTCTAATACGTCCAAAAGATATTTTGCACCATTATCACCCATTTTCATATTATTTGCTAAATCCTCGTCTATCAATCGACAAGTATAACGGCATAAATCACGATCAAAAACTTGGAGATCATTTGAAGATCTTAATATAGTTTTAATTTCCGCTAGAGAGTTCGATAAATTAACCGCGGTTGGCCTGCTGCTCAAAAGAAAATCTAACCTTTCATTCAGCACTTTTCTTGTAGCTTCCCAATTTGTTGGATTATACAGTTTTGTAACATTGGAAAATGGATCATGTTTTATTAGTTGTATTTCAGTTAAGACAGATAATGAGCCGACGATCGCAATAGCTGGTGCACCTCTTACTTGCATGCTCTTGATAACCGAGTAGCCCTCATCAATTGTATGAATCGGAATGTATTTAGTAGTGTATGGCAAAAGTAATTGATCCAGTACCTTTACTGAAACCCTTTCAGGATTCGACCTATCAAAACTTATAGCCTCCAATGACATTTTTCTATATTACGAGAGCCTGATTCACTACTCTTCGATGAGATTTCGCTGTTAAGAAGCACCTATTGCACTCTTTAAATTGAAGCGTCAARAATTAGTTACCTGCCATCATCTATCTCATCTCAGTGACGAACTGAAAAAAAATCAAAGCGAAGAACGTCATTTAAAAAAAAAAAAAAAGTGTCTTTATTTTGGGATATAATACAAGAACTATATAACTGATAAATATTTACAGTAGATACGCTGAGTGTGTTTTCTCATTTTTTGTTTGAAATGCTACTTACAACAGGGTAAAAAGGCCGAATTTCATCATTTACATCAATTTCATCACATGCTTCATCTGAATTTATTGACCTGACATTTGATGAGGATGTAGAGTAATTAAATGAATTCGGGTGCCCTTGGGCTTCAACAGTATGTGAAACTTCATGACCTTCGGAACTTGGACTTAATAGCCTATGTATTTCCATAGAAGTTTTCTTCTTATTCTCTTTCTTGTGAGGTAAAAACTTATTACCAATAATATTCCCTAAGTGCTGTAAAACAATCCTGACAATGTCTCTCTTCAAGGCCGTGAAAAACTCTTCTCTTGACCACAATTTGTTATGGTACTTTAAATCAGGGACTTTGACGATTAAATTATTAACATCGGATAAGAGACTATGAGAGCCTTTATAACACACGGACATTAGAGTTTTTCGAATTATAATAGATTTGACATTGAAAAATGTCCCAGATCTCTTAACCATTTCATTAATGTTGTAATCAGGCTGCATAAAAAGTGACGCTGATATTTTCCTGTGATCGCCTTTATACTTTTTTTCGCCTCCTTTGTTGCTTCGTATACTGCGCAAGTCCCAGGAATCAACATCTTTAGCATCATACGTGGATGAGGAGCCATTAGAAAAACTGCGACGCAAACCTGTGGAAGATAAAAAGAATGAACTAGTGGAACTTCGTGGCACAAGATTTGGAGGAGTGGCCTCTGTGGGAGTTTGTTCTATCTTTGGAAAAAGATAATTCATTAGTTTTACAGATGTTTTATGATCCATCTTGAAAATCAGTGGCTGTAAGGAAACAACCAGCTCTTGCAAATCGGAAATCCCTCCAACTGACGGACCCATAATCCAAAAAATCTCTACCATTGAGGCGTCTTTATTATAGGACGAGTTTTCAAAAAATGGAGCCAGCAATTCAGTGAAAACAGGATTTTCCTGTTGATTAAAACATTGCAGTGAGGAGATGGAGATTTTATTACTATTGGCGCCGTCAGATGTCTCAGAACGAATGAAGGTAGAAGGTCCAAGTCCGATGGTTACAAAAGGGGTCTTACTTTCATCATACAACTCCCAAATCAATTCATCTGTTCCAACTTGCCACCTCAATTTTTTCTGTTTCGCTTTCTTCCCACTCCCCATCTTATCATACGTTTTTTTGATTGCCGTCATAAGGAGTGTCAATTTCAATGTACTAGTTTGAATGTCAAAGGTTAACTCCTGACCTGATTTCCTAAACAAGTTTGGATCATGAACCTTTAGATATGCCCGTGTATAATATAACTCTTTAATTCTATCTTGTAGTGTTGTAACAACGGATACATCAAGATTCTCCAGGTTATTCCTAACCTCGTCAGTAAACAAAACCCTAGAAAGCTTTTCAATCTTCTCGTCCAAAGATGATCCGAAGGATAACAAATCCTCTGCGATTGCATATACTGCACAGTACTGTTGACAATCAGATGTTAGAACCAGTCCTGGAAAGGCGATACGAAATCTCRAATCACAGGAAAAAGCTGACGTGTTATTTGCACTAAAAAATAAGGGATTAGGAGCAACATATGTTAAGAACATTGATCTTCGCTTCAGGAAAACATGCTTATCTAATAGAGATCCGTCAAAACACATTTCTAGGGGAATCCAGGGGGGCCATATATCGGACTCTTTATCTAACCCGTATCCATTTTTATGGAAGAACCGACCTTCAGGACCTTCCAAATCTTTCTTGAATAACGTGAACAGTTGTATATCTTTTGAAATAGCTGTATATCGGGTTTCTACAATAGTATCAACGTCAACCGGAATTCTTTTCCCAGATTTTCCATACACTTGTACTATATCGATAATGCCCATTTCTATATCCCTAGCAGCCAAAATAACTGCCGCATTCCTTTCAACGTCAGATTTAATCTGCACTTGAGGGGAGATTAATCTGAAAAGATAATTATCAACATAATCAAAGTCATCGCTTGGAACGTCCCTGATAAGTTCTTCAAAACGTTCGATGAATTCCGAATTACTAGCCAAATCATCCTCGAGCATGGAACCGTAGTCTTCAACAGATGTTCTGACACCAGTTAAGACGTTTCCTAGCAACTCTTTTAATATAGTTACGGACTTATAAGTCAAAGAAAACCTCATAGATTTTCTTTCAAAAGCAGTGGAAGCATATTCCAAAAGATGATGTCTTATTTTATTGTCAATTTTCAACTCAATATTATGAACCATGAACCTGTTGTCATAAGTGGACTCAACTTGCATAGTAGAGGCCTTTCTCATAGATACAAACGATTCAACAGTATTAGTTCGCAATAATGATATCCTAGTCGGGGCCCGAACGTTGTCTAAATTAGCATCCATGTCAGTAAGTGAGCTGGAACTGGAGCTGTCATCGTCGTCACCGACTTTTATTTCCGGAATAGCTTCTGCGATTTTTAAATCACTTAAAATAGTGTTGACTGTGTGTAATCTGTGCTTCAGTTCGGCTATCTCCGCCTTTGTTTCATTCGCACGGTGTTCTGATTTTGTACTCACCGACCCTCCTTTTTCTTTAGATTCCATCGTGTCCAATGTGGTCATTAAGATTTTCAGTTGCACTTCTATTTCATGTTTCCTTTCAGTTGCTAACTTTTCTTGCGTTAATTCTGGATGATTTTTGCCAATCAAACAATTGTGTGATTCTTCAGTGCCGAAAGGACAAGCTAGCACATAACCATCGTCATTTACTTTTCTGAAGTAAGATATCCTAGGCGAGTACAACAAAGGTATTGCTTCTAACTTGAGCGGAAGTGAGGAGCCCAGAGATACCTGATTTAAATCTATGTAATCTTCAAAATCATACCAGTCTGATTCACGTAAAGACTCCACATCTCGTGGGGACATAGGGCGGGATGGCTCGTCTTCGAGTATACCATCGAGACCAGTAGTGAGGATTTCTTTTACAGCTTTTTGATCAAACACCGTGGATAAAATTCTAATATCTGCTTCAGCACAATCAATCTCACCCCTGGACATTTTAAGCTTCCATACAGGTTTCGATTTATTTAACTTCTGGTCCGTGTGCGTCAATTTAATTCGTTTTTGATGTAAGTCGATCTTTAAAGAATCAAATCTTCCTTTTAAACCAGTAAAAGTAATCTTGCTATCTTTTTCAAGATCATATTGTGTGGTAATGTGTCGATAAATATGTGTGACCATTAATCGCTTTAAATGTAGCTGGTACGCTATTGTAAATAACGCGCGCCCAAATTTTGTCTTGTTTTGAAGTAAATCAGTGAACAAACGTCCTTGTCTAATAGGACCAGACGTATACGTATGAAATAAGTTCCACCATTTTAGAAAGTGAGTCAAAGCGTACGGCGCAAGATAAAGGCTGTTTATAGATCCATGTTCTGAAGAGTACACACCAAATGACATGTGGATGAAGGAGGTTCTGAATCCTTTATAAGTATCATGATGATCCAAATCTGCTACTCCATCTGGGTTCATTAGCTGAATTTCATAGTGTGGTTTATCCGGAAGAAATCTCTCTTCATCCCCTGCCCTTGATATATCACCTTGCTCAAAAAGCAAGCCCAATGTCCAAATTACCTTTCCATCTAGTTTCATGAAGACTTTATCAAACTTATTTACCTTGGCAAAATCTGGCACTGCCAATTGAAATCTTCGGGATTTAATCTTCAAAAATTCTTTAGGGTCTGCGGAATTATGAACATAAATCGTAGTACCACCAGACCAGCAGAAAGCTAGACCTGCACCATCATCGGTGATTTTATAAGGATCATGAGAACCTTTTATGTTTAAATGCATTTCACTGCTATCTGAAAATTCATATATCCATTTACCATGTACCAAGTATCTGAATTTGTCCCAAAATCCTAGCTTTTTAGATGGATCAATGAGAGGTTTGGTCAAGAAGTCAAACCAAAGCATTAAAGACTCATAACCGGGCTGCAGAGATTTCCCCCACGTTATCCTAGCAGACGAAGAAGATGTAACCATTGACCTGATATTGAAATACGTTTTGACTGAGTTAATAGTACGAATGATGTGCGAACCATATATGGTATTCGCATCATTATAAGGGCTTTTCTCCGCTGCATTAACAAAAGGGACATAAACAGTATGAAGAGCACAAGGTGCTGGCATATTCTCAGCAAATACAACATCACCAGTTGTAAATGTATCCGGAAAAGATATAGCAGGGATGGGGTAATCTCTTAGCCGCAACTCCCATAAATTGCTTCTAATTTCGAGGCCAAGAATAATCAACAAAGTGTACTTCGAGGTTTTTGGAACTTTCTTCCCATACTCGTAAAGAAAGTCCATGTAGTTATTTAAAGGAAAGGAAGGGTCGCCTAATTTAAAATCCAGATCTCTCACAACCAAGTTAGCAACTGTACTAGTTTTCTGTCTAGTAAACAATTGATATTTTGTGCCAAGCTCCTCACGACTGATAACACGATAGGGCATACCATAGAAGGTTAGTTTCGCCTTCCTGTATCTAGCGATCCATGATGTCGAAAAGTTTTCTAGCAGCATGAGGTAAGCTTTTTCTTCATATTCTTTATCGTTTGCATAGAAATCCGGAAAAAAAGTTTGACCTCGTGAGGTGTCATACAGTGATCTTAAACGTACATTCATATCTTCGTATGTCGATAGTTTTTCCTTAAACTCTTCCAACTTTTTTAATCTTTCACGTTGCTCTAGAACACCAACTTTTAAAATCAATCCCAATTCTTGCTCAAAAGGATCTTCTTCAATATCAATCAGAAAGTCTTGAGAACGAATGTGCAAACTTAATATACTTTTAGGAAATTGCTGTTGCGGATACAACCTCTTAAATTCATGCAAGGTTGAGAATGCCAGTTTGATTTGCTTGAACGATTTATACAATGTAACGATGTTATCAGTTATCATATAAATTCTAAAATGGTACTCGGTGTGGAAGTGAATTGAAGAAGAGCATATGGCCACGGATTTCGTTTCAATAAGTTTTAAAACATTCAGCTCAAAGTCATTAATATTAATTAAAGAAACATACACTTTAGTATGCTTAACATAGACAGACACCACATACGCAGATAAAGATGCGATCGTGAGTTTCTTAGTGAGATTTGAAAAGTTTAGGTCTTCTAATATTAGTAGCACTTCTGAATTATGCGGAAGCCTTAGTTCAATGATAATCTTCCCAATATCCACTGTTAGCCTATCCAAGATATCAACCCGCTTTAATCCACTCGTCGAAGCCTTACTCAATTTAGAACTAGGACGGAATTTCATCCATATGCTTTGAATGTAGAACAAAAGCCAAATAATATTTACGTCCACCTTAAGTTTTATCTTTGGAAGTGAAAAATGAATTTCGTTCAAGTCGTTTAAACTCAGTACTAAGTCCGTGAATCGAACAATGCCGTCAGGAGCTGATTCACAACTCATACCATCCGCAACACGGTATATCGATGCATCTACTACAGTGAATTTTTTTCCCTGGTTGTCAGCTAACAATATGGATTCTGTGAGCACAACTTTAGCGCCTCTTGTTACGTCAGACAAGTTAAAGTTTTCAGCCTCCACAGGATCCAAGATCCGTGGAAGAAAGCCAGCAATCAACAACGAGCACGAAATGTCTTTTAGCCTCAGTTTCAATGCCCATTTAAAATTATTCTTTACTTTACCCATGTTTTCCATTCTATAGTCTTGTACTTCATGAGTTTCATTTCTTTTTTCTCTGCTTGATATTAAAGAATAAATCGTATCAAAGGCGCGGCTTAAAGTGTGTAAAACTTCGACATTATCGAGGCTAACGTACGAATGTCTTAGTGTAGACTGAACAATTAGTTTGGAATTAGAAAATTCATCCAAGAATGTGTCTAATCTTTCAAAACCACAGACCGGTATGGATACTGGGCTAGCATTATCATCTGTTGGAATTCTTAGATAAGAAAGTGATGTACCTACAATCTTGATATAGTTAGATAGTTGATTGGAATCCGGAACTGTCTTGGCAAACGGCCAATCAGGACGTATCGACACCAGCTTTCCCCTCGATGCGGACATGGACATATTGTTTCGGCTAAATAAAGCATGCATGCTGAAAACATTAAATGTCACGTTCTCCTCATTTGATATATGTAGCCTCGAAACGAAATTTGACATGATCAATTCGAAGTTGAAACTGGGGAATCGATCAATATCAAAGTCTAGAATATTTAATGACATACTGTTTGTGCTTGTGCTTGATGAGGCCTTAGAATTATCAAATTTGTCTACCAAATGAAGAATTTCTAATACTTGGTGTACAGTAAGGAAAACCGAAGGATTTATTATGTTAAAAATGGACGTCAGCTTTGTTTTTTGCAAGGGCACATTATCCAAAAAAGACAATAACATATCTGATGTTAACACGATATTTCCAAAGGGAATTCTAATCGCAGTATTGCCGTCGATATCTATAACAACAGCATTTGCAGATAGTGATAGTTCAAAATCCCCCCATGTAGATTTATTCAAAGGTAAAAGCTCCAAAGCGGATACGTTGTTTAAAATGGAAATCGATTCTAAGTAAACCTGAGCACTTGATATGCGGATCGTGAATTTTTCTTTATACATGAACTTGACGTTTTCTACCTTAAGGTCCAGGATATTCAAAGTTTTTAAGGGATAACGAAAAGGCTTCAGCATCTTGCGATATGAGGCGAGTGTTTCCGCTTCTTCGCTCGTGTTGTGAGAATCCGATTCATTTAAGTTTGGGGTGTTTCCTCTTTCTTCTGGAAGATGCCAACAAACGTCGTTTATTTTAAGGCTCGATTTCCAGTTTCTCAGTATAACTTTTGAACTTTTGCTATGTTTTTCATCTTCTTTCGCAATTTTACATACGACAAAAAAACCAGTATGGTTTAAAGTATCTTTTGTTTCAGGATGAGTAAAATCATGTAAAAATGCCTCCACTTTGATAGTATCATCGCGTGGGTGTGATATCGTTATAGAGCCTAGGTTTAGTTTGTATGTCTTTCCATTTGGCATCGTCAATGTTAAAGTATGGAGGAATATGGAGAATGGGAATACTAGCTTCAATATTGATAGAATTCTTTTATTGATAACAAAGGTAAACGTTTGGTTCTCAGGATCGAAATATGTCTTAGAGTCTCTTGTCGAATGGTCTGCAGCTCCGGAAAACTTCTTAAGTAATTTCAAATCAATATTATGGAAGACAAATCCAGGTCTCCAACCTATCCGCAGATTTACCTTGCCAATAGATAGTTCAGCAAAATCTGTTAGGATGAACGCTCGCCTTATTGAAGTACCAAAAAAGTACCCAAATGAGATCTTTCGTATTGCGGAATTTCGTAGTGTTAAAATCCATGATATGAGCAAGCTTGTAATCTTCTGAACTGTTATGATGAAAAGCATAAATATCAAACCAAGTTTAGAAACATCCCAAATTTGGGACCACGGAATCATAAACATGGCAAAAAGTTTTCTGGCAAAAAGCGGGCTTCTGCAATCAGTGGTTATTATGGACGTCAAGCTTAATCGAGGAAGTTGGCCAGCAAAATTGAAGTGGATGCGTTACGTTTCAGGTAAAGACTTTTCTCAGCAGAAGGTAAGGATTTAGATTCCAAAAGAATAATCTATTATATCGAGTAAGTTGCTAATCGTGTTTTTCAAATACGACGCATGGGTATGCCTTTTGAATTTGACTCGAGGCTGCTACTTTTGAATGAGTTGGCAAATCTATCAACCCTTAAAATGTACCTCTCCAACCGTACAGCCTTGCACTTGAATGGAAAAGTGATGAACTACAAAACTGTACAGAGATATTTTACGTAGATGTGCGGGATTAAGGGTTTGAATTATCCCGCCCGCGGTGCCCAAATTTTTCACCTTCGGATTATAAAACGATGCCAATCATCTCCAGCCAGTTTGTATGCCATCAAATAGGAACAAAGCAGTCTTCGGCCAATCTCCTGCTTCCTTCTTATCCACCCCGTTATACTCAACTAATCTACCCGAGCGAGAACAATACAAACCTGTAAAGGTGTTTGATGAGGTCCTTGTCATTGTTGGCGTCCAGGTAAATACCCTCCTTAATTACGTCTTTATTTATCATTGGTTCTGATGCAAACGTTTGAAGACATCCCAGGTTGAAAATCGACTGCGTAAATTCCAATCCATCGGCACCTTTAACACGTTGTACTTCAATTGGTATTGTGCTTGTTTCGTTATATATAAGTAGAACACTGTCTTTTGAAGAAGGCCCAACGCTTTTTATTTCTGAAAGTCTTGATATTATAAGTTCCCGCAGTTGAACGTCGTATTCTGATAGGAATGTTGCCGTATTCACAACAAGTTTTCTCGAGGCGGAACCTTGTAATATTGAAAGTGGGAACCAAGATGTTGCAGCTGCTAAATTGTCCCGCACAATAGAAGCTGAATTCAATATGTATGAACTTTTGTACGGTTTGGAATAATCTAGTATGGGTGCCAGTTTTAGCATGCTGTTTTCAGCATGCTGATCATTTCCAACCATTGGTATTACTTTTAATGGAATTAGTAACTCTCTACAAGATTTAAGTTTTGAGATCTTTTCTGCCCTCATTGGGGACGCTAAGAGCCTGCCGTACACATTATTTTCCAGATCAAAATTCCCCAAATTATTCTTTTCCATCATTTCCTTCTCATCTTTAAAGTATAACTTTTTCCGCTTATCAGACCATTTTTCGAAGTTCGTAACAATTGGAGAAACATGCTTAATATGTCGGTTACAGCCTACTTTGACGCCCTTCTTTGGGACATTTATAAGTAGCTTTTGGTACAGTGATTCTGCCAAACCCATTTAACAGAATCCCAGACGTTACCAGAAAAGGCTACTGATAAAGGAATGTTCGATATTTCCAATAGTCATCAAATAACTAATGCGCATTGCCAACGTCCGACATGTGAAAAATTCGCCCTATAACTTAAACGAAAAAGTAGATAATGAACAAGCAGCGTCAATCCTGGCCCGGTTGTAGTAAAGCGGATGAGATAAAAAGCCTAGAAACCTCACCTTTATCCGGATGTCGCTATGAAATTAATAACTTTTTCGTTTTCTCAAAACGTGCGTATATTTTTTATTAAGTAGGATACTACTATTTACTTATAGCTACATGATGATTGCCTAAGAATATAAGGATTGATTCAGCTTGATATGGTCCTCTTCTTCATCTGCTTCTTCAATACCGGTAGATGAAGTTCTTCTACTTTTTTCAGAAGCTTGGCTTGAATTCTTCTTGTTGTTCATTACGCTGTTCAAAGAACCAAATGAGATGTTCTTTCTGTGCGTTCTTATTGGATGCGTCTTCGTAGCCTCATTCTTAGACACAGATACACTATTACTACTTCTGTTTTTATTTGAATAAAAAGGTTTTTCATTAGATTCGGTACGCACTAGTGGAACGTTTCCGGCACTAGATGTCTTCTTCAGGCTGTTGTAAGGTGGTTTAATATCTTTAGATTTCGGTGAGTGGTTTGAATCCGGATTTGATTGCGACATACCTGGGTTGGTGTGATTTAATTCCGAATCATTCAGCTTCACCTTTGGAGGATACTGCTGGGGCATATAGCCGGCAGAGCTTCTACGAGAGTTGCTGAAATTTTGACTTCTACCTTCTTCATACAAAGGCGACTGGTTTTCAAAAGCTGAGAGTTCGGATCCTCTTCTTGACTCTGAATTACAGTTCAGTGGTATTCCAAAATATCCGTTTGCATTGCCGTCCAGTGGCACACAACTGGGTGAACTACCAGGTACATTTTTTAATAATGATGGTAAAGATGTCCTTCGCTGATTGACAATCGAAGGAACACTGGAAGCACGAGATGATTTATGACTGTCATCAGAATACGCACTTGCTGAAATGATCGCTTCCGTTCCGTGACTGGTAACGGCTACCTGAGGTACTTCTCCAAAAGGCGATACCTTTTGGGTAGGAGAAGCTGCCAAATTGTCAGCTGAATGGTGGTAAAGGTTATGTGTCCCAGAACGAGGCGAATGAGGCGATGAGGAAGGCATTGTGAATGCGGAACTCATGGCATTTTGCGGAGCACTGTTTTTTCTTTCTCCTACTATGGCTAGATTACCGTTATCATCAATGGCTGGAGTATTGACTTTTGACCTATATACAGAGTTCATAGCACCCGCATTCGTATTTGCACCATTGATATCAATATACCGAGGACGGTTTGCCCTCTTAGTGTTTAGCATATAGACAGAAGAAGATGGCGTTGCCTTTTCAGAGAGGTTAACAAAGCTCTCTACTGCTGTAGTAGCCGTGGTGAGTTTGGAGCTTTGGGAGTTCTTCCCACTATTGTAACTTCTACTTTTCAACACCTTTTCTTCAATAAAGTTGGATCTCTCCAAAGTATTGTTAAAGCTTGTAAGGGATTTCATATCTTGGACCCATTTTTTAAAAGTCTTTAATTCTTCAGGAGTTGGTTCAGAACTAGCAAAACAAATTTTGAAAGTCCATTCAACATTTTTGTCTTTATTTGTCTTGTTATTAATGCTAGAGTCCTTAGTTTCCGAAGAGTTTCCCTTAACCTTTTTTTGTTCTTTTGACTTAGATGAGCCCTTCAAGAATTTTGGAACGGACACAATTGAAAGAGTAGAAGGCGTCCGTTGATGCTTATTTTTCTTTGTAGACAGTGTACTTGCATTAGAAACGGCACTTGAATCTGTTGTAAGTGATGGATCCTCCGAAAAGTGATAATTGGCATATCCTCTTAAAGTGAAGATCATGTCAGTACTTTCAATGAAGCTACAATCGTTCAAAGATAAACTGGACACTGGATATAGGTTGGACGAAGTCATTCCCTTCCTAGTTTTGGTTAATTTCAAATCTTGCGTCCCATTACTGGATGGCTGATTACCATTAGCAGTGCCGTTTTTATCGGCAGAGCTATTGCTAGAGTATTCAGTGGCCTTGTTTTTTGAACGAAGGGGCTTGTTCTCTAGAAAGAAATCGCTGCTTTTAAATTCGTGGAGGTAGTTTGTAGTCAACACAAAATAACCCTTTGTAAAACCCTTCGATGATTCTGATCTCTTGAATAGATATCCCACTCTGATACATTTGGCCAACGGCGATTTCATGTTGGGATAAACAATGTCAGATAGTTTTCTGGGTTGTGGTAACGGGTCATTCGATTTTAGATTCATCAAGCAAGTTGGATGATGAGCGACGAAATTATCCCACTCTAGCGCCGGTGGTCTGGATAAAATACCTTGCTGCAATTCATGGCACACATTTTTGATCATTAAACGTGCTTCCGAATCAATTAAGGCAGAGTAGCGCTGTAAGGCACATTGGATTTTCGAGTAAACTATTTTCTCCAATTGCAGTGCAGCTGTCTGCAGATTCACAAACGCTTCTTGAAGGTAGTTTTCTTCCAGCAATTGTCTTTTCAATTGTAAATCAAGTTGCAGTTTCAAAAGATATGGGTCGTGCTTTGGTTTTAGTTTTTCCTTTTGTTTATTATCCGCGTCACATGTTCTATCAACAAATTTCACCGAGGCAATATACTTGTTCAAAAGCCTACTTGTTATTTTGACATGTTCACCTATATTAGTCCTGAAATCGCCGTTTAATTCTTTGATTTCTTTAATTTTAGCGCTCAAGTCCTTACGCAGTCCTGCCAGTTTGGGAACAAGAGACGCTACTATCTCCTTTGAAATCTTGTATTGTTGATTACCCAAAGATAAATGGTATTTTTTCAAAATGACCTGAATATCTTGAATGGATCCAGATCCAAACTTCATGAAACCAGAAGAGGCAGATGTTACTTGCTCTGGGAGTTCTGGCTGAACGGGTTGTGGCTCCTCCACATCTAACTGAAGTTTGTTGTCATTTTTTTTGAGAGCCAAAGGGACCGGCTGAGGTTTCTTGGCAGGCACCTTCGAGACAGTTGGATCGACCAGCTTGTTCGATCCTTCTTCCAAATCCGTGAGGAAAGCGAATTTCACAGAATTCTTTAATTGGTAATTGATTCTTGCAATCTGTTCTTGAGAATAGGCAGCTTCTCTGAAGTAAGCGATCAAACTTTTAAGTATTTTCTTCCACTTGTGGAATCTATCGACCAAAATATCGGTCGGAAATTCCCTAACAAATTCCGGGGAATCTTCAAAAGCGCTTTCCGCCTCCAGATCGGATGTTTCAGCCTTATCCTTAGCCTTTGGTTTGATCTTCACCTTCCCCTCTCCCTTGGGCGCTTTCTTAGGGATAGGCACGTTGACATGATAAGGTGATCTGAGGTCTGACTTAGGAAGTATATAGTCATCGAGCTTTACATCCGAGCCATCCTTGGCATCCGGTCCATCGGACGGTGAGAGATTGGCCGGACTTCCGAATGTGGGCACATTTCTAAGCGTTAAGGAGTCAGGTATCATATCCATCAGATACTGAGAATCCCCGGAGTACATAGACGCCAGCTCATCGTTACTGCCCCCGAAGGATCGGTAATTCTTCGGCAGCTCCAAATTCCTTGAAGAGTTCCGAGTAGAGCACGGAGTCCCCGACTGTTTCGTCACGTCACCGCTATCCTGCTTGGGGAACGTGAAATAGTCGGACATCTGACAAACAGCTTACTTCTCTTTTGCGTTTTCTCCTTCTTGCACGTTAAGCCATAAAAGCWAACTCGAAACAAGAAAAAAAGTTCTCTTTATAACCGTTTTTCCTTAGCTTTAGTTGTACCAGCTTTGGTTGCAATGTCTACTACCCCACTCCAAAAGATATAAAAGCTTTAAGAGTGCACCCAATGAGTTGCAAGTAATAAAACCCCAAATGTGGCAGCCTACCCCTCCTCCTTTAATACCAAGCTTTTTCGCTTTGTATGAAACAATTAAAGAAACCGATTCGCGGCCAGAACGGCGTTATCCGCATCCGACCCCAAAATTTCGTGATGGAGTTTCAGCATTCTTCACTAGAAGGCAGCCTAACCTCATGTCATACTCTTGCAGAACGTGAATAGATCAATTGACGGAGAGATCTGAGAAGAAGAGGAGAGATTCTTATAGGTACTATATTGCAGTTGCTTTTTGCCTTTATTTTAAGGTTCGTAATGCTCGCATAGGCTACACAAGGGTTATAGTTATATATATGTATATGCGCATGTCGGGGCGTGCCTGCATGAATCATTTCTCAGTCTTAGTGACTTTGTCTTCGGCTTTCCCCTTCTTAAAGACCTTTGCAGCTACAGAGACCATGGTAGAGAACCAGATTACGTTTAAGACGTCCAGGACAAAATTACCTGCGAGGATGACGATGGTGTCGAAGACAGCAAATCCGGGTTCGTTGCGCACCTGGTAGAAGTCGTAGGATAGCTTCCCAATTTGGTACCACCCCCAGGCGATTCTGGCCACGAAGAAGATGACCATGAGGGCCATATTGTTCAGCAGCAGCATTAAGGAGCAGAATTTACTTTTGTGGGGTAAGAATTTGATACCGAACCATCTGAAGTTCAAGGAGGGGTTCGACAATTCGAACATCAAGAACACAGGAGCATAGTACTGGATGTACGGTTTCAATCCGATGCAGAACACCACTGTGGAGATGATTCCGTGGACAACAAAGGGAAAGGTGGAATACATGGTGGAGATGTAAATGTCCCAAACGAAGTAACCAATGGCGAAAATACAGATGACTTGGGTGTCTCTGGTTTCTGCAAATACTCGAGAATGTGAAGTTTGATAGGGCTCGGCTGACGCCTTTGGATCTAGTAAGAACTTCAATGAGTAGTATAAAACCACTATGCTTTGTAGAAGAGATATCAAGTGAACGGAACTTTGGTTGATCAAAGAGGTGCTTTTCTTCTTGTAATGTTGAGCTTGACGTTCAGGACTAACCTTCTCATCTTTCTTTTCGCCATGCACTTGATCGTAGTTCAGTTTCCATCTAACCAGCGGTGGGAATAGGATCCACTTACCGAAAAGGAACCAGATATGGTAAAATATAGCGACGTAAAAAATCGAATGTAAGTTGGAGAGAATTGCTTCCGACTTGATCAGATTGTGTTTCACCAAACACGGAATCACCGTCGTCTTAAATAATTCCGGCTGAGGAAGCGTCAATAGGACATTCATTTTCTTTCGCAGGCGCTTATCTTCGTGTTCGACCTCTTTCCCAGACCAAAAAAATCAGAATTACAAGATTAAAACTCTTATATGGATCTGTTCAACAAACACTCACTTCTCGTTCTCTTTCTGGCTCATATTAAATATGCCCTCGGATGCAGCTCGAAAAAAATTGGAAAAAAATCGCGTTGAGAAAATAGATCAACCAACAACTTGAAATTTTCGTTGATTTGAGCATCGTACCAAATATGTCACAAGACAATAGACCAGACTGTAAAGTTAAAATCGAAGAATGTTCCAGTTCACATAAATAAAACTACACACAAATAAAAGAATAGCGTAATTAATAGAAAAAAAAGGGAAGAAGCTCCCCGGATCAGTAAGTCTTGTTCTTCTCATTGGCATTCTTGGCATCGTTGTCGGCTAGAATCAAAGCGGCCCTTTTCAATTGCACAACATTTGCGATCTGCTTGAAAACATAGCCGGGGAAACTTATTAGAGAGGTCCATTTCCCAAAGTTGGCGTATTGAGGGAAGATGTGCATGTACAACCCTGCGTAGAATAGTTCGTTGAAGAAACAAACAGTGAACAATACGTCTCTTCTGGTGTAGTATAGATGTAGCAGTTTGGACTCGCCCTCGCCAACGCTTTTGTGGGAAGCCTTACCAGCACTTAAACTGGCGTACATGTGCATGTAATGACTGGTGATGTCCAAGCCCAACATCAATTGGAAAAAAACACACCATTGAGGGTATTGCACACATAGGAAACACATCAGACCAGCAGTGCTTGATCTGTCTGTGACCATGTCCAACACGGCCCCCAGACTGGACACCTGGTTGTACTTTCTGGCCATAGTGCCGTCTAGTGCGTCCAGCATACACGACGTAGTGTACAGCCATGTAAACATCATTGGGTGGTTCTTCATGACGAAAAAAGCAAGGGCTGCAGTGATAATGCGGACATAGCCGATCTGGTTGGGGATGTACCACAGAACATGCTCTGTAGTGACCTTTTCTGGTGTAGTATGCGAACTCATCTTGTAATGCCACACTCCCTTTTTGTCTGTACGACCTCCAGGCTGCGCACTGGATATAAGCACATCAACTATTCCTTCACTTCTTTCTTTTTTGCTTATATACTACAAGTGAAAAAAAACCTCGAGACGAAAGGGACAATAGGAGGGAGTTTCCACATTGGGTAAGTATTTCTACTTTGGGTATTTACGTACGGAGCGACGTGTGCTTTGCAGCGGATGAAAAATTTTTATGGAAATTACAAGCTCATCTCATCTCATCTCATCGCTGTTTTGTATATAACACAAGCAGGCGATTTCGAGAAGGGCAACACACACTTTGACATACACCGGAGTCAGCTAGAAGCACAACACTGCTATGTCTCGTATTATTGTGAAGGGTTTACCTGTCTACTTGACGGACGATAATTTAAAAGAGCATTTTACAAAGAGGTTGCGTCAGAAGCACTCTCATCAAGCTGTCAGTGGCAGCGGTCCAGACCTCATAACGGATGTTAAGATTCTTAGGGACAGAAATGGGGAAAGCAGAAGGTTTGGTTTTATCGGTTACCGTAATGAGGAAGACGCCTTTGACGCCGTCGACTATTTCAATGGCAGTTTTGTTAATACTTCTAAGATAGAGGTTTCCATGGCCAAAAGTTTTGCAGACCCAGGAGTTCCGCAGCCTATGAAGGAGAAGAGAAGGGAAGCTTACAAGAGATTCAGAGAGAATGAGGAAAAACTGCTTCAGGAACAAAACCAAAAGAAGGCGAAACTAGACGATAATAAGCACACCAACATCGATGAAGAGATTCGTAAGAACAAGCATTTACAAGAGTTTATGGAAACAATGAAGCCAAGTTCACAAGTAACATCGTGGGAAAAGATAGGCATTGACAAGAGTATAGAAGACAAAAGGCAACCACAACAACCAACAGAAGATGACTCCCATGTACAGGGGAACTCTTTATTGGCACATGCTTTGGCTTTGAAAGGAGATGATAAAGACGAAGCACCAAGACTGGTTATTGAGCATGAAAGTGATGACGAGTATTCTGCTTTCAACAACAACAAGGATGAAGGTCAAGACAATGAAGGAGAGGAAGAAAAGATGATAAGTCTAGATAATTTGGAGAACGCCAACGCAACCATGGGCAATGATGATGATGATGATGATAATAACGATGAAGCGGAAAACGAGAAAAGGAGAAGCCTCGCCCAAAATGAGCAGGTCTCTGATTTTGACTGGTTCAAACAACGTCGTATCAGAATTAAAGAAAGTGAGGGAGAAGCAAGAGATAAGTTGGCCGCAGCCGCTGCTGAACAAAATGACAACGGCGACGCTGAAGAAGAGACACAACCAGAACCAGTAGTTCCACAAAAAACTGACGAAGAACGGGCTGTTGAAAAAATTAATCAAACTGGTCGTTTGTTTTTACGTAACATCCTGTACACTTCCAGGGAAGATGATTTCAGGAAGCTTTTCGGGCCCTTTGGAGAATTAGAAGAAGTTCATGTCGCTTTGGATACCAGAACAGGCCAATCCAAGGGGTTTGCATATGTCCTATTCAAGGACCCCAAGAACGCAGTGGAAGCATATGTTGAATTAGATAAACAAATTTTCCAGGGGAGACTATTGCACATTCTTCCTGGTGACGAAAAAAAGAGTCATAGATTGGATGAATTTGATTTGAAGAACATGCCGTTGAAAAAGCAAAAGGAACTTAAAAGAAAGGCTGCCGCATCTAAACAGGCATTCTCTTGGAATTCATTGTACATGAACCAAGACGCCGTTTTAGGTAGTGTGGCTGCCAAATTAGGTTTAGAAAAGTCCCAGTTGATTGATGCAGAGAATTCAAATTCAGCAGTTAAGCAAGCGCTGGCTGAAGCCCATGTGATTGGTGACGTTAGGAAATACTTTGAATCCAAAGGTCTCGAATTGACCAAGTTCTCGCAGCTGAAATCGACGAACCAAAGAGATGATAGAGTAATACTCGTGAAAAATTTCCCTTACGGAACAACTAGAGAGGAGCTCGGCGAAATGTTTGTACCATTTGGTAAACTAGAAAGATTGCTCATGCCACCAGCTGGTACAATCGCTGTAGTCCAATTTAGAGATGCAACATCCGCAAGGGCAGCGTTCACTAAATTATCATACAAGAGATTCAAAGATGGTATTTTATATCTGGAAAAGGGACCTAAGGACTGTTTAACTAAGCCCGCAGAGTCGGATGACTTAGTTGATGAAGCTTCTGCAAAGGAAGAAGAAGCGCCAGTCGAAATAAAGCCTTCGTTGAACGATCTAATGGAAACAAACAAAGATACTAATGAGGAGACATCAGCCACCCATGACGAAGATGTTATCGATGGTCCAACCGTCTCAATTTTTATCAAGAATTTAAATTTCACTACCACCAATCAAGATCTTACAGACAGATTCAAAGTATTTACCGGATTTGTTGTTGCTCAGGTAAAGACAAAACCTGACCCAAAACATCAAGGCAAAACTTTGTCCATGGGTTTCGGTTTTGTGGAATTTAGGACCAAAGAACAAGCAAATGCTGTCATATCTGCTATGGATGGCACCGTAATTGATGGGCACAAAATCCAATTGAAATTATCTCACAGACAAGCATCTCATAACAATAATACGAATGTTAAATCCAAGAAGAAAAGCGGTAAAATTATCGTTAAGAATTTACCATTTGAAGCTACGAGAAAGGACGTTTTCGAATTATTCAATTCTTTTGGTCAATTGAAATCCGTTAGAGTTCCAAAGAAATTCGATAAGTCTGCAAGAGGTTTTGCATTTGTGGAATTCTTATTACCAAAGGAAGCAGAAAATGCTATGGACCAATTACAAGGTGTCCATTTGTTAGGCCGTAGATTGGTCATGCAATATGCAGAAGAAGATGCAGTGGATGCAGAAGAAGAAATTGCTAGAATGACCAAGAAAGTTAGAAAGCAAGTCGCTACTAATGAAATGGCAGCTTTAAGAAACAAAGGTGGTAGAAAGAAGTTAGAGCTTGATGATGAAGACAATGAAGGCTTTTAGATCATAACCAGACAATCTCAATAGAATTTTATTATATTCTACAACAACATATTTTTATATATAGATCATATTATATACCTTAACAGCATGAAACTCTTTAGAAAACTCAGAAAGATGCATTAAAAAAAAGAACAGAGTACCATACAGCGTTCTCCTTACGTAGTCTTTAACATTCATAGAAAAAAAAATAAGTAAACTCAACTACTCTTATCAAAACATTCATTATCACATTATGTATAAAAAAACCTGTTGTCAAGGCGTAATTCTAATAAAAGGTTGAAAAAGGATCTGAATGTTCCGAACCATTGTATAGAATTCCACTCGAACCTTGTTTCCCGTCCCTATGTCTAAAGGTAAAACCAACTAATTTGGAATTCACAGAAGAGTTATCGATCATGGAAGATAATTTATCTTGTCTTTTGAAAACATCTGCGTATTTAGCCATGTCTTCTTCGTTAGTAAAATCGTCAAAATAGCCTGCATCCGTTTCGTTATCTAATTGAGGAATAAATGGTGGTGAGCTTCTTCTTAATGTTTCGAAATTAATCTCAGTGAAGTACGGCATTTTGCGAACCTGTTCAAAAGATCGCACTCTATTGATAGGGTCTGCTATTAGTCTCGTGACCAAGTTCCAAGTTCTATCAGAGAATGCTGCCCGTCCATCTTCAGTACGAGGCCTTCTTAAAGTTTTCTTCCAATATCTTAAGTTTTCGTAAGTTTCGTTGGTGGAAGAACCACTAAATGGTGTGTATCCAACCAAACTTTCAAAAAGCATGCATCCTAGCGACCAATAGTCCACTGTGAAGTCGTATTTTTTACCTTCAAGAACTTCCAAGGCCATATAATCAGGCGAACCAACCATCGAATTAGCATAATTAATTTCGGTTTTCCTCATGTTATGGTACATTTTTCTTCTATCCTCAATAGACCTTTCTGTAAAGGCTGGAAACTCTAAATTTTTTACTTCCTCTAAGCGTATCTTCATACTTTCGATTCTTTCGTTCGATACAGTTCCTGCAGCTAAACCAAAGTCCGTCAGTTTAATATGTCCTGTAGCATCAACCAAAAAATTCTCCGGTTTTAAATCCCGATGAGTATAGCCCAATTCATGCAGAGCGTTCACAGCGCAAAACATTTCGCTGATATAAAACCTTGCGTGGCCACTTTTCAAAATTCGTGTATTGATTAACAAAGTACGAAAATCGCCACCAGGCACAAATTCCATTGCTAAATATAGACTTTCTGCATCTTGGAATGCATAAAGTAGCTTTACCAGCCAAGCTGATCTAGTTGTGGTCAGTATGTCTCTTTCAGTAAGAACATGGTTTGTTTCGTTTAGCTTGAATAATAATTTTTTGTTAAGTATTTTCAAAGCACAAATTTCATTACTGTCTTTTTTCTTTGCAAGATACACTTGACCATACCCGCCCTGCCCAACTTGTGTTAGTATCTGAAAGTCTTTGTGCTTAGGCTTCAGTCTCCTTTTTCTCAGTACTTCATGTTCTTTTTGCAAGTATGATGTCCATTCTTCATTTAAGGTCTTACTCGGCACATTTTTTATGTTTCTCTGCTGCTCGAGATATTTTAGCACTTGTTTCGTACGCTGTCTTCTACTGATGACGTAATCAAACATATCACAATAATAATCAAGGAAATACAGCTGGCATACAGTAATGACCCTCTGGGTCTGACTCTTAGAAGCACGTTCGTAAAAATCCTTAGGTAGCTTCTTCGGCGATTGGTTCAAAGAGATGCGGCCTTTCAAGGCATCTTTACCATTCGGATCACCTGATTTGTGTGCCATTAGGGCCTTGGGAGAAGGTTTTTCATTTTCACAGTTTTTAGCGGATCCATAATGCATATTTAGGGAAGTAAGCTTGGGGGTATTTAAATCATGAAACCCCAAATGGCTCATATTCCCAGTCAAATCGTCCACTTCTTGATCACTTTGAGGAAACATGACTACTAAAGTTCTATCAGCTATCTCTATAGACCGTTATTGATCTGATGACGGAAGAACTTTGCTCAAACAGTATGGATCATCATGTTCGTTGCTCTAATAGCTCGAAAGATATATTGATTTGTGTTTACTTTTTGCATGGGGTATGTGGTGTGTGGGTTATTATTTGCGTGGAATCACATAAAAAAGTAACTCTCGAAATATAACGATGTAGTCAAGCAGCACGCCTCATCGCAGCTCTATAGCACTCTGGAACATTTACGTCATCTGTAGCTGCTGAATGCGTGTCCTCGGATACATCTAGTTGGTATGTACTTCTTGTAGTTGTATTTTCAACATCGTCTTGAATGACTTTGTAACTCTAAAATTTTTGCGAAAAAAATTATTGCGATGAGTTGAAAAAAAAAAATTTCACTCAATGTATGTAAACGGTAACTAACAAGCATACAGAAGAAAGCAAGTGAGAGCCGTCATGTCAAACATTGTGGGTATCGAGTACAACCGTGTTACAAATACAACTTCTACAGATTTTCCTGGCTTTTCAAAGGATGGGGAAAATGAGTGGGATGTGGAGAAGTTTAAGAAAGACTTCGAAGTTAATATTTCATCTCTAGACGCCAGAGACGCTAATTTTGACTTAATCAACATTGATACATCAATCGCAAATGCTTTCCGTCGTATTATGATTTCAGAAGTTCCTGCCGTGGCCGCTGAATACGTATATTTTTTTAATAACACATCTGTCATTCAAGATGAGGTCTTAGCTCATAGAATAGGTTTGGTCCCATTAAAAGTTGACCCAGATATGCTTACTTGGGTTGACAGCAGTTTGCCTGATGATGAGAAATTTACTGACGAGAATACAGTTGTTTTGAGTTTGAATGTAAAGTGCACGAGAAATTTAGATGCACCAAAGGATTCTACAGATCCAAAGCAACTATATAACAATGCTCATGTCTACGCGCGTGATCTGAAGTTTGAACCTCAGGGTAGACAGTCTACCACTTTCGCTAATTGTCCAGTTGTCCCAGCTGACCCTGATATTTTACTAGCTAAGCTAAGGCCTGGTCAAGAAATTTCATTGAAGGCACATTGTATTTTAGGTGTCGGTGGTGACCATGCTAAATTTTCTCCAGTTTCCACAGCCTCTTATAGACTATTGCCCCAGATCRATATCCTGCAGCCAATTAAAGGTGAATCCGCCAGAAGATTTGAAAAATGTTTCCCACCGGGCGTCATTGGTATTGACGAAAGTTCGGATGAAGCATACGTCAAAGATGCTAGAAAGGATACAGTTTCTAGGGAGGTTTTGAGATACGAAGAGTTTACTGATAAAGTCAAATTAGGAAGGGTGAGAAATCATTTTGTCTTTAATGTAGAGAGTGCTGGTGCCATGACACCAGAAGAGATTTTCTTTAAATCTGTTAGAATTTTGAAAAATAAAGCTGAGTATTTGAAAAACTGTCCAATCACTCAGTGATTATACTTTGCATTCCATTCAAAAACAACTTTGAAAAAGAAAAAAATCAAAACATGAAGCTCATAGGATCACTACTTCCAATGGATCTTCTCTTTTCAGTACAGACTAGCATTGGGGGGGTGCTATAATCAAGGATACTAGTACTTAATCGCCATAGATAAGAAAATATAAAAAAAAATAAATATGTAAATGTAACTCTCTATAAAGTAGTACCGGTAACAAGTATTTGTTTTACCCTTTTAATAGCATGCTATATGCCCCCACTGTTTATGTGTGTGTATGCTATTCAGACGGCACTGTTTGAATTCTCTTCAATGTCGTTATTATCACCGTCGTATAAAACAGTGTCCAAAGTTTTATTTAATGGTATTCGAGCAACTACTACAGACCCATCATATCCATCGCTTTTTACAGAATGCACACTTTCCGGCTCTTGGCAATCTAAATCGGCTAGTACAACACACGTTAATGAAAACAAAGTGAACTGTACTATAAGTATGCTAAATTCAAATATTAACAGGCCGAAGTTTCCAGAGAGGTTGCTCTTTGGTAAACGTTCTCCAATCATCTGTAAGAATAACCCACCCCTTCTCTCACCTAAAAGTAGACCATTTGAATTTGAAAACGGTGAGGGAGTGTTTTTGAGACTATCTACCGGAACATACTCACTCAATGGCTCCAGAAAATCGATCGGGAATAAAATAGTAAAAACAATATATAGCATGTTCAGCGATAAGCAACCATGGAATAAGAATTTCCTAATTTGCCTCTTTATGGATATAACAGAGGCATTGTCTTGTTGTTCAGTTCCATTAGAATGATTATCAAGCGCTTCCGTGGTGAACATTCCAGGAATCCTGATCGACGTGCCTCCTGGAAGAGTTGCGATCCCCGTAGTATTACTGTCACCGCCAGCGGTCGCTAGTCTACGTAACTTAGCATCACTCGGGAAAGGGGAACTTATAAGGGATTGCACTATCGCCCTTGTTATGAGTGTCCAAACGGTACGATCGAATTTAATGTATTCCAGTAATATCAGAACATATCCAAAATAGCTCAGGTTATTTACCAAGTTCCTTTGGAAGTTCCTCTTTCGTAGTTCATACACTCGCTTATTTCCTAAAGATAAGTTTTCTTCAGTATTACTTTCAAAATCGTCCATCATTCGCCGTATCTGTCAAACACATAGAATAGTGAAGTTGAAGTGCTCTCAATTGATGTGTGGTTATGTGGTTGATAAATTTATGCCTTTCGATCTTCTATATTGATTGAAAAGACTTTAAGAGGGTGTGAGGAAGAGCTCAAAAGGATTTCGTTGTCTTCGTTATATATGATTTATTTGAAACCGCTACCTAAGAGTTATCATTAAGCATTAGAAATACACCTGCATAGCTCAAAAGAAGATGTTTTGGAAGATAAATGTTCTTTTAGTATATTGTGCAATAGGAAGGAAGTGTTGATTAATTAGTGGTGACAAAAAAGAAATTGCCACCTGCCAGAATTGAACTAGCGACCTTTGCATTACAAGTGCAACGCTCTACCACTAAGCTAAGGAGGCTTTATATTTTATAAGTATTTGATATTCTATAATTTTAATAAGTACTACTACAATAAAACACATAAATATATCAGAACTTTTTTTTGTTTTGCAAAGTTTTGATATCAATAATAACATGTAATTACGGGCACTTCAATTCTTGCCAAACAAACTCATGACCGTTTTAGTGTTTGCGCTTCGGTTATTTATATTAGCTGGTTTTTTTACCATGTGAAAGAATGAACTAAGAATCAAGACTAAATATTAAAAACATTGGGAAAAGCTGGAAGAGTTCCAAAATATGTTGTAGGCCTGCTTTGCTAAAGACTCATAGCTGAAAACAACAAAATGCTAGGCAATAAAAAAGATCATTTGATGAGACCTTAATATTATAAGTTGACTTTCCGAAATATACTTACGTTATATATGTTGTTATGATTATGTGCCGTGATAAGAAGTGACTTTCTCAAACACGATCCGATCCTGTTAATCTTACAGCTGCACCATATTTTTGTAATTTTGTCAATAGACCGTCACCTTGTTTTATTAGCAGATGATATTGAGCATTTTTGTTATCGGGTCTGTTAGTCTCTACAATTCCGTTAACTCTATCAATAACGCAATTTAGTTGCTTGTTGGGAATGAACTTACCGAGATCGTTGTCCAAAAATCCAACAGAAACACCAAATGCACTTGCCATGGATTTTAATGATAATGTCTTGTATGAATCCAATAACTGTGCATAAACTTTTCTTCTCATTTCTCTGACAAAGAAGTCAGCATGCTTATTCAAGTATTTACATGGGATCAAAACATTCGCGTAAGTCTCCAAAAGATATGGGAAGTAGCTCGCATAATCGGAAGCATAAAGTGAGATTGTTAATGACGAGATAGATTGAAGAGCAGCAGTTGTAGACACTAAAGATAATAGTTCTGGAGAATCAATTACTTTAGATTTTAGGTCTGTCCTTTCAAGGGTAAACAAACCAGTGACGGACGCATACGTAGCAATGCTCTCATAGGATGTTAATTCTATGGATGTAAAAGTGGCTAAAGAATCGACTAATAACTTTGCTGCCTCCTTAAAGTTTCTTACAGCCAAACAGTGAATACCGTAATACGTTTTATATCTGTTTCTTCTCTCCCAATCACCACCCTTTTCGATCATCGAGTTTACTGCTTCCAGCTTCTCTTTGACATAAAGCTGATCATTATAAAAGAACCCTAATCTAGCAATTGTTAACATGACGTCAATCTTAGCTCCAGTAGAAATAGCTTTTGACAGAGATTTCTCTAAAGTCTTTTCAGCATTGTTTTTGTCACCAATTTGTGCATAGTATTCTCCTAAGTTGATCCATGCTTGCGCTTGCTCCAATGCACCTTCATCGTCCTCTTCCAATTTCTGGATCTTCTCGTGCAATTCATTGATTTTGTTTTCATTCTTTGCACACAAATCATCGTATAGCTTTTGGTCAAATTGGATCCATTCTTTGGGAGATCCTGACTTTCCATCATGTTCCAAATCCGATTCTCCACTCTTGGCAAGGTATTCCTCACAAAGGTATTTATAATAAGGGGCCATTTCCTCTTCTTTGATCTTTGCCAAAACAAAATCCGCTGCTTCTTTACGTTGTTCGACACTCACCCTTGGTTGTGTTAAAAGAAAAGCTTTCTCGGAAACCTCATAATTGGGCACTCTATTTACGGATGGGTCGACATATTCAACTTCCTGGTTTTTCTCTTCCATATCTACCATATTGCTGTTCGATTTATAGTTTTTTTTTAGTGTTTGTTTTGAAATATGTAACAGCAGCACGCAACTTGGATTGTTGGTGTTAGTAAGGATCGATTGTTGCTGAACGGTTCTTTTCTTAGATGCTGCTTAATATACTTTAAATTCTAAATGGGTGGCAAACTTAACTTTTATTCGGAGAGCCTGATTGAATATCCACATATGTGCCGTTAGATATGATATGAAGAAAACAAACTAGCTGTTACTAATAGCCATCGTTAAGTCTTGCTAACGGCAGTTCCAGAAGATTCACCTTCAATTATTGTACCATTCCTACTCGCGGATTTCAAGCTTTCGAAATAAAAGGTCGGAACTTTTATATTACATTTTGACTGGTCAACCTTGTCTTTTTCACTGGGAAGAATAATATTGATCCCTTATAATGAGTTTAATTCACCTTGATACAGCAAAGTATCCTTTTAAATTTGAGCCCTTTCTCAGGCAAGAGTACTCGTTTTCACTCGATCCCGATAGACCTATATGTGAATTTTACAACTCGAGAGAAGGCCCCAAATCGTGTCCCAGAGGGCCCCTATGTCCCAAAAAGCACGTATTACCCATTTTCCAAAATAAAATCGTTTGCAGGCATTGGCTTCGTGGATTATGCAAGAAGAATGACCAATGTGAATACTTACATGAATACAATCTTCGGAAAATGCCTGAATGTGTGTTTTTCAGCAAAAACGGGTACTGCACGCAAAGTCCAGACTGCCAATATCTACATATAGATCCAGCCAGCAAGATACCCAAATGTGAGAATTACGAAATGGGATTCTGCCCTCTAGGGAATACTTGCCCCAGGCGACATATTAAGAAGGTGTTTTGCCAACGATATATGACCGGGTTTTGTCCTCTGGGTAAAGACGAATGTGACATGGAGCATCCACAGTTTATAATACCGGATGAAGGTAGTAAATTAAGAATAAAAAAAGATGATGAGATAAATACCAGAAAAATGGATGAAGAAAAGGAGAGGCGTTTAAATGCTATCATCAACGGGGAAGTTTAATGTATACATTTTTTAGATTTTGGTTTTTCTGCATATATTTATATATACATATAATCATACATAGTCCTTTTCAAGTATAGTTATGAGATTCTCCAATGAAATTCTCTCAACCAAAATTTTGGACAGGAGTGCTAACTCCAATCTCCAGTCTTGAAATAAGTCGTTTCTCAACACATTTAAATTTATGGGATCTCTTTTCAAAAGGGCATTTATCAACCATTGGGACTGCTGTATGGATGAGCTGCCAATACCAGGGGAGGATCCGTGCGACACTAATGATTGAATTTCGTTATAGGGTTCATGTTGGGAGATGAATGACAGAAGACAAAGTCCCACAGCATACAAGTCCGTCTCAAAAGTTGAAACGTGGTCGAAAGAGCTATCAATAAGCTCTGGAGCACAGTACTCTACTGTAGTGTTCAGGTCAGTAGGCAGCTGGTTGATGTGGAATGCTGAAGTGAAATCTGCCAAATAAAAGTCAAAATTGTTGGAGTAACCTTCATTAAGGGTTGGTTTTGTTGTTAAAAGAATATTTGCTGTTTTTATGTCGCCATGTATTATACCGTTCCTTTTCAAAGTTCTTAATGCATTCACCATCTGTATCAGCAACTTCTGCCATATTTCTTTCTTTCCTATGGGAGATAGTTTGTCTGACACCGTTGAATTGAAATCATACAAGTTCATTTCGCATTTCGGAAGAATGATACCTGGGACACGCTCATTAGATCTCAACCTTCTAAAATGTGACTTGTTAATGTACGTCAGTCCATAAAAAGGAATGATATGGCTGTCACTAGTTGACGGACTCACATATTGAAGATACGCAAGTGTCAGAGCTTCCTGCAAAACCACTTTGCTCTTGTGTTGTGATTTGGCGAACTTTAAAACAAAGGGCAGATCCTTGCTCGACGCCGACGATATGGTTGATGATATTGTGTACACATACGAATAACTACCCTGGCCGACCAGTTTATTGGACGGAAGAATATAATCTGGGTTCGATAAAAAATCCATCTGTGGGGCGAGTAGCATGCTCATCAAAAATTCGTTTAGAAATTCTGAGGAAGGAACAGTCTTAGAGAGATGGAACATATCAGCTAAATTTTCTGTGGAATAGAACCGAGGGGTTGCAAATAACATATCCAAATCGCTCTTAAGGTACGTTTCTGAGGCCGCTTCTGAATCTTTATCAGAATAAGTGATTTGGAAAGCTTCGCTAAATTTCGCAGTTGATTCCTCTACTGGTGAGACCAGGTGCGAGTACGTAGAGGTAGCATTACGTTTTTGCGGTTGATGATAAGCAATGTTCTTACTTGTAGACGGAAAGACGCCATCGGAGGGGCCAGTAAAGGGAGACGTGGGGGGTGTGCTGTTCATAGCTCCAGACTTGAAGGTAAATGGATACGGGCGCTAATAGCGTGATGATAAATGTGCTTTTCGCTATTGACGTTCTTAATCCTTCTTTTATAAGGCAGGGATCTATTGTCAGTACTCTTTGTTTATTTTACGCTAGGCAAGATAAACAAATTCCGCAAACCCACACATCACAGGACAGCTTGTTGTAGCGCACTCTATTTGACACATCATACTCTAAGGTACACTTCCAACTAACTATAGCTTTCCAAATAGCCACGCCATTGCAAACAGAACGCGACCAACGTTTAAAAGACTTGTGCGTGTGCTTTATCATTTTAACGCATCTGGAGCTCCTGTTTTTTTCGAATTTCAACTACTTAGTACCTTTTTCGACATTTCGCTTGTAAGAAATTGAAAAGAGTGAAAAAGTGTGGGATTGAATAGACATAAAACAACGAATCAGCCTGTTGGAAAAATAGCACGTTAACAATACTATATCACAACACTCTACAAAGAGTGAAGTTTTGATGAAAGAACAGGTATCGAGCACGTCATGGGAGGGCTCGGTCATTGAGGGCCGATTGTCTCGGAATCTAGCGAGATACACTTTGTTGTTAGACAAAATAGCGACATTGTCTCAAGTCGACAAACTATCTGAGGTTATAGCTAATGACTATGCAGAACAGTCCAAACAATTGAGTACATTCGTGCAAGAGTCGCAGTCATCGCTTAACAAACAATCCAGGAAACTGGAATTACAAAGAACTGATCTTACGACTACTTTGACTCACTTTCATGAAACAGTGAGCACTATATCTTCCTCGAATACAAGAGCAAAGGCCATCCACGATGATATCGAGACAGTGGATCAAGAGCGTGCGCTAGTCGACAAAACACTGCAGTTTGTGAGAGACGTTAGAACGCTGAAAAATAATATTTCATTGGCACATTCAGCTTTGGAAACTAAAGATTATCTAGTCGCTGCGACAGCAATCAATGAAATTAGAAACTTGCCAGACAAAAAATTGATTGTTTCTGAGTTTGCCAAGAAAGTGGTACCTTCGAGTGAAATCCCTGAAGAACCGTCTATACTAATAAAAAACTGGTGCAAAGAATTAACAGGTTTGTTCCAGGAGCACTTCATGAAAGCAACAAGAACCCAGAATATTAAAGAATTAACATTGATGTTCAAGATGTTCCCCATGATTGGGCAAGACGTGCTAGGGTTAGACTTGTATTCCAAGTACGTTTGTGATATTATTGCTGATGAAAGTAGGAAAATTATGTCTAATTCAATGGAAAACAGTACCAAGTTTCAGGGATTTTTTTCCCAAGTACTATTGCATCTTTTCAAAATTGTATCTACTATCATAAACGACCACTCGAAAGTTATTGCCACATGTTACGGAAAACAGCACATGGTGCACGTTATGGAAAAAGTAGAAAAGGAAGCTGATCTCCAGGCCAGTTTAGTTCTTGACATTTTCGTCGAAACACGAAAACTAGATAGAACTATAAGCGATATCAATGAATGGGAACGTTTACAAAAGAATAACGATCGGAACAAAGGTAGTAATCAGTCAGATTCTGAAACAGATGAGGAGGCTCAGCAAGGCTCAGTCACATCCATCCATGACCTGGCGGTTTTGATCGTAGAATTCTCCCAGATATTACAAAACTGGTCCATGTATGCTCGATTCTATTCAGTTAAATGGAATGAATTTACTGACTTGCATCCGGATATCTTGCAACCGCCTCCGCCTATAGCTGACGGTAAATTTGCATTGAAATTGAAACAAGATGGAATCTTGGACGATTTCCAGGTTCTTGTGTTGAGTCATCTTCACAGGTCATTCAAAAACAGTATCCCATTGGAAGAATTACCTTCACTAAATGACCTTATTACCACAGTTCCACTCAGTGACAACGATAGAAACTCATATCCTGTGACATCTGTTTTGGATGATCTAATATTATTAGTTCGGAAAAACCTGATATCAGCGGTTAATACTGGTCAATTTAAACTTTTATCAAGTTTTCTAAATGAAGTAGTCAAGTTCTTTCAAAATGAATTTCTGGTCAGATTCATGCAAAATAAGTTCAAGTCGTTACAGTCAAAACTAACACCAAACATATCTTTGAAAAGATACATCCCAAAAGGAGAAGAGCAATCTTCAGCATCTAATGCATACGCATCATCCAGATCAGTGTCTCCACCTGCGAATAAATTCTCCCCATTAAGCAGATTCACTTTTAGAGGTGCAGCTGCAAGTGCATTAACAAACATCCAATCAAATTTACAAGCTGTTGTCGCTGACGATGAGGATTCCATCCTGGCACTACATCACTATTTGATTTATTTGAACACGCTGTATTTGAACAAGATGTATGTCCACAGACTCTTGTCCATAGAAATATTAGAAGACGATTCACAAAAAATCTTAAAGGACAACTTCCCCTTCAACAACGATGCAACGCAGCTACAAACGCTGATAGTAAATTCAGAAAAATTAGTGTTGGAACAAACTGACAAGCTCAGCAAATGGGCCGTCAAATACCTGTTTCAAAATATTCTACAAAACAAGGTCCGAAATTTATTAACCGCAGTTTTTGTTAACATTAATCCATCCAATTCTTCAACATCGAACCAAAAAAATATGTCTCGTGATAACTCTGCAGGCGTAAACCAAAAAAATTACATCACAAGCATAGAAGATTTCGAAGATCTGTCACAAATAAACAGCTTTAATAACAAATGGAACCAATTAATTACTCCTTACAGAAATATTCTTCACAAGGAAGCATATGTGGAGTTATTGTCTAATATAGTTGGTTACATTGTTGGAACACTGGAACAAAGGATATGGACTCTAGAGTTCAATGAACTTGGCGTTACAAAACTAGATAGAGAACTAAGCCTGTTTATTGGTAATATCTGTGGTCTCCACTACAATCTAAGAGAAATGTTTTTGAAATTGACGCAGATTGTGTTACTTCTCGGCTTAGATGATGATAGTTTTGATTTGACTACAGGTGACATCAAGGATGATTTCGATGGTACTTTTGATTGGGTGATAACTTCCCAGGAAAGAATCAAAGCTAGGAGCATGAAGATTGATAGAAGACAGTAGATTACATATAAACMCCCAGGTGCGGTCTACTAAGTAGTTATATACAAAAGCAAACGCATTCTCGATTTATTTTATCACCCTTTCGTAGTAACTATCTACTTTATCATCATATTGAATACTATGCACATGATAGCGCCACATTATCACTTTGAACGTTGAGATCAGCTGGAAAATTACAAAGAGTTAAGACAAGAAAAATTAAAAGCGTTAATAGAAAATAAACAAAAGGTACCTTTGAAATATATTCTGTCACCTGTTTACCAGTGGAGCAGCGCTTTCTCAAAGGTCAGCTTTGTCATCCTTTGGGTTATTAGTAAAGTCTATTAATATTCACTGTTGGCTATCCAGGTTGGATAATTACAACTTTTCTATTAACACATTTTTTATTTGCATACCAGGTCATCACGAGTATTTATTTTGTTTTTACTAACATTCTATTTTTCCCTGTTTCTGTTGCCGTAATATCTTTCGCACTGATTTATACCTGATTAAACATTCTAGTTGACTAAAAGGGGAAACTACTCGTACCTATACAATAAGAGCAACAAGATGGATCGAGAAATGACAATAGTAGAGAGTGGCAATCATCTCGGTGCCTCTTCACCAGCTACTGATACGCAGATCACGATGAACTCACCCCTAATAAATGAACACGAAATAAAAGGTACCACGGAAAGCATAACGGAATCTTCGGGAAATGAAGTACCGATGGAAGCCAAACAGGCGAACAGTCCCCATATAGAAGCGGGAGAAGGGCTATCCAAAAGCCCTGATATTAGTATAGAAAAAGAGATAGGCAACCCTATAACAGATGAAAACGGAAATCTAAAATTGGAACTTCCAGATAATCTCGATAATGCAGACTTTTCCAAATTACTAGAATTCGATGCGAAAAATGATGAAGCTTTGTTTAACTCGAATGATCTATTATCCCAAACAATGAACACTGTAAATGAAATCAATATCGACGGTATTCCTGACGATCACAATGAGGAAGTTACACCAAAAGATAGTACCAGTATAGAGGCAGTGACTTCTCATGGTGATGAAAAGGAGAAAACCCAGGATACTTCCGGAGCAATGAAAGTTGAAGAAATGGAAGGTTTTGAAGAATCCAGCATAAAAACAGATCAACCAACAGCTGACGCCATTTATGCCGAGAAGAATGAATCTTCAGCAGAAGAAAATGATGGTACACCGCCAACGATAATTATTGAAAAGGACAATCCACTCCATACAAGAAACAATTCGATAACACCGATAATGTTTCAGCAGCACGAACTATTAGCACAAGCGTCCCAACACAGCGTTACTGAAAACAACAGCACTGACGCGGAAACTTTTGAACGAAAACCAAGCGAGCCGTCTAACGAGAATTTACCTCTGCCCAATGAACAACCGACTATTTTTGCGTACGCGAGACTAGATTTTCAAAGTTTTACATTCTATGTGCAAACATTACATGCAATAATTGGTAGGAGGTCTGAGAATGACTTTTCCCACAAAGTTGACGTTAATCTTGGCCCTTCAAAATCGATTTCGAGGAGACACGCCCAAATATTTTATAATTTTGGAACAGGAAGGTTTGAATTATCTATAATCGGGAAAAATGGGGCCTTTGTAGATGATATTTTTGTTGAAAAGGGCAATACCGTTCCTCTTCGTAATAGGACAAAAATCCAGATTGGGCAAATCCCATTTCAATTCATTTTACCAGAGCAAGAACGCAACGAGGATAGTAAGAGTCCAGAAAACCCTGATATAACAGAATCTGAAATAAAACTAAAAGACCCAAAGAAAAACGAGCTTAAATCAAAAAAAAAGGTATCCACTGGGACAAAGCCCAAGAAACCACAAGCAAAGCCGGCGGTTAAGAAGGACAAAAAGCCACCGAAATTACCAAAGAAAGTTTACACATTGGAGGAAATCCCACTGGAATATAGGACGAAGCCTACCATATCTTATTCTGCTATGCTGACCACTTGCATACGAAAGTACTCGACCGCCAAAGGGATGTCTTTATCAGAAATATATGCAGGGATAAGAGAGCTTTTTCCCTATTACAAGTATTGTGCTGATGGCTGGCAAAGTTCGGTAAGACATAACTTATCACTGAACAAATCTTTTAGAAAAGTTTCTAAAGAAGGTAAAGGGTGGCTATGGGGTCTCGATGAAGAATATATAACTGAGAGAGAACGCCAGAAGAAAAAGCAAAGTGAGATGGCTATAGCGAAAGCGCATGCTGCGCAATTGAAGCTCGAGCAACAACAACACAGACAGCAGCAAGTACCATCTCAAAAGGGCAAAAAAGATATCGTTTCTCAAAAGTCACCTGTACCAGCCAGAAAACAAAACATTTCTCAAACTCTTGCAGCAAACAGGGCTGCCTCTAACAAGAAAAATACAGCGAGCGATAACCAAAGGACAATGAAGTATCTGCAAGAACAGCTAGTTATCTTGACACGAGATCGAAAGGGATTATCTAAACAAGTGATCGCTGCAATTTTAACGCAAGCCCTTGCAATGACTATAAATCAAGTAACACAAGCAGCAAAGAACAAGGGGATTACAGGTAATCCACTTACCGCTTTGATGGACAAGAATCCTCAGCATTTGAATCTAATCTTAGCAGCTGCTGTTAATGCTGCAACTGCAAAAGTCACAAAAGGCGAAGTAAAACAATTGGTAAATCCTGAAACTACCGCCGCTCTAGCAGCCAAGGCTCAAAATTCCAAACCAATAACTCAGCCAATAGTACAAACGCCGAATGTGCCAGAAAGACCTGCATCACAGCCATCTGCATCTGCTTCATCACATTCCATCAACTACATGCATGATAAACCACCAGGTCCTTTTGACCCATCTTCATTATCTCGTTTTTTTCAACCTAGACAAAACGCTAGAGTTGCATCCCCTGCGACAGCTCCAGTTCCAGTAACAATTGCGCAGAGTATAGATTTACCGCCTAAGCCTACACCGACACAGAATAGTGGTGGTGAGAGCGAAAGCGGTTCCAGCAGCAGCAYAGCATCCAGCAGTGAAAGCGAAAGCGACAGCGACAGCTGCAGTGACGATGGTAGTGGCAGTGGAAGCGATGGTAGTGGCGATGGTAGTAGCACAAGCAGTGAAAGCGAAAGTGATAGTGATAGTGGAAGCGAAATAGATGAGAAAGAAGATAAAGGCCAAAGCGAAAATGCTAGACACAATGATACCGAGGATGATGTTGTGCATAATAACGATGGGAGTAGCAATGGTCATGACACTTTAGAGACTGATGAAGAGGGCCATGATTCTAAAAGACGAAAGATTGACGAAGAGATCGACTCAGTGAATATAGTTTCCGAGGAGAATGGAGGCGCGGATAGTAACATTAACATATCGTAAAGTGCCATAAATTTCTCCTTGAAATAAATCCATACTAACAAATTATGTGAGTGTGTGTATGTATTATTTTTTGTTTTGTATTATTGGCATTGTATTTTTTTTTACATTATATCCACCTTTTCATATCTCTTTGTCACGGTCCTTATCAATCTCACTCAACTTCGGTCAAGCATTTTGCATGGATAATCTCTACCCCACTCCCAACAATTCTATAAGATATACCTATATAGAAATATAAAAGTAATGGTGGAATCATGAGATTTGAAGTTTGGCTACTTCCTTTAATAGAAAATCGCTCAGCCTGCAAAACAGAATAGTAATAGGCGCCCTTGGGAGAATAATGTATCATTAATATATATATATATATATATATATATATATATACGTGCATGACGATTAGAGTTAGCCAATGACATTATTGAAAGACCCTTCCTTTTCTTTGATTTCCCAAAATACTTCACCAATATCGTGATTACCGTGATATATCCAACCATCTTCGGTAACGTGGTATAAATTTATGGAACCACCAGAAAAGGCATCTCTATGAGCAGCAGCTAAAATCGATCTCTTACCTAAATATAAAGCATCCTCAACGGATAGATCCCATTTGTAGTTGGAGTCCAGGACACCATATGCGAATGTCTGACCTGAACCGACACAGAATATGTCACCTTTTAATCTCGTACCGTCTGAATCGACATAATAAATGGTTGGACCTTCCTTCTTAGTGTAACCGCAAACCATCGTACCCATGGATAAACCAGCGCCTTTATATTGGTATACTAAATTGCTTAAAATCTTGGATGCAGCAGCAACGGATATACGTTCTTTTTCTCTTAATTCGTGTAGCCTACATTGAGAACCTAACCAAGTTTCCCAAAATTGACAGTCTGCCGCACCACCAGCCATTGTACCCAATAGGAATGGGTTAATCTCAATAACCTTCTTCACTGTTTGGGAAGCAACCCAATTCCCAGCGGTAGCACGAGAATCTACTGCCACAACAATACCGCCTTGAAATCTGAATGCTAGAGTAGTGGTACCATGAGCGATCTTGATCTTACAGTCTGGGTTTCGCGAATCGTCCGTATGTGCCCTCAAAAACTGTTGTGGAGACGCAATTGGTGGAACCGTGAGTGTTGGCGCCAAATGTTGAAATTGGGATGCACCTGTTACGAAATCGTTTTCTAAATTCTGTTCATCGTCGTACTGAAGTTCCTTTACCAAAGTGTTTGGTGTGCTAAAACTATCGGCAATAGCTTGCATTTCTATTTGTTATATTCTTCCTTTTATATTTGTATCCTTTTAACTTAAAAGCACCAGTGCAAGTTTTGTCCAATCTCTATTGCCCAAAATCAAGCTTCCTCTTACTGTTGTCATCATACACTTTGAAGGAGAGCTACTCGTTATTTTGCCACCCTTTTGCCGTTTTCCCAAATTACGACTACCCGGCGTTGTACTTTCTAAGACTAGGATTGAACATCCGTAACCCAGGATGTATGGGCGTATAAAACATGACTGTAAAAAAATCGGATACTCTTCGGATATTTCGATAATTCTGATGAAGGATTCTAGGTTGGAATGTACCAGGTTTGAAGACTGACGCAAAGAAATGTTTGCTTTATACGGGTAACGGACTCACATCCACGTGATCACTTTTTTTCATCTGTAGAGGACCATTGTAGCACTGAGCAAAGATCACTTACCTAGTACTCAGATATGCTAAAGTTTTATTGTTTGATGAGTAGTAATATTATTCCTGGGATGTCTTGAGTTAATATTTTTATTGACAATTTTAGGTTACATTTTATTCTGATACTTGTTTTGAAAAGCTAACCAAGAACATACAAATATAGCCAAAGATGTCTGCTAAAGCTCAAAACACTATGCGTGACTTGAAGATCGAGAAATTGGTCTTGAACATTTCCGTCGGTGAATCTGGTGACAGATTGACYAGAGCCTCCAAGGTTCTAGAGCAATTGTCTGGTCAAACCCCAGTTCAATCCAAGGCTAGATACACCGTTAGAACTTTCGGTATCAGAAGAAACGAAAAGATCGCCGTTCACGTCACCGTTAGAGGTCCAAAGGCTGAAGAAATCTTGGAAAGAGGTTTGAAGGTCAAGGAATACCAATTGAGAGACAGAAACTTCTCTGCTACTGGTAACTTCGGTTTCGGTATTGACGAACATATCGATTTGGGTATTAAGTACGATCCATCCATTGGTATTTTCGGTATGGACTTCTATGTTGTCATCAACAGACCAGGTGCCAGAGTCGCCAGAAGAAAGAGATGTAAGGGTACCGTTGGTAACTCTCACCAAACCACTAAGGAAGACACTGTCTCTTGGTTCAAGCAAAAGTACGATGCTGATGTTTTGGACAAATAATTTTAATTAGTTTGTGAAAATCTAATACATTTATATAGCTCGTATATATGTTTTTTATGTAATTAACTAATCAATTTTGGGTTTTAACCCTTAAGGCTTGACATGAGTATTCCCATATTCTTACTGTGGTTGATGATTCAATGCTTTTTCACTCATATTGCTGTTTCATTTATAAAGACGAAGACTCGTATCGGTGTTGCAGCTTTTGTCTGTATATTTCCAGGTTATGTATCTGTTTCCTTTGCTGACTGCTCATCTCCTCAACTATTTCAGCCGTTTGTTGAATTTGATCATTATTGATTATCCACTGGTTCGACACAGTCCGCGGCAGAAGCGTGCTTAAAGTTAATTCTTGATGTTTCAAGTAGGAGTCCGTTATTCCTAATAAGTTGACGTCAGCAGTCCCGTGCGGTACGTATCTAGAAGTATCTATCCTGGGATATTGGCGTTTGTATTCTTGCATAAAAAAAGTATCATCATCATCATCATCATCCAAATGTCGCTTCTTTTCATTATGACACTGTTGTAAATATTTATWGTACAATTCCTCTGGAAGTCCCTTGATACTTTTACCGGGACCCTTGCCCTTGACAATTATATCTCGTACTTCGGGATGAACACACTCTTTTTCCGTTCTTGCAAATTCTTTCTGTACTAACTCATCGATTTTCTCGCTAAAACTAACAGGTACTTCTTTTCTATCTGTAATTTTTAAGCTGCTCATTATGTCCAAACGACACAGTAATCGGCTGTTGCTCTTTTATCCCATAGTACTTCCAGTATTTTTTATTGATTATGGTATGTTAATAGGATATGTTGCAAATTCGCTAAGACCTCAAGGCGGGTAACGTGTATTTCGTAGAAATACCAAATATAATGGTAGGACAATATTGATAGAACTGTCAAGGTTATTCGGATCTTGAATATTGAGTTTCTTAGTTGTCCAAACTATATATACATGAATACCAATTCACACTGGTCCGGTGTTTTTTCTATATACCAAAAGCTAAACCCTATGCTTCTGTGCAGCATGTAGAGGGGACCATATACCTCTTACACTACTATTCAAACTTTCCACGTTATCATTCTTTGTTCTTCTACGCAGAATGTCTCCACTGGAATCTTTCAATAGTTTTAGCTTGTTTTCTAGATTATCAATGTTCAAGTTCCTCACACATACAACTTTTTCACGTCCATTCGTATACTCCGCCCTCAGTAGCGGGTGTCCAGACTTTCTCAACACTTCAAACTGTATCCATGGAAATTCCTGGCCCCATTTGTCTAGCCTCTTTGAAGTCAAAAACTTCCTCATGCCTTCTGAAGATCCTCCCCAGTTGCAGTACTGCAAAGTAACCTTTTTGCATGGAAACACAAATGCTCCCACCCCGTTACGTCCTATGGAATTTCGAGCAATAGCTTTAACAACCATCCTTGTCTATGGGCCCTCTGATGCTATTTGAAAGAAATGGCGTCTGTAACAAGCACGTAGATAAATCCCTTGGTAAAATGAAGCTTTGATTTACTGTAGCTCTTATTGAGCTTTTTCCGTCCGAAAAATACGGAAAGACCCCTCAACGTTAAACGCGATAAACTTAAAGAAACTATACTATTTAAGGGATTTGCAAGAAATTGTTCAAGTGACATTAGATAATCGAGACTCCACACTACGTCAATAATCTCAATATCTATTATGTGTCTGGCCAAAACTACCACTCATCTGCTTTTTTATTCCTTTGTGTATGTATCGCTCAGTGGCTCTTAGACGTGTTCCAATCGTTTATGGTTGCTCAATATCAGGACACTAACAATTTTTATATATAACAACTTGATTTTTTTCAGATTTGGAGGAACAACGTTTTATTCTTATGTAGCTGCTCCAATTGCATTCAAGGTGCTTGAAAAGGAACAGTTTTCTGCGTTGCAGAACAAGATCTTCCCGTACTTTTTCCAGATGCAAGCTGCCTCACCTGTCATCCTGGCTCTCACCGCTCCGATTGCTCTAACTGCTGCGCCATTAACCTCTTTGGTGGTGGCTTCTGTTAGTGGATTAACTAATCTATTCTGGCTATTACCCTGGACCCATAGAGTCAAAGAACTTAGAAAAGATGTCGCTAAAAAATACACTGGCGATGAATTGGAAGCAAAGGACTCTGTACTACGCAAAGAATTCGGCAAATCTCACGGGTTGAGTCTTTTATTTAACCTTTCAAACGTGTGCGGCATGCTTGCATACGGTGTCTGTTTGTCAAGGGGGTTATTAAGAAAAATTCCAAAATAGTTAGTATTCGAGTATACATTATGTTTAAATAACCGAGTTTCTCTTTCTTAGTTTGTGTTTATGTTTTAGTCATTTGTATATAGTGAACATTACTTTGAAACCTTCTCTTACCAGTAAAAAACTCGGTAATATTACTAACCTGTTATGGTATCGGCAATCGGTGACCAGGTCAACTTCTTGAACCTGCGAATCGATTTATATGAGCAGGGAAGCGCTTTAGGATTAGGAGACATACAAATAACTACAACAACAAAAACAAAAGCTTATATTTTCACAATAGCTTTATAGCTATGCGCTTTTACGCTGTTTTTTTAAATCATGATAGCGCCGTACCTCCGCTTTCTGAAGAGACCATATATACCATCTTAATTCCTTTTCTATTACTATATATACCTTTTTATGAAAAGTGGTTTGATATTTTAACTATATAATCACGAAACAAAACAAAAAATAGCGGCTGACTATAAAATGCTTACTTTTTAGCTACTTGTGCTTCTAGATACTCCTTCAATCTTTGTGCGAAAACTTGTGATCTCAATTTATCAATTTCACTTTCATCAATAACATGATTCAACAAATCCTGATATTCTTTCTCCAGTTCAATTTCATTCTCTTTATGCAGAAAATCATAATCGTGTGTGTCAAGATCCAAGTCAACCAAATCACCATCCCCGAGTCCAAATGATCCAGAACTTGATGGCATTACTAATGAGTTAATATCGTCCCAATTTTTTTGGAGCATACTTGTTGCATGCTTATTATTCTGCTTGGCCCCTTGTTTAACTTTTAAATCTAGCAGTTTCTTATACATTTTTCTTGCATTTATTTTCTTGTTAAGAACATCATTGACTTGAATCTTCAGTAGTTCAACATCGATATCGATGTCATCTCTAGAAATCAAATTGTTCAGATCGATTCTTTCACCAGGCTGCCCAAATTTGCTCTTTTGCAAAAATTTCACGATCGTAGTAATCCAGGTAATAAAACCTTCAAAAATACCTTCCGAATCGTTTAAATACACATCGTGTATAAACTCAAAAAAGGCGTCTTGATGTTTAGTCACTAAGTTATGGATTCCTTCAACGATATTGAATTGAGTAGAAACGCCCAATTGTCCATTGATAACATCATCAACTAGCTTGATCAAATCACTCATAAATTTTTCAAAATTCTTTAATGCAACATCCATTCTTGCGATTTTGAAAATCTTGACCATTGGCTCATAAATCATTGTTACTATCGCCTTCAGCATTTGAGTTAATTCAGGATCTTGCCATAATTGCCTCATCAATCGCTTGTCATGCTCTTTTATATATAATTGCAATAAATCCTTAACATGAGCAAAATAGACACCTGTGTGATCTTCGTCAGTCTCAACTACCGTGCCCATATCTTCTCTTTGTAGTTTCCACGAAGAATAGGATTCAATCAGTCCTGCGACAACGCCATCTGAAATTAAGTTTGCGGATGCACTCTTCATCAATATGATCAATGGTACAGGCATGTTCATGGATTCTGCCTCCGCGTTGACTGCATCCATAGTAAAGTGTCTGGCGTCGTCTTTATCCTTGGTATCATTACAAAAAATAAAATCTTTCAAACACTTAACCACATTTGGCGCTCCTGGGTCCATCTCAGAAATTTTATTTTCTAATTCTTTTATAGCTACTTTTTGAGTTTTCAAATCATCTGTTAAAATTGTAGAGAACATCGTTTGTAGAAGGGAATGACCACCAAAGGGTTGAGCCATGAATAACTCAATCATTCCCCTCATGACGGCAATTGGATTAGTGAATTTCATGATTTGTCCCATTACCGTGTACGGCATGAGCTTATGTAACCGCCTGATTTGAGTATACAGCTCATAACTGTTATCATTGCCCAGAAACATCTGATAGATCATCGAGGAAATATAAATTTTACACCATTCAACAAAGTCCTGTAAAAGTGGTGAGAGATTCTCAACTTTCGTATTATTCTTGATTTCTCCTAATAGACTTAATAAGTATTTCTCATCTTTTAATAGGGAGGTTTTGAAATCTTTCATCGAATCTTGTAATTTTAAAGATTTCTCCAATGCCATTTGTTGAAAACGTACTTGATTTTCCAAATTACTAACATCAATTAGAGCTCTGTTTTTGATATCCTCAACTATTTTTGGTTCTAAATTTTTCGCATCTAGTTTGGGTCCGCTCAAGAAGAACCGATGAAGAGAGACACTTTGAGAAACTTCCAAGTCTTTACACAAATTTCTCAGGTATTGCCTTAATGAAGTTCTCATTTTTTCGCCAACCAAAGTATTGACTTTCGAATCCGACGCATCTTTGTATTCGTCAAAATCACTTTCCTCACCTTCTTCGTCTTCGTCTTCTTCCTCAGCGTTTTCTTCTTCTTTAATTTCTTTTAAAATATTTTTCTTCAAAGTTTCAGTATCCTTTTCAGTAAGAGTTGCTTCGGTAACAGATGGTTCAGTAGTTGTTTGTAAGAACGAGGACGTTTCCGAATCCGATGCGGATTGAATATCGGTGTCGTAGGTATTAACAATCCTTTCTCGCGTTGTGGCCTTAGATCGGCTATTACGCAGCACTTCAGTTTTAGTCACCATCGATGTGACTTTCTTGTTTCTATGAGGTAAGCGAGGACATTTCTTACCTGGAAATTCAGACTTCAAATCATGAGATAATTTTTTGAAATCACTGTAGGTTTTAGAAATATAGCCATATTCAGAAAAGGTTCCATTTTCGTTGTTTACTGTGCTGTTGCCATCATCGTTTTCTTGCTTTTTAATTTTTATCAAAAAAGAATGATGCTTTCTAGATCTATTGCCTTTGGATGAAGGCACGCCAAGAGATAATTTAGAAAATAAAGATGCGGAAGATTCTGGCATACTGTTTATCGTACTGTTGATAGTGCTGTTGAACGTGTTCTTCATCCATTTGGAAGTGGATGCCAGCGACTTCATGCCATAGCTTTTAGAAGTTGAAATCGGTTTATTTTTAGGAGGCCTCTCATTATCTGCCTTATCATGAGATTTCCGCGTATTCTTGTTGAACACGGATATGATATTGATATCCCAACCATTGATAAAAATAGATTCGTTAGTTAACAAATTCTCCAAATTTTCTCTAGTTGGCATCGCGAATTTTTCAATATTGGACCTTTTCCTAGCTTGGCCCGATTGTAAAACAAACTTGTCCTCATTATAATATGCCTTCTCTTGAGAGGATCCTACCCCAGAATTGAAAAGCAACAATATAACCTTTGATAACTTTTTGGAAATTTTTCTCCTTTTTGAAGCTTCTTCTCTGTCATAACTTTCACTAAAACCAAGACTCATAAAATGCTCAAAAAATACTTGGACTTTGCTTTGCCAAAACTTTTCGTCAACGGATAGATTGGTTGAAAGTAAAGGAAAAGTAGATATGAATTCTTGTAGAACATAACTCAACATGGGATAATTTGCGCTAAAACTGCCTTTGCCACTGGGAAGTGATGATGAATTGTGATCGAAAACGGGCTCTGAAGCTTTTGGATCGTTTGGCGAAAAAGGATACCCAAACTTTCTCAAGGCAAACTGATCATTTAGCCCTTCCATTTCATATTCCAGTTGAAATCGAAGCAGCTCTCTTTTTAAGTAGTGTTCTTCAGTTGGGTTCAAAACCTGTTCGTCTTGACCGGCCATTTCTTTAAAAATTTTCTAGAATATCGATACGTTCTATACTAGACTTGGACTATATCTTCGAATATCAACTCAAAAGCAAAGTCTCCTAATTTCCTATTGTTGGACAAAAAATATAGCACTTGAATATATAATTATGAGGTAGGGAAGTAGCAAATGCTGAAGAGTAATCAATTATTTGAGGGATAAAAGCTGTGATAGAGCTTACAAGGGTAGAAGATTAACAATTGATGTTTACTTATGTCTTCTCTTGAGAAATTATCACTATGTGTATTGAAAACCTCAGGCCATCTCGTCCTTTTTTTCTTGGTTTTGGCGTAAAGGAGATGTTGAAAATATTCCAAAAGGTAATATAGGGAATAAAAAGAAAATGGTGGCTAAGTCTTTTATTCTTCATCATAATCAAACCATCTGCCCAAATTGCATTCAAACTGTTCCTTTCTATATTTGCTTTGAAAGTTGCATTTTGGTACCGGCAAGTTAATAGAATCACAGGATACAGTCTATATACCGGAAAAGTTTATAAAGGATATTGCTAACAAATACAGCACTTCAAATCTGTTTGAAATAACCAAGCTTATTTCTTATATTCTTTGTTCCAATTTGTCTGTCTCGTCTTATTCCAAGTTTATATTGGGATACACGAACTCTTCGATCTATTCCACATACTTATTTTAATGAGTCAATCTATTTCATCACTGATCAAACTTAAGTTCCTTCAATCACATAACAGTGATAAGAATAGCGACAGAAAAGATAGGACCAACGGTCCAAGGAACAAAGACAAAAACAGAGAAGATGAAGGTTATAGGAGACCTTTCATTCAATTGGCAGAAATACAGGAGCATGCATCGAATGATGAAGATAAAGCAAACCTTAGGGAATTCAAGCCTACCAAAAAACACAGCAAACTAAGCAGAATACGACATAAGATGAGTAGGCTAGATTTGAATTTTAGGTCAACTAGTGAGAGAGGCTCCGAAGAGGATGAGAATGCGGATGCTCAACACAATAGCAAAGGACAAGATTCCAAGGAAAAGCATCTCATATCCGAATATGATACAAATTCAATAGAGAGAGAGCCCAATCTTAACCCCGAGAAAACGTCAATTGTCAATTTTGGGTCTGATAACATGAGGAAGAATTCAAAACATATTTCTCTTTCGCTTAGTCCTGCCAAATCCACCACGGAAAAATTTCCTACCTCTAATAGATCTTCTAAGGAATATAGAATGTCACAGGACTGCTCCTTGTTTAATGGTGAAAGATTAGCTCCGACGCTCCCTACGATGAGTAGAATATCTACAACTTCTTCTATTGGTTCGTCTACAGCGGCTTCAAGGTACTTCAACCCATCAAAAAGAAATGTTGTAGCATCATCATCGTCTTCATCGTCAGTGAAGTTCAATCCTTTACACCCTATACCAATTGACACAACGCCTCAAATAGAGTTGGCCAAACAACAAGACGAAATATTTAAGAAGAGATTTGGAAGAAGGCGTAGTAGGACCGTTGATGTATTTGACTATATAAAGAAGAATAACGCAGCTAGAAACAAGACCCCATTATCTCCACCACCTTTTATTAGGACCATCGATGAGACGAATGCGAGTATTATGAGACCGGAAATTATTAGGTCTCACAGTCCTCTTTTGTCCGATGATAATAACATTTCAAGCTGTAGTACAAACGAGATAGACACGAGTCATTTAGATCATCAAAAACCATCAAGATCTAGATCCCAGAGTACATCTTTTGTACAAAATAAGAGCGGAAAGAGCAAGTCCACCGATAACGAAAACTATAACGGAAAATTAGGCTTGCCTCATGGGTCGGGTCCTGCTTCGGTCTACAATAATACAAGCAATGCTAACTCGACTATTATAGGGACGTCGAGAAGAAGTAGTTCGATAGTCAATGCTTTGAGCAGTTTTGTTAATCTTCGCTCCCCCAGTTTATCATCATCTAAACAACAGCATCTTCAACAACAACATCAACTCCAACAAAAATTGGACATCTCGTTGAATGATCTACCACCGATTCCAACACCGGAATTCGGTGATTCATGCAAAGATTTTTTAATTAAATTGGCGCCATATGGGAAGTTCATTGGGGTCATTCTAACTGAGAAGGAAGATGATTTCAACAAAAATTGCTTAAGTTATTTATTAACGAACCATTTTGAATTTAAAAACGATCCCTTGGACATTGCCCTTCGAAAACTTTTAATGTTTTTAGAGCTTCCAAAGGAGTCCCAACAAATTGATAGATTGATAATGGAATTCAGTACGGCATATTATAAATCACAGAAAAGTTTCTGTAAGAAGACGGGAATTGAATGCACCTGGTTAAACTCGGATCAAGTTTATTTCATAACGTTCTCCTTATTAATGCTGCATACGGATTATTTTAATCCTAACAACAAATGTAAGATGACGAAGCACGATTTTGTGGATTTGGTTCATAATGATAAATATTCAAATGGTAACGAGGTTCCTATTGATATACTGTCATACTTCTATGAAAATGTCACAGCAAAAGAGTCCCCTAAGTTCAATTATTTCGTGATGTCACCAATGGCCTTGGACGATAGTGTCTTTGATAAAGATACATTTGATACAAATTTTGCTATTTCACTTTCATCCAACTCCATGTATTCTCCTATAGATATGATAAAAAAGGGTAGCATATTATCTAAGGAATCCTCTATTTCACCGAACTATTACCCATTAACAACTTCAACCAGTGGTTCAAATATACTCCCATCGACAACAGTTTCTTCAGGTCCATCCAATACTTCTGCCGGTAACGGGACTAACCTCGGAGTCAACAATAATAATAATACTAGACCGGCTTCAAACTCAATATCATCTTATTTTTCACATAACCCAAGTTCCGGCTCTAGCGGATATGCTACATTATGTCAAGATGATATAAACATTTATTCGCATATTTTAAATGATTCGTTATGTGACGTAAATTTGTTTTCAGAGGTTTCGAAATACTGGAAAAAAAATTCCATGAAAATGGATATGTTAGGAAAAGAGGAACATAGATACGAGAAGTGTTTCAGTATTATGAGTGGTACCAAGGGTGGATACCTACGTTTCCACAGAAGCCAATTAAATAAGTTGCATTTACCAAATTTTGAAATATTAAATGATGATAGCCAAGCTGGTTTCAAGAATTCGGAATATAAATATAGCAAAATCCTTCAAATGGGAGGGATAATGAACTTGGGTATGCCCACTAAAAAGTTTTCTATTGTAAATTCAGGTAAAATACACTGGAAAAAGGAATTTGCCATATTAACATCATTTGGGCTTTTGATCTGCGATAAAATGGATTGGATAAACCCGCAAATGATGAAGGATCCAAAATCAGGAACATCGAATTATATAATTGATTTCAAATCCGGCTTTTCCTTTGTTCCAGGAAATATGATAGATGTTTTTAACGGATTGTTTGCTGATAGTGAACGAGATTCATTGGGGAAGTCGCATTTTGCAAGTTTGATTCTTGCGTATTCAGATCATTATTCGGCAGGAAATCATACCAATAATGTCACGGCATCAAGTTGTAATATCAAACATGGTGAAAGAAATTTTGACTCATCTTCAGATGATGAAGAAAACGACAGCGGGCATATAGATAGCAGCAGCAGTAGGAGTGACAACGAAAGTGGAACTGATAGTGTTTCCAGTGCAGACGCCGCATCAAATGCAAATGTGGACGAATATAAAGAGGGTGGCTCTGGCGAGGATGACTTTTCGATTCTTCAGGATGAAGATGGCGATTGCCTATTATATCTACACACATGTCATCGAAATTTCATCTGGAAATGTGCCAACAAGTATGAAAGAGACAACTGGATTGATTCCATTAATTTGTTTTCAGCCTACGACGGATGCTACGTGGAAATTGGTAGTATAGCAAACACAATTTGTAACAAGCGGAAAATCACTGTTTCACAACGATTAGAAAGCCTAAACTCAATCAGATCAGAAAAACGGGAGAAACTGAAAAAATGTGAACGAATCTTGATGTTATTGGGGAAATGTGTACCTATTAGTACGAAGACCAGGATGGATATGATCAATGTTATAAGGCAGCTGGCTGTCAGAATGGATTGGTTAGTTTACGAAATCAAAAGAAATGAATTGTTTATAGGTGTCATAAAGTATGTGACGTATAAATTGCAGGTGGGGAAAGATGAATTGCATAATGGTAAAGGGGACAAGAAAGACCAGCATGGGGGTCATGATAACGATGATATTGATATCGACAAAAGCTTTCTGTTCAACGAAGATAGTCTACAAGAATGTCTGGATGACAGCGGTGGTGATGAGTACAATAACGAGTAAGGAAAAGAAGAATAGTATCAGGTTTATGTATGCATTTTGTTGTTTTATATATCTACATATTCTATATTATGTGTTATACTTTTTTCTTCTTCTCGAAATGTCTATCCAGCTTATTGCTACCTAGATTTAGAATCTTGGGGCAGCCATCCTTGTCTTTACCCAGGCGGCAGCATTCCCAACAGTAAAAGGCATCGTTGACACCGATATTTAAGTTGCAAATAATACAGTTTTTAGCCTTTTTGCCAAACGAGCAGTTTTCGCATACTCTAACTTTCCTCTTGGGCCTTACGTAAGAGTCGCAGATGGGGCATTTTCCATCACATTTTTCGCAAAGAAGGCCTATCTGTGTCCCAGGCTGTTTCAAACACATTATTAAGTCGAACTGGTGGCGTGACATGTTGTGCTGAGGGCGCTGTGTGTGTGCGTGACCTCTTTAATTTTTGTTTGGTACAACAAGTAATCTTGTTATGTTAAAAAGGTGAGAACTAATGTTAGAGGCAAGAGCTTCATAAGAACAATAGAAAGAACGAAAAAAAAAAAATCCCTTAGGGAAACCAGGCGGCGGAGCAAGTAGTATACAAGTACGATAAAGCAAGATGAAGGAGTGCCCGATTTGTTTTGAGGGCGACCTAGACGGTGACCAGTTTGGATGCTTAGAAGTTTGCAGACATGAGTTCCATCTGAACTGTATAAGAGAGTGGCACAAGTATAGCATCGACTTGAAGTGTCCCATTTGTAGGACCGAATCCAGCCACCTTAACGTCGGTGACGGCCAACACGCAGTCTCTGTAGATTTGGAGATGGGGTTTATGATCAAACATGCTCTTGAGCATGCAGAGGCCAGAACCACCGGCGGCGAGGAGGGAGAGGAAGAAGAGCAGGAAGAGCAGGAAGAGGAAGAAGAAGGGGAAATGGGTATCCTGAGTGAGATGCTACAAGACGGCCTGGTCATAGACGCCATCAAGGTGATACAGTGCGGCATTTGCGGAGACACAGATGCTGCTCGACTGAACCTGTACTGCCAAGACTGCGAAGCGATATACCACGAAACATGTCTACGTGGACTGGCATGCGAGGTGGGCGAACGCAATGCATGGCATGAGTGCACCGAATGTCGGTCCCACCAGCTGCTTGAGCTGCGCATGGGGTGCGTCAGCGAGGACCAGGTSGCCAGTTATGACTCGAGAGACTATATGATATTCGCCGGAGAGGTCCGGGACAAGCACAGCGTCCAGACAGAGCAGATGTATGACAGAATACGACACGCCAAGCACAGCATCCAGACGCACGTGCGGCGAGCATTGGACCAGTACCCGCTGGCCCTGCCCAGGGACACCTACAAGAACATCAATCAGCACGTCTCCCGCAAGCTCTACCGCTTCTCTGACAACAAGTACCTGCCCAACCAGCACGACTACGACTCGTTGGCCCGCAACGCAGTCCACGCAGAGCTCTTCCCCCACTACCACGTCGATATATAGTAGTATAACGTAACCTAAATGCAATATAGAACAGTATGATCCTCTAGTACGAGCCCTAAAAAACGGTGCGCGTGCGGGTGACCCGTCGGTTACACCACGTATAAAAGAACAAGATCGTCTCTCTACTTTTTTTCCATTTCTCTTCCAACTTTACTCTTGAAGAAGTGTTCTGAATAAGCAGAACAACAGCAGCATTTACAGTGACAGTGTCACATGAGCTGACGGGCTGGGCGACCAGTGGGTCTCCCGGGAAAGATAACATGTAGAGATTGTGTCTTCTTTTTTTCAACTTCTTTTTCTCTGTGGCTCCCCTATGATTAAACATTTTTAATCATATACCAATTGTTCCGACTGAATAGTGGTTTAACTATATGTCGACAACCCTTTTCGTTAAGTTTCAGCCTTGTATGAGGGGCGTCACAAAGAAGGAAAAGAAAAGAAGAAAAAAGAAACACTTTACCTTCATTATTATCTTTTTCTACGCCTGCAGCAGCAGCAGCAGTTGCTGCTGCACGTATTTCTATTTCCCCCTCAATATGATGATTTGTTGTCGACCGGGCGGACATATTAGTATCTGCTAGAGAGCCGCCATCTACTCGCATCGTTCTGTGTACAAATTTTTAAGAGCGGTGTTGATGGCACTACGGTTCTTTGGTGGAGAATTGATGATTGGTCACAAGACATCTGATTTTTGCGGAAAATGTGTTTCTTATTTCGTTGTTCCTCATCAGTGGATGCGGGCGATAAAAAGGGATTTGTTTTAAACTAGTTTACTATGATGATTTTTTTTTATATTCACACTGTACTAGATTGGTCTCTTTAACGAAGGGACCGGTTGATGACTACAAAATAAAAAATAACTGATTTAATGACTCTGAGAAACTGGTTTACTACGCTTTTTTTTTCGCATCCCTTCTTGCCCCTCTTGTGTAGCACTTTATATTTCTATCTCTCTTTCCCCTCTCTCTCCTACCCTTGTTATACCACTTATGGCTGTTGTATATTATTGAAGATGGCACATTTTTTACTTTTTTCACTCAGTTTCTCCGCAGATCCCTTTTCGATATAAAATATCAAGAGAATAATTAAGAAAGGGATAATTGTAAAAACAGCAAACAACAAAGTAGCAAGATCCACATCCTTACAAGACCTCAATGACTAGCTTGAAGGTGTTTTTCGCCGTCTACTTGCTAGGTGGTATCACGTTTTTGCCCTTGGTCCTTTTCACCGCTTATAAAGTCCATTTATTGTACAGTAACTTTAAATCCGCATTAGAAGAAGAGGAAGATCGTGATGATAAAGATAGGCTATTGACTCGCGGCATACGCCCGGATTTCAAAGCTGGTAAGCTAGAAGAGCTGTCCGGTGTAAAAGTAGTTAACAAGGGCTGGATCACTTTGACTAAGCAATATTACTACCATTCTTCAGAGGTGGCCATAATTCTGAAAAATTCTAACAACAACAAGGATTCTGATGTTGTTCAGCAAGAACAGATCTTGCAAAGAACAGAACTGAAAAAAAAGCAACGATTCTTCGCGGTGCTAAGACACGGCAATCTGTTTTTATACAAAGATGACACTCAGAATGCAAATCTGGTTCATGCCATATCTTTACAGGATAAATTCGTAACCATTTGGCCCCGTTACGATGAAACGGGTAAAAATGAACTACCCGATGCTTCCCTTTTCACAAAGAGAACCTGTATTGCCATCTTCAAAAACGACCTCGTTTCCATAGATTCCAAAAACCATAATGTCATCTTGCCGCATTTCGACCCACTTACCAGTGTGGAATCGAACAATGGGGATATATCCAACAACGATGCCACACACGAAAATCAGTCACCGTTTCATAACTCGAATCAGTTCTTCTTGTATTTCGAAAATAACATGGATAAGGAAGATTGGTATTACCAATTGATCAATACCTCGAAAAACAATAATACTGCCCCAACCAATTTGCTGAACCCTAATGTTTCTGCCAACACCGCCCATTTAAAAACCAAAGATATGTTGCAACTGATTCAAGACATCAACTCTACTGAGAACCAATTGACTACTAAATGGTTAAATGCTCTCCTTGGTAGGCTTTTTCTTTCCTGGCAACAAACTGACAGCTTAAATCAACATATTCTTGAAAAAATCTTCAAAAAATTAAATAAAATAAAGACTCCGGGGTTTTTAGACGATTTGGTCGTTGAGAAAGTTGATGTGGGTGACAGTGCCCCCCTGTTCACATCTCCTAAACTGCTAGAGTTGTCTCCAGAGGGCTCCACTAAGTTTTCTATTGATGTCCAATACAGGGGAAACCTGACAATTATTATCGCTACAAAGGCAAGTATCAACCTAGGGTCTCATTTCAAGCAAAGAGAAGTTTCGTTACAGCTATCCATAAAAATCAAAGAACTTTCCGGCCCACTTTTGTTTTTGATCAAACCGCCTCCATCAAACAGAATTTGGTATGCCTTCCAAAATGAGCCAATAATGGACTTCGAGATTGAGCCGATTGTAAGTTCGAGCAAATTGTCGTACAATGTCGTTACTAATGCCATCAAAAGCAAGTTTGCTGAAGCTATGAAGGAGTCCTTAGTTGTTCCGTTTATGGATGACATTGTCTTTTACCCAACTCCTAATGAAATCTACAGAGGTGGTATTTGGGAGGAACATGACTCTGAAGTAAAAGCAAACGTTTCCGTTACCGCTGAGACTCCAGGTACTAATACAAGTGCTAAGGCGCATTTGGCAGCTGTTCAAGAAAATGGAACGAAATCTTATAGGAAAATTAAAAGAGTTTCAAGAACAGAAAGAAAGAAAGAAAAGTTAAAAGGCATTGTTGACAGTACATCTGCGATAGCGGCGAAAACAACCACCCAGACAACAGTCACTGCACCAACGAATGACGACGTTTCCAGTTCTGAAAACTCCACTAAATCAAGAAAGTATTTCAAAAATTCAATCAAAAAAATTGGTAAATGGTACAAAGACAATGTTGGAAATTCAAGTGACACTGAAGACATAGATGATTTAGACATCCAAGATAGGAAGGATGATGACTCTGCTGATGAAAAAGAACCAGGTACTCCCTTACTAACTTCCAGCCCTAAAATGATTTCGAATAGAAGGCCTGTACCTAGGAGACCTTCACAGCAGGCGTTGAACTTACCATCTTCAAATGTTGAAGGCAAAAAGGAAACAGAACCAGAAAATTTCCCAGTTCCGCCTTCGTCATCAAATACAAATGCTTCAGAAATGTTTGCTAATAAAGAGAATAGGCAATTTTCTGTATCCTCAAAGGACTCTCAAAATGCACCTTCAAATGGGGAATCCAAAACCTCAAAACTTGAAGGCTCTCAAGCTTTTGTCAAAAAGACTTCCCCAAATCGCTTCAATGACGAGTTTTTCAAGCAAGATATGGAATTCGAAAATCAACGAGAGTAGAAATTGTGGGTAAAAAAAAATTAATAATAAAATAAATAATGTTTCAAGCTATACATACGTATAATTTAGTGAATAAAATAAGTCAGAATTCTTGGCTTTTGTTTTCTAACAGAAAGTATATATTACACTTATGAATATTTCTTCCCATCTAATTGAAGGAAAGAATAAAATAGATATGCACTAGTGGAGTCATTAGAAAAATCAGTATTTATAAAGTTCATTATTTAACCTGTACACTACCACGGATTCTGTTCCATGTCATCATTATTTGACCAAGCAGGACGTTGAGCGGTAGAAGATGGAACATTTAGTTCTTTAAAATAATCATCGTTACCTCCATTTACCACGCTGCCTTCAGATCCTCCATAAGCCTTTTCACTATTTCCTACATCGTCTTTATTTTCTCTGTTTTCGATTTCCGTCCCGTCTTCATTGTCAGAAGAGTCTAAAGTGTTTGAGTCGCTCCGAGAAATTTGTGGTTCATCCTGTCTTTGTTTAGTGTTTATATCATGAATTTCATACAAGTCATCTTGAATACTACCTGGTAAAAATGGTTGGAAAGTATGCGAATCAGGACCTTTTGAATACAAATCTGTCATTTCTGCGATCGTTGGCAGCACTAAATATGGAATTTCGTGTTCTTGCAGATACGCATTGAATTTGCTCATTTTGTCATCTTTAATTTTGTTGTTCAAAAATTTTCTCAATTTAGAATTGAATTTACTTTCATTTAGTTCATAATTATACTTCTCCATAGATTTCAGTAATTGAACTGGTGTGAGCCCTGGCAATAAATTCATTGTTGATATCAATGAATCCTCGCTGTCGAGTGTTGTAGCCACTTGCAACCATTGTAACAATTGGAACACCGGTTCAAGGTGAATTTGTGCAATTCTGTGGAATGACTGATAGTAAAATAATGAATTCGACATATCGTATATCCAATCTTTATCATCCTTGTTTACAGGTTTGTAAGAGGCCACATTTCTAAGTATTGGATCTGAAAGATCTATCTCACCAACATCGCGAATTAAAGTCATTGGAAAGCGCTGCCACATGAAATCATCAATAAGCACCGGCTTAGGAACACAGAAATCATTGTTTTGTATCCATGATTCCAGAGTCGAGAGATTTAATCTAATCTGGATAGCGTGTGCCCTGGATAGCGATCTCTTCTTTTTATCTTTCAAGATCTTATTGAATAAAGTTGTGGCGAACCATTTAACAGATATAGAAAGACACTGTTGTTGGAAAATTGGGTGAGTTTGATGTAAATTGAGGACGTATAATAAAGCACCAAATATTTGGACAATCTTTAGTGGTGAAGGCTTCATTTGTTCTTCAAAAGATGGAGGGTATAAATGTCTCAGAATCTCTTTATCATAAAATACTGAAATATTAGATTTGTTATCATCATTGGATGATGCTCTATCATCTGAGTCGTGCCCGCCTTGTTGTTCCTGTTCGTTTTGATTATCCTGATCTTGGCCTTGTGGCTGATGTTCTTTTTTTTGTTGTTTCTTCAATTGTTTTGTATTCTTTTCCTTTAATAAAAGCTTGGCCTGCTTTCTCTTCTTGAAAAAGTTCCAGTCTCTTTTGTATAAGGTCTGTTTGACATCTTGTATAGTCGTGTATGCTAGTAATGTTGAATCTATCAAAGAAATCAGCCTGGAATGAATAGACGACGTTAGCTCTATGATTATGGAATGAATGGTGTTTATCAGCTCTTGTAACACACTCGGATGTCTTTTGAAAAATGATTCATCCCTGCAAAGATAATAATAGAGGAATGACAGGCAACTTAACCAATATGATTGTAACACAATGTCACCGGCCTGTAAAGAAGCATCTGTGGAGACTAATCCTGCCGCCCCATTGGATGAAACACTAGTCAGTATCTTCGTTAAAGAGAGATTGATCAGCGACTCCACCAACGATTTAGATTTTATCTTGTGGTCAGCATATCTAGTACATTGGTAAATTAAACCTGCTGGGTATGTTGTCATATGAGGTTCCTTTTGAGGAAGGGATATTAGTAGGTTCAAGATTTGAGGGATATCAAAATCTGAAAACTCCAAATATTGATCGGTAGATAATTTATCAAAATTAAAAGTACCATGATAATCTTCTGTATATGTTGGATCGATAAAAGCAGAAGGTCTTTGAGAATGGTCCTTGTCCTTATCGTCCGTATCCAGGAAGAGATTGTCATCTGCAGCAGAAGATAAAGTGAGCCCAGCTACCTGCAAGTCAATATTATCAAACGTTTCCTTGGTAGCGGCATCGTCGTTATTAGTCATTAGAAAAGAAGAGCCCTTTGGTGGAGATATTTGCGGCACTTTATGGTTTTCAGTACGATATCGAAACATATTGTTTTGTTCCAAGAATTCGGAAAGTGGCGAATAGGGAGGAACCATATCCCATGCAGACAGCCCAGCCTTATTAGTCAAATTGAACTTTATCTCGTCGAAAGCATTGAACAATTCCAAGCAGCAGTTCCTTCTTTGCAGACAAAAGCCCCACATTAACGGCGTGTAGCCCACAACGTCATCAAAAAGGTTCAAGTCTAGTTTCACGCCACTTGGGTTCCCATGTAATAGCTCAATGTAGTCTGCACGGTCATACACAATGATATAATGAATTAAAGCTACGCCCGTAATAGATTTGTCATTAACGTTCTTCACTTCGCTCAAGTAATCTTTAAACGTGGTGAACTCTTCGTCACGTTCCTCATCGCTAATCAGCCTGACCAATTGTACCCAGGGGTCGCCTTCCAATATATCTTCCTGCTCCAGTTTAAGTAACGTCGACTTTATTAGCGCAACTTTCTCCTGAGCATGGGATGAACCCACTGGTTCTTCCATCGTGCTGTCTTCAATTCTAGCATCGTCCCATACACTGTCCATTTCTCTCGAGTGTTCTTCTAGGTTCTAGCCACTGACAGTGGGGAGATCTCTGGCTGCATATTCACTACCTATATCGTCTTATTATGATGACCTTTTCGTTCACCACGCAGAGCCCAAAAATCACAGCTAACGACAAAGGCGTCAACAAAGTGAAAAAATATTGGTAGAACAAGATAGTAAAAGTGGTTGAATAGGCAGGATCTGGGAAGCAAGAAAAGACAGCATACGAGCGAGTCGAAGGAAGTATGGTTTTGGCTGATTTGGGGAAGCGGATTAACTCTGCTGTGAACAGTGCGATCTCCAACACACAGGATGATTTTTCCACATCCGTGGATGTTATGTTAAAGGGCATCGTGACTGCGCTGCTGGAGTCGGATGTCAATATTGCTCTGGTTTCCAAGTTACGAAATAATATAAGGTCCCAGCTGCTGAGTGAGAACCGTAACGAGAAGGCCACAACAAATGCACAAACGAAGAAGCTGATTCAGAAAACTGTGTTTGATGAACTGTGTAAGCTGGTCACTTGTGAGGGTAGTGAAGAGAAGGCCTTTGTGCCCAAAAAGAGAAAAACGAACATCATTATGTTTGTCGGGCTGCAAGGTTCTGGTAAGACTACCTCTTGTACCAAGCTAGCGGTCTATTACTCGAAGAGAGGTTTCAAGGTTGGTTTAGTGTGTGCGGATACTTTCCGTGCTGGTGCGTTTGATCAATTGAAGCAAAATGCTATAAAAGCAAGAATTCCATTTTATGGGTCATATACCGAAACAGATCCTGCCAAAGTTGCGGAAGAAGGTATTAACAAGTTCAAGAAGGAAAAATTTGACATAATCATAGTTGATACTTCTGGTAGACATCGTCAAGAGGAAGAATTATTTCAAGAAATGATTGAAATATCCAATGTTATCAAGCCCAACCAAACCATCATGGTTTTGGATGCATCCATCGGTCAAGCCGCAGAGCAGCAATCCAAGGCTTTCAAAGACTCATCTGACTTTGGTGCTATTATATTAACCAAGATGGATGGTGATGCTAGAGGTGGTGGTGCCATTTCTGCCGTAGCAGCCACTAACACTCCAATTATCTTTATCGGTACCGGTGAGCATATCCACGACTTGGAAAAATTCTCACCCAAATCATTCATATCCAAATTACTAGGTATCGGTGATATTGAAAGTCTTTTCGAGCAATTGCAAACCGTTTCCAATAAGGAGGATGCAAAGGCTACTATGGAAAACATTCAAAAGGGTAAGTTCACATTGTTAGATTTTAAGAAGCAAATGCAGACCATAATGAAAATGGGTCCATTATCAAACATAGCACAAATGATTCCAGGAATGAGTAATATGATGAACCAGGTAGGAGAAGAAGAAACCTCCCAAAAGATGAAAAAAATGGTTTACGTTTTGGATTCCATGACGAGGGAAGAACTAGAGTCCGACGGTAGAATGTTTATCGAAGAGCCTACCAGAATGGTTCGTGTGGCCAAAGGTTCAGGTACATCCGTATTTGAAGTGGAAATGATATTAATGCAACAGCAAATGATGGCGAGAATGGCACAAACTGCAACACAACAACAACCGGGTGCACCCGGAGCCAATGCCAGGATGCCTGGAATGCCAAATATGCCAGGTATGCCAGGTATGCCAGGTATGCCCAATATGCCAGGTATGCCAAAAGTATCGCCACAAATGATGCAACAAGCACAACAAAAACTGAAACAAAATCCCGGTCTAATGCAAAACATGATGAATATGTTTGGAGGTAGCGGAATGGGCGGTGGAATGGGCGGAGGAATGCCTGATATGAATGAAATGATGAAAATGATGCAAGATCCTCAAATGCAACAAATGGCAAAGCAATTCGGTATGGGTTAAACCTCATTGTTCGGATCTATATACATATATATACATATTTCAAATATTAAGTTTAATTCACTCTTTCAACTATTATTAACATAAAAATACTCCCGTTAGATTAAAACATGTTCATTTTTTTTTTGCAGTATAAAAATACATAAATAAATAGATGATTTTGCTGTCACGGAACAATGTTCAACCTTCTGACACACATATGCATGATTTACTATTTTCATGATTTATTGATTACTACTTTATCATTTCTTTTCTACTCCCGGCAAGCTGTCCAAGGACACAACACCGTTGGCGATAAGTTGTGGGTCCACAAGTTTGTCCCTGTGTTCGTACAGTATTTTATAACCGGATTTAATGGTACCTTCAGTAACCTGCAAGGTCTGGCCAACTTTTGCTGCAGTGATAGGGATCCTAAATAGCAGGACGTTTAAATAAATGGAGACAACAGCAATAGTAATGGGAGATTTACCTGCAATTTCTTTGATTTCTTTACATTTCTTTGCAGTGTATTCAGCAGAGGTGGTGACTTGCATTGGTAAACCCAAATGGGAACAAAATCTAGGGATGTAAGTAAGATTTTGCGCACCACTCATATTGTCGGTATCGATCTTTAAGAAACCGTCCTCACTCTTGCCTCTTAAAATGTTTTTCACTATTTGTAATGTCTTCCCAAATTCTTTGGTCTTGACATGGATCAATGATTGAATTTCTTTAAAAGTTCTTGCCACTTTAGCACGTCTGCAACCAATCAATATGGACGCAGCCATAACACTCTCCATCGATTTCCCCTTCAATAGCTTTTCATCATGACAAAGCTTATAGGCTTCTTTGGCACAATCCTTTACAATCTTGGGTAATTCAGCAGCATCACACAGCATGGTGATCTTGGCAAATGCGGCCTGTACTTCGTTATCCTTTTTATCCATGACGTTTTTCCCCTGCGCCTTATTCAGTTCCTTGGTAAATCTCATATCTGTGGTTTCACCCTTACCGATCCTTGTCGATAGATTATTCCCATCTAATAATGGATTTGATGCTTCACCAACACGACTTGGGTCATCACCGTTATGGTCATCGTTGGAAAACGTTCTCCACTCAGATCTGGTGTCCACCAGCTTATCAGATAGTACAAGGCCGCAAAGAGCACATACGACATCCCCCTCACTAAATCTTTCTACGATCTTTGGTGGATAGACCTTACATTCCGGGCACGTTAAGACGATATTAAGATTAGGACCCCTTCTTCCTGCTCTTCTATCTACGCTCTCCCTAGACATCATTATGTGTGTCTGCTACTCCCCTTTTTTGTCACTAGATCGTCCACACTAGTGCCTATTGCTTTCTCTTTCAAAATGATGTTTCTCTTACTTTTCTGTTTCTTATGTCGATTTGTAATGAAATTTTTCAACTTTATGCAAAATTCAAGACGAAACCGCTGAGGAGAGCAAAATAAAATGAAAGAACACCAAAACACACTATACGTATGTTTACGTGCGTATATATAGGTGTCATGCGCAATGCAAGGATATGAGAGATATCATAGAAGACAATAAAAAGGCTGAAGTAATGGGGCGCTTTAGTAATGGAGGGAGTATAACGAGTTCTCTAACTTTATCTGATTTCACCTTACGTAATCATAAAAAGGGCATTACAGCATTGCGGATTATCAAAATGCCATCAGTTTCTAAGGTGTCAGTCCTGCTATCTGGTGATAGCGATGGCCTCTTTGTCATCTGGGACTTGGTGACTAAAAGGCCCATTACGTGTACACAAATCAAAGATCATCCACACATTATAGCGTTCCAATGGGTGGGTAGCACCGTACTGTCTATTCTCTGCAAAGATTCCATGCTACGAATGTTCAAGCTGGAAGCATCAGCCTTATTATCTACGGATTTAGTGGTTGGGGAACGTCAGTTTAATAAAACGACGGGTTTGCAATGGGCCCAAATTTATGAAATGCCTGTAAATACATTAAATTTTGCGAACTTTATTATGGATTCTCAAGTCGAGTTAAAAGATGGGAAGGATAACGAATCGTATAGACTTATCTGCTGTCATACTAACGATTCAGAAGCTATAGATATATACCAGATAATGCAAGATCCAAAATTCAAACTACAAAGACCTTTTGATAATATTAATTTCCCCGAATTTTTAAAGAAGCAAAGCCTTCTAGAAATATTTAACGTACCCAAGGACTCCAAGTTCGGTATTATAATGAAGTTGGCCAAATTAAATGATATCATATTTTTAGGTTTTGAAAATGGATTTATAATGGGGTTCACAACCACTTTTGATGAGGAACTCCAGAAGGGCGTTGCGGATTTGATCCATATTTCCAATGACCATTACCCAAACCCAATACTAAATATGTGCATTAGCGGGGATGAACTATATAGTTGTTCCACGGACGGTTTCATAAGCAAGCACAAGTTTTCAATAGACCTTTTAACACGGCCTGCGGCAGAATACATTAAAGATGACACATTACTGATTAAATGTTCTAGTACTTTGAAAGCAAGCAGACCATCTAGAATCGATCTTCCCCTAAAGAACATAAGTCACATCGATGTAATATCAGACGATTACTTAGTCGTGAGTAATTGGTCAGGCAAAACAATTGTTATAAATGAGTATACTTCAGAAGTCTTGCAAACTTTTGTGAAGACAAGAAACAACTTGGTCGCCAACGACAGTTCTATCGGAGACTTAACGAATGGTAACAACTCAAATACCGAATCCAGCTTGAAATCGAAGAACTATAAAGTGGGGTCGATGATCGGGCTAAAATCTTTTGATGTGCAATCAGATGGTTTGAAAGTGGGGGAACTCAGACGCATCAAAACCTTGGCAAAATTCAGTTGGTGTATTATTGGTTATGATGACGGTACCATAAAACTCAATAGACTATAGTGGTTTTTTTATTTTCGTTATAGTTTTTTAAAGAAAAACCATACTCATGGGTACGGACTTAATTATATATATTAATGTGTGCAAGTGTAGTAACCTATGGCCATACGTAGATTGTGTCTATAAAACTGCCAACTGTTATCGATCATTTAATAACTTTTTTAAACATACTTGAGTTTAAACCAGATGTGCTGTTTTTCTTCTTGTCGTTTATCAAATGAGGGTTGTAGGTTGAATTTAAACAGCTGCCACTTCCGGCAGGGTTTGCGATTAGTAGTTTCATCTTTTCCGATAGTTCCTTGACGAGCAGACTAATGGCCACATCAACATTGAGATCATCCATGCTATCTATACCCACAAACCCATACTTCCATTTCGTTGCCAGCTGTCTCCCCATCTCAATTAGCATTGGACTCGCCAACTCATGATTAACATGAGAGCAAACAATTATACATGGTGGCGGTGAATCAGGAGACGAAGGGTCTAGTTCAATGGATTTCAGTTTAGTATTATAAGATCTTAATTGCTCTATCTTGGCGGTCTTTTCTTTGTTATTTTTGCTCCAAAGATGTTTCAAACTGTAAACCAATGAATATATGTCGTCTTCTTTGCCTTCTTCCCATCTTTTCTCATAATTTCGGAATTCAGTCCAAGCATCCAAAATGCAATTTCTGATTACTTTTAATAACTCAAATCCACCATCATCAACTCTCTCCGCATCTGTTCTCAGTACATCATCTCCATATTCTGGGGGGCCTCCAGCATGGTTTAGTTCAGGGACCGCACTATAGATAAAAACATAGCCGTCAATTTTACCATTTAACTCAGAAGCACCAGAGGCAACCAACAATGAAGTGGTGGATACAGGCTGTCTTGGCTCGTCTGCTAACCCATGCAAAATGGATCTTCCTAGATCCCTGAAAAGTGATACTTCCAAGAATGGCACTACGCTATCAGGACTGAAACCAGGTGTATCAATAATATCAATTTGGATAGGTGTGTATTCAGGAGGAATGTAATTCAGAGGCAATTTAAAATGGTTAGCAATATTAAACTTATCTGTTTTGTTATTCTTGAGGACATCTGTTTCTTGATTTTCATTAGAAAAAGTCTGGTAGAACGGCGAATCGGACTTATCTAATGACAAAGACCTCTTAGAATGGCTTTTATTCTGTAATCTCACCGCTTGAAAATTATCGGTGGATGCTTGAAATACTAATGGTGACAGTAATACATTTCTAGAGACTTCTGGGGATGGGAAAATAGGCTCTAGAGTTTGGCTGCTTGGGGAGCGAAGGGAAAGTCTTTCATGAGCTTGTTCGTCTAATATAGTTCTAGCCAAGATCGATGTAGGAACGAAGTCAAAAAGCCAGTTAGTTTGGTTTCTTGTTGGGTAGTGAACCTCATGAACTATATTGACTGTCAGCCTAGATATCAGCGATGTCTTACCAGTAGATGTTCCCCCCAGAACGGCCAGCCGTATCGGTCTTTCTTCAGATATCTTTTCTGACATATGTATAAAATTGTAGAGATAACCTAAAACGATAAAGCACTGAATGCGTGCTAGCAACGAGACCCCGAGATACGACAGTTTAAAGAGTATTTTTCCTTAAATTAAGGTTTGATAAGAGTGCTATTGTTTTCCAATTAAATGTCTTCCATAATTTTTCAAGTTAAACCTCGCTGCGATGGGCATAAGTGAAAAAAAAAGGGAATACTAAGTATATATTACTTTGATTTAGGAAAGATAGACGGGCAAAACAATCGTCAAGTGGATGCATGCATTAGTAGTTATATGTGTAAGGATGTTATGTACGGTATATTTTTGTATTTAAGTGGTTCATTTTCAATTTGGTTTTTTCAGATAGCAATCAGGATGTTGATATTCTCGGGTATCTATCGTGTGTTCACCATTTCATACTCTCATATGGTTCATGTGTTTTGTGATGGAGATTGATTAGACTTATAAGCTCTTGTTGTGGGGCCGCCGCCGATGCCGTAAAGCGTATTTAAGACATTACTGTGGAATCCGATATGGTTTGTCGGGATAGGTTTTGCGCCATTGAGGCCAGATCGCGGTTGGTTTAGCCATTGAGACATGTTGTTTTTTAGTGTTTGTGATTGTGTTTCCAGTAGGGAAGAAGAGGATGAAAATGGTAGTGTGGCCATGCGCGGACTTGATTGCGAAGGTGCTGTGGATAGAAAGGATGACGACAATGGAGGAGACGGGGATGCCAATGTTGAGGTTTGAGAGATGAGTGAGGAGATACTCGAAGACATACCACTTTCGTTTTGTCGTATGTTGGAATTAATATCGCTAGCGCTATGCTTATCATCTTCCATCTTGCATGCATTTTGCAATTCTTGTTCCAGCCTTCTAGCATTACTAAAAGCGGTCAATAAGGTGGGAAGTTGTTTCTGTAGTGATGTTCTTTGCATCATCAATGACATATCTGAGGTAGACGAAGATAGTCTTCTTTCATCCAGACGATCGAGTACTCCGTTAGATAGGTCATCACTGTCCGATGAATTAATTGGTGTCAGATCATGCGTTAACATGGATGCATCGACAATACTATTGACAAATGAGCTGATATYTTCAATTTCCTTTCTTTCATCGATAACGGGAAGACCCTTGAAACGACCGTTTTCCGGTGAAGGGGACGATGACAGCAGTCTTTCTTGTAATGCCTTATTCTCATTCAATAACCAATTCAGGTTTAATGAATTGTACATCGATTCTATATCCAGGAAGACGTGTAAACACTCTTCAAATAAGGAGGAAGACGGAGATCCCACTTCAGAATCTTCTAGCTGCTGAATAAATATCTTAATGAACGCTCTGTACGATTTTATCGTTTCTCTTAGTTTCAGTTCATTCTCATTATTTACCATTTCGTGTTCGTTGCTTTGTTCCTGTAGAAAATGCCATATGGTCACCAGCTCATGATCAATAAGCAAAAGCTTGGATCTAACAAAAATGCCTGCGATTTTCATTCTCAAATGGCGCAGCCTCTTCATGGTGTATATCCAACACTCTAGTAATAATGTCATCGAGTTCTGCAATAGTATGTCAACTCTATTATTCTCTATCGTCCTAGACATTATGAAATCTCTCATCTTGTCAATGTCTTTAGATAACGACTCAAGCGCAAGGGACGATTTTTCACACTTTTTGATGCATTTCAGGCTCAAATCCTTGTAAAAACTATCGTCCTCGTTACCGTTATTTTTATCGCTATCATCGTCGCTATTGTCAGCGCTTCCTTTATTACTCCTGGTCGTTTCGACTTCAAATTGAATCAAAACACTCTTATAAAGGGACCTAATGTACCATGATTGATGGATAACAAACTCTAGCTTAATTATGTCCGTTAGAATCTTCACTAAAGCGTCACAATTATTCAAGGTGGCCTTGGATAAATGTAAATCCTCCTCGTCATTCAGCTTTATTTTCCCTTCCACCTTTCGTTTTTCGTCGTTTATCATCGAAGAGATCCAGCCAGTATTACGGTTGCTATTGGCTCTACTGTCTTCATCGTCCTCTGTATCATTGAGACCAGCCCTATGAAATTTGCTAATAATGGGATCTTCGTCCATTTTTGATCTTGAATTTCCCGAATTGAGTCCCTTCAGGTCATAGTCAGGCTCCACTATGCGGTTTCCATTCATACTATAGTAGCGAAAGTTCTCTTTGGGGTTCGTTTATATGTCTTTTGTTACTGTAGAGTTCACTGCGAGGAGATGACTCGTTGTATTTCTTCTGGGCCAATGGCCGTTTCGCAAAGTGTAAAAATAAGATTTGTTATATTGGGTCATCGGGACGAAATACCACGCTTGGGAAAACAAAACAGTAGTCGACGGAGCAAAAAGTCCTGGATTGATGGCTTCTGTGTTACTGCCCCAATTGCGTACAGGATGGCACGTAGACCAGGCTATTGTCACGGAGAATGAACGGCTCGTGGTCATCCGTTTTGGTAGGAAAGATGATAGACAGTGCATGATCATGGACGAACTATTATCTTCGATCGCTGAAAGAGTGAGGAACTTCGCAGCCATCTACTTATGTGACATTGACAAAGTCCCGGACTTTAATGAGATGTACGATCTCACAGACCCCATGACTGTAATGTTTTTTTACCAGAACAAGCATATGATGTGCGATTTTGGTACGGGGAACAACAATAAGTTGAACTTTACGGTGGATGACAAACAAGAAATGATCGACATTCTAGAAACTATATTTAGAGGAGCCAGGAAGAACAAAGGACTGGTTATCTCTCCGTTTGATTACAATCACAAGCGTGTTTCATGACTTGCTGTGTATATGTAAAGCGGGCGTATAACGTATATACTAGTAGGTAAATAATGCGGAAATTTTGATAGAATACAAAAAGCCTCAAGGCATGCTGGTCCTGTTGAACCACTCATGTGTACAGCAGTAAAATGAAGTGACGACAATATAGGCAGCAACCCTTTTTCCATAAAACAATGGAGTTGAAAAACAACAAAATGTGTCATTGCAAGAGTAGCATCTTGGTCAAGTACAAGACGCGCCACGCCAACAGGCTGTTATGACTTCTTTAGGCAGGGATAAGCTAGAAAGTACGTTGAGAAAAAGGTTTTTCTACACGCCATCTTTCGAGATATATGGCGGTGTGTCAGGTTTATTCGACCTAGGTCCTCCTGGTTGTCAGTTGCAGAATAACGTAGTTCAGCTGTGGCGAGAACATTTTATAGTGGAGGAAGACATGTTACAGATTGACGGGCCAATGCTAACCCCCTACGATGTTTTAGACGCTTCCGGTCATGTTGATAAATTTACAGATTGGATGTGCCGAAATCCGAAGACTAAAGATTACTATAGGGCTGACCATTTGATTGAACAGACGTTAAAGAAAAGACTACTCGACAAGGATGTTGATCCACTGGACCATAAGCGTATGGAGGATGCATTGGCCACAATTGATGGATTTACGGGTTCCGACTTGGTTCGTACTATGCAAGAATATAGGATCAACGATCCAGTCACTAACGATGTTTTAGATGCACCGACTCCATTCAATTTGATGTTCCAGACAAATATCGGGGCATCGGGTCAGTCGAAAGCATTTTTACGACCAGAAACTGCTCAGGGACAATTTCTAAATTTCAACAAATTGTTAGATATTAATCAAGGTAAAATTCCGTTTGCCTCTGCTTCAATTGGGAAATCGTTTAGGAATGAAATATCGCCCAGGAGTGGATTACTGAGAGCGAGAGAGTTTTTAATGGCAGAAATTGAGCATTTCGTTGACCCGTTGGACAAGTCGCATCCAAAATTCGATGAAGTGTCAGATGAGGAGGTACCATTACTATCACGCCAATTGCAAGAAAGTGATGAACCTCACCTACCCGTTAGAATGGCTATTGGAGAAGCAGTAAAAACCGGAAAAGTAGAAAATGAAACTCTGGGATACTATATGGCAAGGATTCATCAATTTTTGTTGAGGCTTGGGGTCAACAAGAACAAATTTAGATTCCGTCAACATATGAAAAACGAAATGGCACACTATGCCACTGATTGTTGGGACGGTGAGTTATTGACCTCATATGGATGGATTGAATGCATAGGCTGTGCTGACAGAGCTGCATTCGATTTGACAGTGCATTCCAAAAAGACAGGGAAAAGTTTGATGGTAAAGCAGAAACTAAACACTCCAAAGGAACGAACCAAGTTGGTTTTAGAAGTAAATAAGAAACTTTTCGGACGGAAATTCAAACAGAGGGCAAAATTGATCGAATCCGCTCTATTAAGTTTATCACAAGATAAGCTGTACAATAAGCATGAAGAACTGAATAAGAACGGTAAACTTACCTTCCAAACAAATGGTGAGACCGTGGAAATTGACCAGAACTTGGTTTCTATTGAAATGAAGACAACTTTACAGCATACAAGAGAGTACATCCCCAACGTCATTGAGCCCTCATTTGGTTTGGGTCGTATTATTTACTGCATATTTGACCATTGCTTTCGGACAAGGCCGGATGATGACGAAAGAACTTATTTCTCATTCCCGTTATCGGTAGCACCAATCAAGGTTTTTATTACAACAATATCAAATAACGAGAAATTCCCTAGTGTGATCAAGGAAATGTCGCAAATTTTGCGCACAAAAGAAATATATTTCAAAGTCGATGATTCTAATACATCAATTGGTAAAAAATATGCACGTAACGATGAGTTGGGTACGCCCTTTGGCATCACCATAGATTTTCAAACTTTGCAAGATGAAACTGTAACTCTGAGAGAAAGGGATTCTATGAGACAAGTAAGGGGGACCGTTGAAGAAGTTATTTCGGTAATCGACAAGATGGTTCATGACCCTATAAGCGAATTCACGTGGAACAAGTCCACAGCAGGATTACTGCAGGTAGCAGTACCCTGAATAAAAGCTAATTAATAAGGGAGATTTAGATACTGAAATGATGTTTTAGAATAACCAAACTATATATATAAGGATAAATTACAAAAAATTAACTAATAGATAAGATTTAAAAATAAAAGATATGCAACTAGAAAAGTCTTATCAATTTCCTTATTTCTTAACAGCCTTTTGGGCAGCCTTGGTAACCTTAGCGGCCTTTTCGGTCTTGTCAACAGACTTGATAACACCGACAGCGACGGTTTGTCTCATGTCTCTGACAGCGAATCTACCTAATGGTGGGTATTCACTGAAAGCTTCAACACACATTGGCTTAGATGGAATGAATTTAACCAAAGCAGCGTCACCGGACTTCAAGAATTTTGGATGGTCTTCCAACTTCTTACCAGATCTTCTGTCGTTCTTTTCCAACAATTCATCGAATTTACAAGCAATGTGGGCAGTGTGACAATCCAAAACTGGAGAGTAACCGGAAGAGATTTGACCTGGATGGTTCAAAACAATGACGGTAGCGTTGAAAGAAGCAGCAGCCTTTGGTGGATCGTTCTTAGAGTCACCACAGACGTTACCTCTTCTGATTTCCTTGACGGAAACATTCTTGACGTTGAAACCAACGTTGTCACCTGGAACACCTTGTTCCAATTGTTCGTGATGCATTTCAACGGACTTGACTTCAGTGGTAACACCGGCTGGGGCGAAAGTAACAACCATACCTGGCTTGATAACACCGGTTTCAACTCTACCGACTGGCACAGTTCCGATACCACCGATCTTGTAAACATCTTGCAATGGCAATCTCAATGGCTTGTCAGTTGGTCTGGATGGCATTTCAATGGCATCAATGGCTTCCAACAAAGTCTTACCCTTGACGACACCGGCCTTGGTTTCCTTTTCCCAACCCTTGTACCAAGAAGCGTTAGTGGTGACTTCAATCATGTTGTCACCGTTCCAACCAGAGATTGGGACGAATGGAACAGTCTTTGGGTTGTAACCAACCTTCTTGATGAAGTTAGCGGTTTCCTTGATAATTTCTTGGAATCTGGATTCGTCCCAGTTGACGGAGTCCATCTTGTTGACAGCGACAATCAATTGTCTAACACCTAGGGTGAAAGCCAACAAAGCGTGTTCTCTGGTTTGACCATCCTTGGAAATACCGGCTTCGAATTCACCGACACCACCAGCAATAATCAAGATAGCACAATCAGCTTGAGAAGTACCAGTAATCATGTTCTTGATGAAATCTCTGTGACCTGGAGCATCAATAACGGTAACTTGGTACTTTGGAGTTTCGAACTTCCACAAAGCGATATCAATGGTGATACCTCTTTCTCTTTCAGCCTTTAACTTGTCCAAAACCCAAGCGTACTTGAAAGAACCCTTACCTAATTCGGCGGCTTCCTTTTCAAACTTTTCGATGGTTCTCTTGTCAATACCACCACACTTGTAAATCAAATGACCGGTAGTGGTAGACTTACCAGAATCGACATGACCRATAACGACAACGTTAATATGAGACTTCTCTTTACCCATTTTGTAATTAAAACTAAGAGTAGATTGCTATGCTTTCTTTCTAATTGAAATGAAATTTAATTAGGAATAAGGAAGAACAAAAATTGAAACTTGGAAACTGAAAACCATTTATTAACTTAAATATCAATGGGAGGCCATCGAAAGAAAAAAAAACCAAAAAAAATTTTCAATAATAAAAAGAAACGTGATAAAAATTTTTCTTTTGCCTTTTTCGACGAAGAAAAAGAAACGCGGTAGAGCCTTGTTTCTTTTTCCGGACCCTTGGCGCGGGTAATGGCCAGCCCTCAAAATGATGCAAGAGGGGCATGCTTTATGCGGTGCATGGGCGCATCCGGCCGGCGCGGCGATGCGTGCCACCCGAGAGAAGCCCGGAGAGAAAAAAAAGCAGAAGAAACTATACAGATGCAGGGTGTGTGGGGGAAGCAGTATGCGGTGTGGGTGTGATGTGAGGATCTGCGGTCCTAGAAAATTAAATGTTCGAAGGTTTTGTTGCTGTATGCGATATATATAATTGTGGTGTTTATTACGTATGGACAGATGGCTTTCCGTTTTTCAAACGCTCTGGCCTGCCAAAGTCGGGTGGTCGCTTTCTGTGGTATGGCTGTTGATGTCCAGGCTGTCGATGATTTCGTTCTGTGCCTCCATGTCTCTGAAGAACTCTCTGTTGGCAAGGCTAGAGGAGGAAGCAGATGGAGACGTCCTTAGTCGGATGCCGCCTTGACCGTTGTTCCTGCCTCCGAACAGAGGGCTCACCAGCGACTTGGTGAACCTTCTCGCTGACTTGGCGATTCCGCTGAAGAATCTGCTCCAGCGAGATCCGTCTTCTATGAGGTCCCAGTGAGGTTGCTCGTCCAAAGACGGCGATATTTCGTTCAGCTCGTCGCTGTTTTTCAAGTGTCTGTTCAATTTAGCGTAGATCCATCTTCTGCCGGCAAACTCGACCAGGAAGAAAATGGCGAAGATCCCGATGAAGATGCCCACAACGTTGACTTCGTTTTTCTTGTTCGATGTAGGACAGGCATAGATGCTGCGCACTTCGAAGAAATAGGAACAATTGTGCAGGTTACCAATGTACGCTATCTGCGCCTTGGACTGGATCTCTTTGTCACAGACGAAATTTAACAAGGTCGCCTTCTTGTCCTTACCATTCGGGCATATCGAGCCGTTTTCGTATTTCAAAGTCAGTTTCTTGGTGGACGAGCCACCAACTAGCACGGGTTCTGTACTGAAATCACCAATCGACACCAAGCTATCCTCATCTTCATGGTCCACGTAAAACGCACCCGTTAGGTTAGACAGTTGTTGAATTTCAGTCTCGCCAACGGGGCTGGAGCAGATCCCCAATGTAAAGTTGGTGTCGTAGCCCCAACCTCTCACGGACCATTTCGTCTTGGAGGATTCATGTTTATTCTTCCCGGTTTTCTGTTCTTGACCGTCTCTTAACTTGTTTGGAGTTGATGAAAGTTGTGATAGATCGATGTATGATCCAGTGACCGGGTTGGTCACTGCGCAAAACAACTCTTCGGTGTTCCGTTCTTTGGGACTCGTGATTGCCTTTTCTTTATTCTGAATGGTGACGTGTTCATCTCCTCTGTTTGGAGGCCGGTATATATGCAAAAGTATCGGTATGCATACAATTAAGATGCACGATAGATATATCAAAGAAGATCGCTTCAGCATCTTTCTTGCATGTGGTCCTGTGTTGTTTGACATCTGTTATGTCTTCTATAAACACACGTCTTATTATGGATTGGTTGACCTAGTATAACACCCCTTTTACTTTTTGCGTTGTTAGTTTAGGAATACTTGGCGTTTTCTTTTCAAACCCTTTTCGCTTCAGTTTTCTCTGTTAACCACACCCGAATACGGAAATACGGCATAATGCAATCCCAAAATGACAGTAATGTAGCGGACAAATATAAAGAATGTTAACAAACGTCCAACAGCTAGAAAGGTTTTTTTTTCCATCACAAGAGGATAAAGCAGTTGGTTTCTTATCTTTGTTTTTAAAAAAAACCTTTTCATATTCTTAACTAGACTTGTTTTTTTCTTCTAGATGACGTTCCTCGTTCACTTGGCCTTTAACTGTAGAATCTTATTGGTGTCACAAAAAAAAAAATATAAAACGTTTTCGAAAAAAATAAAAAAGTAAAGTATACATCTATTACAAAGCTTTCTAAACAATCGCACAATATCGTATTATTGTCGAAGTAATAGAACTAAGAATAACTGTCTTTATAAGGATTGCTAGCTATTAAAAATATAACTAAAATAACGATCATAATCAAAATTAGACTTTAATTATGCAAACAGTTTCGGGAATCCTGCCAACAACATTAAGTCCATCCGAGCTTAAATCTGATGATGAAAGAACTTTCCAGTTTGACGAAGAGACCGAGGTGGCAAAGCTTGTGGACGAAAGTGAAGATTTACGAAGACTGATTAACAAGACTACCCAGCTGGGTATCAAAGTCGACCATATTCACAGCAAAACAGATCAAGAGATTGCCAGGTTGGAAAAAGTGATCGAAGAAGTTGCTAAAAATGATAGTCTCTTTAGGTCTTGTTCTAGTAAGCTCAAGCGAAAGAATGCGTGTAAACATGCTTCAGACAGTGAAAGCAGTACGAACACTCAACTGAAGAGCCTTTCTCACTTGCATGGCCGTCACGACCATGATTGGAAGCAAAAGTTAAATAAATGGTTCCGAAAGAATAAAAGTAAATTTGCCATACGATCGGCCAGCGATCTGAAAATGACAGATGTAGATAACCTGTTTCACTCGCAGACTAGATTTGTAGAAGATAGCAAGTCGCCATACTTTAGTGAAACAGATGGCTATATGAACGGTTTGGACATCATATCACCATTAACCCCGGATGATTTCGACGATAATGAAAAGTGTGTTAAACTCGATGAACCTAGTCAAGCATGTCCCAATTCAGACCTGAAGAAGACTTCATCAAGTCCCACATTTGGAAACCATGCAAACAATGAGCTGGTCGTGAATGGTACAGAGAGTATCGTTAGTGAACCTCCCTTGCAAGAAAGTAAAAAGATCATTCTAAAATATCGAAGCGTTAGAACATCTCTTAGCGCCATAGGTTCTGCGAAAGCAACCTCCAAAAACAATAGCAGTGTGTTTCGCATCTTCCACAAAAGCTCAGGCCTTATTGACAAAAATCAAGAAGACGTGCCACGAATGTGGGATGTGGTCAGAAATAACTTGGAGAAAGAGGTTTTTCTTTTACAAGAAAGATTCAAAAGGTGGACTTCAAAGCACAAAGATACTGGAAAGACTCAAGTCCTTAACAGCAACTGTGTAACCATCCCTTTATCACTATCCGAATCGGGGCCAGGAACACAGTCGGAATCTGGATTCTGTTCCATGCTTGGGTCAGAAGCCCTGCTTCAAGTACAAGCTTGAATGCGTACCAGAAGTAGATAAAAAAGCGCCTTTTGCTTGCCAAATACAGGCAAGGGCGTGCTATAAATAAAAATTCAGATAATGCCAACTATAAACAACATTGTTTATTATTCTCACATATGTACTGCATTCTTGAAATTGAAACGCGTTAATAAAATACAAAATTCTTAGCACACACGCGACGCGTTACCCTGCTGATAGAAAAATAATACGCTATTCATGTGCTGCATTTAAAACCATGTGTGACATTTTTAATGGTATTATTGTATATTGTTTTCTTACAGGAGGAGAGTATAGGCCATTTTACAGAGTGGCTACGTTAGTTCATAAGGATCAAAGAGAATGACGACCACATCAACGCTTACTGGAAGCACATCTTTGTCGAGCACAGCAACGGCTTCGACTTCGGCAGTTAGAGGTACCGACGGATGCGTGGTTTGCGATACCGGGGCATCGTGCCCTGATTGCCCTTCAGGCGAATACTGTGTTATGACTTCATTAACGTGCGACAGCTGTTCCACCTTCTCTTGTGTCAAGCAGCCCAGCTCACAACTAAATGGTTTAAACAGTACTTCCACTAGTTCTAGTTCTCATAGTTCTAACAAAAATGGAGAGATCATTGGAGTCACACTGGGCGTTATCGGTGGTGTAGTGGTTATTGTTTTGGTGACGTTATTTTTTATCAATGAGAAATACTGGAAGCCTAGAAGGCAAAGAAACAAGGCTTTGAGATTAGAAGAGGGATCGCGAAATTATGGGAACGAAGACGAATACTTTGAGGACGAAGATGAAGACGACGATGATGATGATGATGAAGACGACGACGACGAAGACGACGGGGATATGAGAAAGGATGAAAATTACACCAAGTTCAATGCGCCATTGGTTCCTCCAAACCTCAACGCCCCCGGAAATAGAAGTTCTACATCCACTACGCGCACAAGGGCCTCTAATATCCTGCCCATTGCCTATATCCCCGGTGTGACAAGCGCACTGACTGCTGAGAAGTTGCAGTCAAAGCTACGTTCGAGCGCTAAGAGACAAAACGCAGCCGGCGACATTAGATCACATATCACGTTGGGCTCGTCCATCCTAGATGGCCTAGATGAAGAGTACGATGACCACAACTTGGGCGCAAACAGGGACTCGGAAGATAACCTGATAACTGCCATCCGTGCCAAACCGAAACTGGTTCAAATAGCTGAGGAGGAGAGCGACAAGGAAATCCAGGACCTAGACATCATCGAGGAGCAATCAGAAGCGGACGACCTTACAGAAGATGTTCCGCACATCAGAAACGACGAAGACGAAGACGAAGACGAAGACGACGACGAGGGAAGTTTCATTTTGGATTTAGAGATCCCCGAATCAATACGTGAGGGAACCAAGGACGAACGCGTGGAGAGCCCGTTCGAGGACAAGTTCCAACTACCAGACGAACAATAGACCCAAGTTCATCCGCCCACTACGAAAGCGTACCCGAGACTCCGAAACCTCCTCCACCCCCCCCCCCCATATCAATATTCAATACACTCCGCTTATTTAGACATCTACATACTTCGGTATAAGTACTTTTTTACTTCTTCGAGCCCCCATCGCGGGTTCTACAAAGCAACAAGAACGCATTGCAACCCTCCCCTATCCAAAAGCCGCGAGTGGTACATAGGCGTAATGACTTTGGAATGTCACGCAGATCAGCACCGGCTCACGCTGCACTGAGCCATTTTTCACGCACCAGTCCTCTCTTTCTCTATGGGCGGAGCTAAAGTAAAGTCCCCCCACTGTGTTAGCATGATGCTCGAGATCAGATTATCAGAGCAGCGCTCGTTACCCGGCCTGCCAGCGGGCCTAAAAGCACGTGCACTATATCCCCGCGCCGGGTACCCGCCGGGATTTCCGTTTTCCCACCGCTATTATCTCTCTTTCGTTTTTTTTTCTTTCGGGAAGACCGGCGGCGTTTTCCGTTCCGCTCGCGATCTCTGAAGAGCTTCGAGAAATGAAAAATTTTCTCGAAAAGCCAAAAAAGGTACGAACGTAGACTGATAGAGATGCGTGATTCATATATAAACAGTTTCCCGATCTTTTTGGTTACGTACATACTTCCCCCTTATCTTTTAGTTACATACTTGATCACGGCTTCTTAATTAATTAATTTTCTTGTTCTCATCATTCTTCTTGTTCATTCATTCACACACTCTTTCTTTTTTTTATATTTAGCTTTTAGATCTAACTGAAGTACGACAGAGAAGTAAGCTCATCTCACGCCGCTCTATATACTTACCTCTTCAGCACACAGAATGACTCAATTCACTGACATCGATAAACTAGCTGTCTCCACCATCAGAATTTTGGCTGTGGACACTGTCTCCAAGGCCAACTCTGGTCACCCAGGTGCTCCATTGGGTATGGCTCCTGCTGCCCACGTGTTGTGGAGCCAAATGCGTATGAACCCCACCAATCCAGACTGGATCAACAGAGACAGATTTGTCTTGTCGAACGGTCACGCCGTTGCCCTGTTGTACTCCATGCTACACTTGACCGGTTACGACTTGTCCATTGAAGATTTGAAGCAATTCAGACAACTGGGCTCTAGAACTCCAGGTCATCCTGAATTCGAGTTGCCTGGTGTTGAAGTCACCACCGGCCCATTGGGTCAAGGTATCTCTAACGCCGTCGGTATGGCCATGGCTCAAGCTAACTTGGCTGCTACTTACAACAAGCCAGAGTTCACTTTGTCCGACAACTACACCTACGCTTTCCTAGGTGACGGTTGTTTGCAAGAAGGTATCTCTTCCGAGGCCTCTTCTTTGGCTGGTCATTTGAAATTGGGTAACTTGATTGCCCTCTACGACGACAACAAGATCACCATCGATGGTGCCACCAGCATCTCCTTCGACGAAGACGTCGCAAAGAGATACGAAGCCTACGGCTGGGAAGTTTTGTACGTTGAAAACGGTAACGAGGATCTAGCCGGTATTGCCAAGGCCATTGCCCAAGCTAAGCTATCCAAGGAAAAGCCAACTTTAATCAAGATGACCACCACCATCGGGTACGGCTCCTTGCACGCCGGCTCCCACTCCGTTCACGGTTCTCCATTGCAACCAGATGACGTTAAACAACTAAAGACCAAGTTCGGTTTCAACCCAGACAAGTCCTTTGTTGTCCCACAAGAAGTTTACGACCACTACCAAAAGACCATCCTAAAACCAGGTGTCGAAGCAAACAACAAATGGGATAAGCTGTTCAGCGAGTACCAAAAGAAATACCCAGAATTAGGTGCCGAATTGGCCAGAAGATTGAGCGGTCAACTACCTGCCAACTGGGAATCTAAACTACCAACCTACACCACCAAGGACTCCGCTGTCGCCACCAGAAAACTGTCGGAAATTGTTCTTGAAGACGTTTACAACAATTTGCCAGAATTGATCGGTGGTTCTGCCGATTTGACACCTTCTAACTTGACCAGATGGAAGGAAGCGCTAGATTTCCAGCCACCTTCTTCCGGTCTAGGTGACTACTCCGGTAGATACATCAGATACGGTATCAGAGAACACGCTATGGGTGCCATCATGAATGGTATCTCCGCCTTCGGTGCCAACTACAAGCCATACGGTGGTACTTTCTTGAACTTTGTTTCCTACGCCGCCGGTGCCGTTAGACTGTCTGCCCTATCCGGTCACCCAGTCATCTGGGTCGCTACACATGACTCCATTGGTGTCGGTGAAGATGGTCCAACACATCAACCTATCGAAACTTTGGCACACTTCAGATCCCTTCCAAACATTCAAGTTTGGAGACCAGCTGACGGTAACGAAGTTTCCGCCGCCTACAAGAACTCTTTAGAATCTAAGCACACTCCAAGTATCATTGCTTTGTCCAGACAAAACTTACCACAATTGGAAGGTAGTTCCATCGAAAAGGCCGCCAAGGGTGGTTACGTACTACAAGATGTCGCTAACCCAGATATTATTTTGGTCGCCACTGGTTCCGAAGTCTCATTGAGTGTTGAAGCTGCCAAAACTTTGGCCGCTAGTAACGTCAAGGCCCGTGTTGTCTCTCTACCAGACTTCTTCACTTTCGACAAACAATCTCTAGAATACAGACTATCCGTCTTGCCAGACAACGTTCCAATCATGTCCGTTGAAGTCCTAGCTACCACATGTTGGGGCAAATACGCTCACCAATCTTTCGGTATTGATAGATTCGGTGCTTCCGGTAAGGCACCAGAGGTCTTCAAGTACTTCGGTTTCACCCCAGAAGGTGTTGCTGAAAGAGCTCAAAAGACTGTTGCATTCTATAAGGGTGACAAGCTCGTTTCTCCTTTGAAGAAAGCTTTCTAAACATCTGATCATGAATCATCAGGTTTAGTATGATATTTTTTGTCAACAATGAAACACAAAACTCTATACAAACTAAATACAGCTTTTTTTATAAAACAGTCAAAGAAAAAAAAATAGTTCCCCACTTTTAACGATACTACAAATATTCATAATCTTCTTTTTTTCTTTCCTGATTCTTTTATATTGCACTTGATGAAAAAACCTGACCCCTATGGTCTCTTAGTTTCTTTTTCTCCTTTGTGCCAAAGCAGGCCGAGTTTGAGTATCAAACTCTTCGAGCAAATCGTATCATTTAATTTATACAAAGCCAGGTTCCAGCGGGCATACTTATGGAGTATCAGGACTTTCTATTATACTATTATAAGAGATAAATAACTGAGAAGTAAGTGGACGAAAAAAATGACAGTTGGAGAACCAAAAATTTCAGTTGCGTTTATATGTTTGGGTAACTTTTGTAGATCGCCAATGGCTGAAGCTATTTTCAAACATGAAGTGGAAGAAGCCAATCTAGAAAATCGTTTTGATAAGATCGATTCCTTCGGCACTTCTAATTACCACGCAGGAGAAACCCCTGATCWTCGTACAGTATCTATTTGTAAGCAACATGGTGTTAAGATCAACCACAGGGGTAAGCAAATAAAGACCAAATGTTTCGATGAATTTGACTACATAATTGGTATGGATGAATCTAACATCAGAAATCTGAAAAAAATACAACCAAAGGATTCTAAAGCTAAAATATGTCTCTTCGGTGACTGGAACACTAATGATGGTACCGTTCAAACTATTATAGAAGATCCTTGGTATGGGGACATTCAAGATTTCGAACACAATTTCAAACAAATCACGTATTTCTCGAAACAGTTTCTGGAAAAGGAGTTATAGACTAGGAAGAATAATAAACTAATCACGTGAGGGGTCTATATTGGGCTAGAGAACAATTTCTCGACCAAAGGTAAGACTACAGAATGGATTTTTTAGATACTATATTTACTTAGTTAGTATGATAGGTTTTAAATAACTAAAAAATAATCCTTTTTACAGCTTTTCAAAATCATCTTCATTATATACAAAATCATTTCCGCAGCGTCTCGCTAACCAACTCTTTTTATAATCGAAATATCTCCAAGATTCTTCTTCAGATTTGCCCATTCCTGGTGGCAATTTTTCGATCTCTTTATAGTACCAACAACGGTCGACTCTGTTAAATAACCAGTTTCTATTTTTGTAAAGCTCTCTAGCGGCTAAAAATTGTTCATAGGAACCTTGGTAATGATAGAATATGAAAAACAAAGTATCAAGGTCGAATTTCATGAATATTCTTGCTAAAGAAGTTCTAGAATAGATATCGTCATGCTTTTTCGATTTTATTTTACCGTCCTTATCGAACTTATCGGTTGTGTCGTTTTCGCTATTTGTTAAATTTAAGGGCACATCATAGGGATAGACAAATCGGATTGGCTCACTGGGGAAAAATATTGACGTTGGATGAGGTAAAGATAACGGTTTTGTATAAAGACATGGCGAATCAGCATCTAATGAATCAGGACAATTTAAAAGAGAGGATTCTAGTTGTGATACCATTTTTGGCGACATTTCTTGAAGAGGTTGCATCAGGTACTTTTTCGAGTCTAACCAGTATTTTAATTCGTCGCTAAATAACGGATTTTGAAAGGCTGGGTTCGTTTCTATATCGTTTTGAATAATTTTTTGGATTTCTTCCGTTCTATCTTGCGGAAAACTCAATTGTTCCTCAGAATCGTTTTCGGATTCTTTCTTTTTCATGGATACATTGGTAGCTGGTGGACTGTGGAAGGAATCATCCAGCTTCATTGTATCATCTTTGACTGTATTCAATGGCGTGTCGATTGATACAGGCGTAGGAGAAGGAGACGCCGATTGAGAAACCGATTCAGCAGCTTGTGCCGATGAATTTTCCACCGTATCCAGCGTGGAAGTCTGCTTTAGTGGGACTTTTTTCTTGGGAGAACGCTCTTGTTTTTTTGTTGAACGAATACTGGATACAGAAGATTGATTGTTTGCTTCTTTGGGAGCTTCTTTAGGAGCCTCACTATTATTAACTAATGAAGGTTGGATTTCGCAACCCATGTCTTCGTAAATTGTATCATACTCGATGAAATCCGGATCATCGTTATTTTCAACATAGTATTTAATATCGTCTTGGAATTCTTGCACAGGTTCTGGCTCCATTTCATTATTTTGAAGTTTCTTCAAGATATTTTCTAAATTGGCGATATGAAATTCGTGTCTTTCTGTCTGTTCCTCATTCTCGTGAGCCTCGAACTGCTCTAGTTGCTTTTGTAGCTCGTCTAAACACTCATGAATGAACACAACTTGGTCTCTCTTTTTAAGTTCTTTAGGATCCTTGATTATATCTGGATTCGTCAAGGCTTCTTTGGAAAATTGTTTCGTTTTCATCAATTTCTCCACGGACTTGAATCTTTCCATGCCATTTTCGATGAGCCTTCTATTTGTCATCAGCACGTTCTGCTTATCCTTTACGTCCTCTTTGCTTAGCCATGTTTTTATTTGGTCCCTATGTTTTTGTAGTTTTTTTATCTCTCTTTTCAGGTCTGATTCTAGCTTTTCTCTATGCGATGAGTTTGAGGGGTCTGTAGATTGAAATTTTTCATATATGTCGTCGAAATCTTCAACACCTTCTTTCACTTTCTTCAAAAGCTTATCAATATCCTGTTGTAGTTTTCTCTGAGACATGTTGGAATGGGCGGGTTTTCCACGCAATGAATGAATGAAGTAGAAAAAAACAGTCAATTACAGTTCCTGATTATCTACCGATGCCAGGTGGATGCTACTAATCCTTATTACTCTGCACTTGAATAGTTTACTATATTCATTGTTGAAGCGCTCTCAAGCTAAGAAAAGTTTCGTAGCCAAAATTAACGGAAGGGCAAAAAAACCACAATCAGAGGGTAATCGTAAATCTTTCATCACATGACTATCACATGACTGGGTTCAAGTGTAATACAAAATAATGTAACACAAGCGTTAACAAAGATAAAGTTGAGGAAAGGCGAAACCTTTATAATACGTCGTGATGATGTGTCGGTTGGTTTTGATCGAGAATGCGCTGGAAGTCTCTCGCAGAGTACCGTATGCTATGAAATGATCATTATACTAAGGACCATAGTTATACTGCAAATTCTAATTGTGCGTTCATTCGCTGTGTCCTTTTGTTCTCAATAAAAGACTAATCGAAAAGTATATAGCCAACACTTATGCTAAAAAAACTCTTTAAAAAATAACGACACCAGCAGGATTTGAACCAGCGCGGGCAGAGCCCAACAGATTTCAAGTCTGTCGCCTTAACCACTCGGCCATAGTGCCTGAAATATTCCGGAATAATGAGTTGATAAGTTATTTAAATTCCTATACAAATTACAAATGAGCAGATCTTTGATGTCGACGTACTTAAAGTAATGTGTGTTATTGTTGATAATTAGTTAGTTTAGTAAGTTGTAATAATTAAGAATAAGCAGTTCTTTCTTATTATTATATAAGARAGGTATATAAAACACACGCTGATTGGTTATATGAAATCCAATGGTTCAGATATAATCCAGAGTTATTTTGTGATGTATCTGATATAACTCGTCTCCTTAAATATCAATTAATAGATTTTTAATTTATTTTCGACAATCACCAAATTGTTTATTCGCTTACATTCTTTTCCCATATTGTGTACTAATGGATATATAAATTGTTTTTGAGTTTACTTACTCCAATTTATACGAATAAGTGTACATTCGTAGTCACCTATTCCAACACTTTGGGATTCCATTATTTTTTAGTGTCAAATATTACGTATATAGATATACTTAGAATTCTCCTCGTGGAATTAAGAATCCATAAAAAGGAATCTGCAAATTTGCATCATATGATAAATGATTCTGTTTGTCTTTTTTATATGTTACCATTCATTGATTCTATTACAACACCAATGCTTGCGCTTCAGCATCCATTAATTTCGATGACAGTGTGAATCTTCTTTTACTAGTCTTGAAATTTATGTCATCTTTTAACACCGTATATAATAGTAATGGGTGGGCGATAGTAGAGTCATGTTCGAACAGAGGCATCTGGTATAACTCTTTATCTTATATGTTGATTAAAAGTTGTTTTCCAATGAATGTCTTTTTAACTCTATCTTCACCAATTACCAAACCTGGTTACTACATAAATGTCAGTATATATAAATTCTGTGTCAATGACATTATCTGATGGTCACGACGGGTTACCTGTTAATGACTACTATCACAACAATAACTTCTTTGGTCATGGAGGGTTCGCAACCCCACCTCATCGTACGTGTTTTATTTGATTCGTTGAGTGGACAATAATTTCGGTTCGCTAGCCTGTTTTATTTGTTCTTAAGTGCGAAGGCTGAAACATTACATATTTTTAATTGCTTCTACTTCATTAAACAACAAGAAAGTCAGAGAGAGTAGAAATAGTGATTGGTGCAGATAAGCTCCAAAATGATGTATATCTCAAATAAATTAGCGGCATACTTGCAGACTTTATTCTACAAAGACCTATTTTCCGTATAATGCAAAAGAAATCAGCAGTGTCACCCAAATGAAACGGGGAATAATCTGTTCAAATCTCTGACAAAATGTTTCTACTTAAAATTCAAATGAAGTATATTTTACGAACAATGCTTCTATAAAGTTGGCTTGGAACCAAATTTAATATTTCTTGGTTGCTGCCCTCTTTTCACCGGGAACACCACCATCATTCGTTTCAAGAGGTCCATTATGCAGATAGTACTCCTTAAATAGATGGAACGTTAATAAATGGATCAGTGCGGCACCAAAGAGAAATGGGTATAGTGGGACCCGTCCAAGCTCTTCTTTATGAAATATCTCATCTCCTATAGGTTGCCATTGAATGAATATATTAAATGAGGCTAAAGAAACATATAACAAGAAAAACTGCAAGCAAAATTTATACTTAGACCACTTGGGATGTTTCTTTTTTGTATCACAACGAGAGCACCTAATTCTCGTGCATCTTGACGGTTGTATGTTCTTCTTGTATCTATACCCTTTTTCCATCCAAACTAAAAAAACCCCAAGCAGAAACAATGGCAGAATATGCCACAATATATTTCTCAGGATGTTCAAATACAAAAGTAAAAAATATTGCATCTGGTACAAATGAGTGTTCGAGCATTTTCACCAAAAATATCAATCTCATTGCTTTGGTGGTAAGTCTGATCGCTAGTGGTGGAGGAGCTTCATCCTTCTCTGTGATAGTGACTTTAGCACTGCCTTCTCCAATACTTTTCATCATAAAGTCACAGATCTTTCAAGAATGATGTTATACCATTAAGAAAGATGAGGCTTGTAGGGTCCTTCTATTTATATCACGATGGTTTTGTCCGCGCCACTAAGAAAAACATTTAGCGTTGACATGATTTTTGGCTAAAATCGTCATGGAGGTGAAATAAAGCTACTAAAAACGATTGTTTATGGTTGTTGATGACGCAATAATTAACAATGACGAAGAAAAAGTTATCTTACAAATTTTTTTATCCAATGGATTTAGTGAAGAATTTGAAGTCAAATGGAAAAGAAACCATGCTCTAGTTTTCATCAGGCGCAAATTAGGTATAGTTTTGCTCAAACTACGATAAAACGATTTAATACTTGTAGTAATAGTGATAATATGTATTATATGCCTCACCGCCGAATGCAGAGGTACAATTGGTGAAGACGTATGAGAAAAGGAATAACCAGTGTTTAGATCAACGGGCTTTTTAAGATTTCCACAAAGAGGTTGTTATGCAATAAGGTATAGAAAATGAGGTGAGTTATTATATGTAGCTATGACACAAAAAGCAACCCTCGCTCAATTTGCAGGCAATTCCTGCCCTATGCTCTTTTACATCTTGGAAATTCGTGCCAGTGCAATCAACTTTTATAACCCAAGATGAAGGCAAACGGTTGCTAACAACTTGCGTTGTACCAACAGTTGGGATGACCTTTCCTTAGCCTTTCTCGATATAATGTTTCTAAGATAACAGTGCTAAGTAAATTCGGTCAAATAAAAGCGACAAAAATCTGTTTTTCTATTATTGAGTACATATTCCAGTGAATAATATACATCTATTTTGGTTTTTTACTGCAAATGCCTATAAAATTCAGGCACATGATGATTAGTAAATCGCATATATCAACTAACAATATCTTGGAACTGATTGATAAAGGTTCTCCAGCTTTCTATGTCATCGTACAGGTTACATTCAGAAATAGTGTCCAGAATTACCTGGTCCTCACTTACGATCAACTGTAAGACTGTTGAGTCATTCTCATTGGCATTATCGCTAACGTCCTTCATTTCTATGTCATCCTCTGTTCCAGCAATTCTGTATCCCGGAATGCCGTTATTAACATCTGGTGGTACACTTTGGCTTTCCATAACAATACTAGTCTCTGTATTTGCTTGGTTAGAAATGGTGCGATTAAATCCGAGGTCATTCGTACTATCTGCCACTACAGGTTGCTCCTTGGTATCTTCTTCATCTTTTTCTTCCTCAATAACGGGCTCAGATAAAATTTCGTGCAAATTAAATTGCTGAAGGCCTTCTTCTTTCAACATCATCGCCTCGGTTATGCTAGGACGCTTGCCCTTGTTCGCCGAAGAACGCCTTCTTCTGGACGCTTCTACCACACTTCCATGCCGATTAGTTCTTGGCGCCGGGTCGGCGTTACTCGTCAAGGAATTTATATCTTTAGTTAATTTGGGGAATGAAGCTGTTTGGTCCGGTTCAAATTTTGGCGAATTTAAATTTGAATTGGGCGTGGAAACTAGTTTGAAAACTTTCTGAAGAACTATCCTTGACCATTGTATCCACTTCAATATTTCAGATATTAGATCCAGATTATCGTTGCTTATGTCGAATTTTGTAATATTGATCAGTTTCGTGGTAAAATCATTCATCAAATGTATCTTACTGTTATAGTTGTTGCTAGAAAATAAATCAATAATAGGCGGCGTCGAAGGTGAAGAAGGAAAATTCGACAAATTCGAAAGCTTATCTATAACCAATTCTGATGGTATAAAATCTTCAGGAAACCAGATGAACTCTGTAAAATCATCTTTATTTGTGTTTGCTGTTATTTCCATGACTAAGGAAATGCCGTTAGAGAAATTCTCGGCAGATTCATTTATCCAGGATTTAGTCTCTTGTGAGTATATATATTCATAGAATCGGTACTGTGAATCGCTTTTGTTTTCATCTAGGTAGATCTTAACTAAAGGTACCTCCTGGTTATTCTCGTCCTGAGTTGAGATGTATATTCCAAATTTGTCATTTAAGTTGGTTCTGACTTTGAAATTCAAAGAGTTGTCTTGAAAATATTGTCGAATGTAGTGTGATAGTTCAGTAAAATATTTAAACAGGTCCAGCTTTCCTTGATTATTAAGAGATGTGTTACTGGAATCTAAGCTTTTGTCAGAAGAAGTGTTATTATGAGAGCTTGAATCTGATTCGATATGGGAATATGCATCTAAAAGATATAAGAATTTCAAATTATTATGGAAAGCCTTCAAATCGGGGTACTTGGTTAAGGAATTTAAAAGAATATTGCTTCTTTCTTGTTCGCCGTCTTTTACGTTGAAATAATCGAAGTTATCAAAATTAGAAGCTAGCACTAATTTGACGTCTTGTATTCTGTCTTGTTTCTTATTGTAATCTACGTCAATCACAATGATTTTGGATGCAGTGGATAACCTTGAAAGTTCGTTGCTCAATTCCTCAGTGAAGGACTCTAGGCCCAAGGTCTGACAAAGTCTCGTAATGTTTTCCAAGGTTATGGACCCGGGCTTATAATCTTTAAATAATTCAATCATGGAGTTCAAAGTCTCCATATAGGAGTCTGCTTCGACCATTTCACAAAAAAGTCCTGTTGTCGTTTACTTTTTCCTCCCCTTGGTTCTATTTGGGCGTTTGCTCTTTAGAATACTAGTTGTTCTTTTCAAATGCAAGTTTTGTTCTCAAATAGGTAACACTCATTTGATTTCTGAAAAATCAATTGTTGGAACAATTGCGTTTTGACGAAAAAACTGTTGCAAGATTTCGCAAGAAGCACACTCCTAATTTAAGCACCATATACCTGCTCAAGAACACAAGAAGAGGGCAATACATAATGATGTTCCCTATTTTAACATCCTGCACCTCTTTCGTTTTGGATATTCCTCCTTTCTTGGCTTGAGAAAAAAAATTTTCACATTTCGATTTTTTTCTGCAAAAATGTTATTGGCATGGAAGTACAATCAACTCAGATGTTAAAATGGGTTTATAGCTTAGCGTTTTGACACTCAATACAGTAATATACTTGAGAATTATATACCGATCGCTAGACGAGAAACCATAATGGCACAAGAAATTACACACCCAACTATTGTAGACGGCTGGTTCAGAGAAATCTCTGATACCATGTGGCCAGGTCAAGCTATGACCTTGAAAGTTGAAAAAGTGCTACACCATGAAAAGTCCAAGTATCAAGACGTTTTGATCTTCAAGTCCACTACTTACGGTAATGTTTTAGTTTTAGACAATGTCATCCAAGCCACCGAGCGTGATGAATTTGCCTACCAAGAGATGATTGCCCATCTTGCGTTGAACTCCCATCCAAACCCTAAGAAGGTTCTTGTTATCGGTGGTGGTGACGGTGGTGTCTTGAGGGAAGTTGTCAAGCACGAATCTGTCGAGGAAGCTTGGTTGTGTGACATTGACGAGGCTGTTATCAGATTATCAAAGGAATACCTACCAGAAATGGCTGCTTCTTACTCTCACCCAAAAGTTAAGACACACATCGGAGATGGTTTCCAATTTTTGAGGGACTATCAAAATACTTTTGATGTAATCATCACCGATTCCTCTGATCCAGAAGGTCCAGCTGAAAGCTTGTTCCAAAAGGAATACTTCGAACTATTGAACAGTGCTTTGACAGAAAAGGGTGTGATTACCACTCAAGCTGAGAGTATGTGGATCCACCTGCCAATTATTAAGGACTTGAAAAAAGCTTGTTCAGAAGTTTTCCCAGTTGCTGAATATTCTTTCGTTACTATTCCAACTTACCCAACTGGTACTATTGGCTTCATGGTTTGTTCCAAGGACAAGACTTGCAATGTTAAGAAACCACTACGTGAAATCTCCGATGAGAAGGAAGAAGAATTATACAGATACTATAATAAGAGAATTCATGAAGCTTCCTTCGTTCTGCCAACTTGGGCCGGCAAGGAATTGAATTAGAAGTAGATAGTTAACTTACATAATATCAAGATTTCTTTAGCTAACCGTTTCAATTTTAGCTATATTAATAAATATCCTTAGTACTGCTGTTCAAAGTAAATCATAAAAATCATAAAAAAACTTAAAAAAGAGAAGAATAACAGGGAAAACAAACTAACATGATTATTTGTTGGCAAACTCACATCAACGTTGTACAACACTATGTCAAAACTGGTCATATCAACATCAGTCTTTCAGTCCCAAGTAGCAGACTTACTACCATGCAACAACCGCCAAAAATCGCAACTGACACATTCGCTATTAAACGCGTATAGTCTTCTTCCACACTTTGATGAAGTATTAACATTCCCATACGTTAAAAAGAATGAACTACTTGAGTTCCATTCCAAAGCGTATATCAATTTATTAATTAATGAGAAACTCAATAGAATATTGCCTCAAGATATCGACGATCCCGTAGTGGAGTCTAAATGGTGTGAGTTGGTTGAATTGACAACGAATTGGAAGGAAAAAGTCAATCGGAACTTAGTAGAAGGGTTTCAGAGGTTCACTTCAAGAGATGATCTCTATGGTTATTACAAGAGTCAGTTAAAAGCTTTTAATGACGACGAAGACGACATTAGTTTTAATGAGATGGATTCAGATGAAGAAGGGAGCACAAAAGACCATTATTTCCTCGAGCTTGAAAAAAGAGAGTACAACCTGGAGGGTGATTGCCCAATTTTCTCTTACCTTCCCATGTACTGCCAGGTCATAACAGGAGCCACTTTAAATTTGCTGGATCATCTCTCGCTCACAGAACGCCTTATTGGTATAAATTGGGATGGTGGAAGACACCATGCCTTTAAACAGAAAGCAAACGGATTTTGTTATATAAATGACGTGGTATTGCTAATTCAACGGTTGAGGAAACTGAAATTGAGCAAAATCACATATCTTGATTTCGATCTACATCATGGGGATGGCGTAGAAAAGGCTTTTCAATATTCAAAACAAATACAGACAATTTCTGTACATCTTTACGAGCCTGGATTTTTTCCTGGAACTGGTTCTTTGAATGATTCACTAAACGGTAAGAATACTGTTAACATTCCATTGAAGCATGGTTGCGATGACAGTTATTTGAACTTGGTCGCATCCAAAATCATACATCCTCTAATAGAAAGGCATGATCCTAAGGTAATAATAATTGAATGTGGCGGTGATGGGCTTTTAGGTGATAAATTCAATGAATGGCAACTAACGATACGAGGTCTTTCTCAGACAATCGTAAATATAATGAAATCGTATCCGCAAGCGCACATGTTTCTACTTGGAGGAGGTGGATACAACGATTTATTAATGAGTAGGTTCTACACGTACTTGACTTGGTGCGTTACCAAGGAATTTTCCATTGCAAGAGRAGGTGAGGAGGACAAAAGCCAAGATAATCCATTCACTACTCGTTATGATGATGATTCAGAACAATTCATAAGGGAGCATGAACTGGTTGAGATGTACAATGAAGAGAACTATCAGTACTGGATATATGAGATGGAAGGTAGTTCGCGTATGAAAACGTTAAGAAATGACAACAAGGTTGAACATATAGTTGAACTAATGGATTTTTATAAATTGTGAAGGAATTTTGGATACGTAATTTAAATACATGATATCCAGATACCTCAAAATTTTCAGCTTAGAATGTTTTGCAAACCTTAAATAAATAATTAGAGAAGCTGGATGAAATATGCTTTAATACCTCTTGGGCATGTTATATACAAGGATGGATATATTACTTTCTAGTCTTCGATATCAAAACTACTTCCACAGCCACAACTGCTTTTTAGTCTACCGTTGACGATTTTGAATGACGAGCCAATCAACTCATTTGTGTACGTCAGTGTAGTATTATTTAGAATCTCTAGTGATTTATTGTCGATGATTACTCGACCTTTGTCTTCGGGTAACACGTACACTATGTCCTTGGAATCACCACCGTCAAGACTATCTGAAAATTCTTCATTTCTGGCGCTTCTCTTTTCATCTGACTTGAACGCAGGTTCTAGTGTTAGATTATATTGGAAACCATGACATCCACCGCTTTCTACACTTATTCTTAGATTTTCTTTACTATCACGACAAATCTCAGCTAATCTCTTCGACGCTCTTTCAGAGATAGATAAGTTCAACCCAGGTGTTTTATTTATTATTCTCTCTGGTGAGATCAAAGACTCTTTAGTGGCCAGATCGGAGTAAAAACTTTTCTGTAGTGGGAAACCTCTCGCAGGGAACTGACGGAAGCTGGTACGGGGAAGCCTAAAGTATAGTCTGGTCAAAAACAGTTTAGCTTGCATATCTAGCTGTTGTTTATTCACATTCACGATGGGGGGCCGGATCCTTGCCTTTGCAAGATTGTAGTTTAAGTGGGTATTAGTGGCTGTTATCATTACTAATATCATCAGTCAGGACTTGAAGAGCAAACCGGGCAGCCGGGTAACCGCTCGAATTTGAAACTATACATAAAACAACCTTCTGAGCAATTGATCAAAGTGAAGTTATCGTCGTTTTCCAGATCGATGAGATCCTTGTAAATCTTCACCATCTGCATGCAGCATGTGGCCGCGACCATTGCGTTTGTGGTGCTGACGCTAGGTATGATACTCTTGATTACGCCCAGGATAAAGCTTGCGGATAATTTTTCCGTAGAGATACTAAATCGTGTAGCTCTTTCATAACATTTCTCCAAGAGGGACTGCACGTCCGCTGTGGATTCTATGTCGAGCTCGGGATGTTGTATCGTGGAGACGTACTCGATGACATGCTCGATACAGCGCGGGTTGTTGGCGATGGTGCACATGGGCACGGTATCCTGCTGCGAGGGCAAGGTATCGATGGAGCACTCCCAGCATGCAGTGATGCCCGGGATGATTGTTTTCACATGGCCCTTAAGCCCCTCGGTCCCACCGTCTATGAAGGGGATGCAGATTTCGTAGTTTGACTTCATCGTGAGCTTGACGAGGGTTTCGTTGATAAAGCGGCGGGGTTCAATGGCGTCCAGCCCCGAGATGATGAAGTGAAAGCCCTTGTAGAAACTCGAGTGCAAAGTGGTCAGGTCCCGCACGTGCGGTACGACTTGGAGTTGAGGAAACCGTGAGTTGATATAGTGGGCTGCCACCTGGGCCTTTGGCTTACCTATATCTGCATCATGAAAAAGAAACTGCCTGTTTAGATTGGTCAGTTCGATGGTGTCCATGTCAACGATATGAATCTCTTTGACGAACTTCAACATTGCCAGGTTTTTCAGGATCTCGCAGCCAAGGCCGCCGGCCCCGAGTATCAATATCTTGCAGTCCATTTTCCCTGCTCTATTTACGTACATATCTTATTGAACATCTTTTTCAAGCTGTTTTTTTTTAATGAAGAAACGTCTAAAATAAAGGGCGAAGAAAAATAGTTTGATTAACGATGATACAGTAACACACATATTTACTTGATTTATTTTGGGTTGAATGATATTACTTGTGCAGTGAATATATACGTAAAAACGGAGAATATAATATAATGTATACATAAACGATTTATAAGTACTACTTATTTTTTTTGAATTTTAAATCTTGTATGATTTTAATTTTGTTTGCTCTTTTCTGCGTATTTTCCAAACTTTTTCATTTAGTAACTTTTCTTTAGACAAGAGTAAAATGCGTATATTGTAGCTAAAAGGGAATATAATATAATATAATGGAGAAGCAAAAGAATATCATTTTGGAGAAACCAAACCAGTTTTGGCAGTGACTTCATTATTAGTTGCATTCATTATTTGATGTAACGGAATGTTTTGGTTTGGAATGTGAGGGATATGGTGATGGTGGGAGGGGGCGGCCGTGGACAGTAGATTGTTTCTGGTATGAGATAATGGCTTGACAATATAAGTTGGGCCTAGTTGTTTTAGTTGGTGATACTGGTCTAGTTGAAAGTCCTGTAAAGAGGGCAGCAGAGGTGGCGGTAGGTATTGGTTCGAGTTGTTAATGCTGTTAAGTCTGTTGTTTTCGGAAACAGAAGAGTTAGGAGAGGAGGTGAACTTACCAGGTGAAGATGTCGCGGTTGTGGTGGTGGTAGTGACTGGTGTTTGGTTGTTGTTGTTGTTGATGATTGATGATATCAAAGGCAGTTGAGGAGTCGAGTTGGCTCTTGGTTGAGCTTGAGCAATGTTGAGGAAGTGGTTTCTCGTAGTCGAGTCGTACGTGGATGGGTAGTACGGCATAGGATGCAGTTGTGAGGATATTTGTGGCAGGTCTCTTGCTGGAGGAAGTCCGGTTGAAGGTCTGGAAACCATGTAGTTACCAGCAGGGGAGTTGATTGAAGGGGTGGGCAGCCTTCTGAAATCGTTGTTGATCTGGTACTGGTAGCTGTTTGAGCTCGAGACCGAAGAAGATGGGGAAAGAGAATGTGCTTTTTTCATGAGAATGATGTTATTGCTGTTAAGAGGTTGTTGTGGTTGTGGTTGTGGTTGTGGTTGCTGCTGCTGCTGCTGTTGTGGTTGCTGTTTCTGTTGTGGTTGCTGTTGTGGTTGCTGCTGCTGCTGCTGCTGCTGCTGCTCCATCTCTTTTAACAGCAGCTGTCTCTTCTTAGACTTTCTTATTGGCTTGTACTTGTATTCTGGGTATTTTCTCTCGTGTTCTAACTTTTCCTTCTTGGCCAAAGTCTCCCAGTGAGACTTCTCTTCGGGCTGCAAGCCCTTCCATTTGGTACCGATGATCTTCGAGATGTTCGAGTTATGGGGTATTTCCACGCCTTGAGTAGTCCATTCGTCAATCAGAACTCTATGGTAGTGCTGTCTGAACAGGATGAAGGCGTTCTTAGGTCTAGGAATCTTCGGAGTGGACGATTTAGGATTCATTGTCTGTATTGTATGTTTTGTTGAGTGATCAGCTTTGCGAAATTACTGTGCTGTTATACTAAGTGAGTGCCTGATAGTAACGAACAATAGCAAGCAAGCAAAAAATATAATTGAAAGAGAGGGGAAGGGGGAGGTGGGGAATATAAACGATTTGATGTTATATAGCTCTGCAAGAAACATGTGAAGGAATATAATAAGAAAAGATAATGAAACTGAAAAAAAACTGCGATATTTAAGTAAAAACTCTAAAACTCCAATTAAAAATAAAACAAAAAAAAAAGAAAAAAAAGAAAACTTTGCTGTTCGACCGTTACATTACACAAACAAAAAAGAACAAATATAATAGCAAATACTACAACAAATAATAGCACTCAAAGAACAATAAGAGGAACAACAAAAGAGGCAGCAACAATAGGCCCTTTCCTTCTTTGTCAGCAATCGCCAAGTTCTAGAACAAGGTTTTTTTTTTTTTGCCAGATTTCTCAATTGTATGTGCTGTAATTCCCGGTAGTTCCAAGCGCAAGCTGCGCCGATACTTCAGCGGGCCAATGACAGCCCAGGAAATTTGTCGGGCGGGCCGAAGATCCTCCGAGGTCGGCTTTGCAGCTGTGGCAGCCCCTGGCTAAAACGAGAGCTTGAGTAATAAATCCGCACCCGGGCCGAGCTTAACAGGGGTAGAGACACCGCTCCGATAAACGCACGCACGCTTTTTCTTTTTGCTACGTAATGCCAACACATCATGACTTCACGCTTGCATCACCTACAAGCAAACGCCGCACCCCTGAGTCCGCTAGACCGGCCGCGACGGCGCTGGCGTGTGTGTGCCTGTCTCTTTGCACGAACAAAGGACCCGGCTCTGGGCCGGGTCCGTGGGCGGCTATGTTGCTATTTGCATACGTATTGTGTATATATGGAGGTGCGTATGTATTTGTTACAAAGGTGGGAAGTGGTAACTGTAAGTAGGTGCAGAGGTTCGGCTTACAGCACTGCTGAAGGGCTGGTCAGCTGGGCACGCGTTGCGCGTGCCCAGTGCACTCCCGCCTCTCTCCCTTCCTCCCTGGTTCGCATGCGTAGTGATATACATATGTGTGTGTATGTGTGTCCGTATTGTTTTGCGGGGTCAGCGCACGAATTCTAAGTTTGGTGGCCGTGCTAGCCGTTGCTTTTTTTTTTTTGGTTCTTGCTCGTTCTCTCGTTACTAGGTAACCAACCGTTGATTAGGCTTGCTCTTTCTTATCTTGGCTCTTTCGCTCGTAGCGCGCAACATGAAAAAGAAAAAAAAAATATTGGAAAATAATTCAAAAGAACCTTGAATGAATAGGCGTGGTACGACTTCAAAGGTAAAGACCGACACGCCGCTTCCCCTCCCCTCCGCCAACAAAATGACTTTGAATAACGTAGCAAGACCAGACCTCTGTGTTTCGTATGTTTCTTTTTTTTTTTCTTTCATTTGCACACGCTCTTTAATTACATGAATAACCGGTTACTAACAGTTCTACGCCGCTCCGTTACGCTACAGATACAAGAAGATTGCTCCACCAAGGGGGCTCTACTCCGCCACACCAAGCATATCTGGCGTGGTAAACCAATCCATGCCCATGGCCGCCATTTTCTTGAAGAACAAGTTCATCGCCTGGTTTTCCCTGATTCAGAGTTTGCACTTCTACCTAAACACCGACGAAGACATCGTCGCTGCCCAAAAGGAGACTAAGTCGGCCTCCCCCATGGACCAGCCTCCTGCAATCAAGCTTCTCATGAGCACCATCGGGATTGTCGTTTGCTACATGAACTTGGTCTTCCCTCAACAATTGGCTCCGCCAAAGCCTACCGTTTCAAAGGACGAAATTGAAACTGTGATCGAAACTACCACCAAAGTCGAGACCCAAACCGTCTAATTGGTTGTAGAAGCCCTCCTTCCACACCCCCGTCACCAAAACAAAAACACGCACGCATAAACAAAGCTTTTTCCTGTTTTTTTTTCTTTCTTTTATCTCTCACCTGACAGTGTACACAATACATATATAAAAATAAATACGTAAATGTAACATGCTACTCGCCAATGTCCTCAAACCAGTCCTGGGGCCTTTCGTCAATGAACTGTTTCATAATCTTCTTACATCTTTCATCGTCAACGACTACGACTTCGTGGCCTCGGGTCTGCAAATACTGCTCACCGTCGCTCTTGAAGTTGATGTTCTCACCTACCACACAGCGTGGAATACCATACATGATGATGGCACCAGTGCACATGTCGCATGGCGACAGAGTCGTGTACAAAGTGGTATCCTTGTAAACTTTGCCCTCCAATCTCCCGCAATTCTCTAAAGTGGAGATCTCACCATGCAGCGTAGCAGACCCCTTCTGGAATCTCATATTGTGGCCACGTCCAAGAACGCTACCGTCTTTATTGTTGATTAGACATCCGCCAATAGGAACACCGCCTTCTTTGTAGCCCAACTCAGCCTCCTCATACGCGATGTCCATGCCCTTTTGATCCCACTTACTGGCCATTTTTCTATCGAGCTATTCCTGTCTACCTTTTGCGCTCTTGTTCGCAACCTGAAAGCAGAACAATAGCTTCTAAATCTCATTGTCGAACTGGAGCCTAAGCTTTTAGCATGCCCATCAGATTTTTTTTAAAAAAAAAAGAAATGTGCAGGGTCTCCGGGTATTACCTCCCCTACAAGGAACAATCGGTGATAATAAAAGAAGGTCTATAACTTGCGACGTTTTGAACAGATGTGTCCTTACATAAGTAGCTACCTCACCATATGCCCTCTATAGGATCTTGGATATATTATTTTTACTATGCTGCACCATAAGCTCGTATACCCAGTTATATTCAAGTGGCGGATACCATGTTTAGGGTCTTCCCCACAAATCACCTTCACTGCCAACTATGCTACAGTGGATGGCCAAAATGGTAATAAGATGCTTCCCATAAGAGACGATCAATGGCCTCAGTTGCAAGAACCTTCCCCCTACGATATCTTTGGAATTTCAAAAACGGGCTCAGAAAGTGCTACACTGGATAGAAAATCACTGAAGAAGAAGTATCATCGCTACGTCAAATTGTACCATCCTGATCATTCAGATAACATTATGATCTTCAGCACAGATAAAGTTTCCGATTGTAGCAGCAAATCGCCACTACTGTTAACATCGAGTGAAAAACTGCATAGGTTTAAAGTGATCTCTCAGGCGTATGATATCCTTCGCGACCCGAAGAAGAAAATTGTTTACGACACAACAAGACAAGGCTGGAGCACCCCATTTTCGTCATCTACCAACGTCAAAACTGAAAATTATCATTATGCAGGCTCTTATGGGTACCACTCCAGCTCGCAATACGAGTATTGGAATGCTGGAACCTGGGAAGATGCAAATAGTATGAGAAATGAAAGAATAAAGGAAAACTTTAATCCATGGACCCTAATTGCCATAGTCTGCGGCCTGGCTATATGTATCGAAGGTACCGCGCTGTTGACCAAAATCCAGGAGTCCCTAAGCAAGGCTGAGTTTACTCATGAAGAAAGTGAAATACACTTAATTCAATCATACACAAATTATGGGCTGGATACTGATAAATATTCCAGATTAAGGCGGTTCTTATGGTTTAGAACTTGGGGCCTTTACAAATCAAAGGAGGATTTGGATAGAGAAGCCAAGATTAATGAAGATATGATACGGAAACTGCAAACAACTAAGTGAAACCCCACACTACGCTGTCCTCACTGGGCATCGCTATATTATATATTCTCTTGAGAACACATGTACACATCGTTTCTAATAAACTATATATTCCGAAGTAAGCACATTGATTTCTTCGTTGTTTTTTTTGTTCTGTTTTGATTTGTTGTGTTGTTTTTTTTTTACGTATGAACACCTTTCTTTACGTCTTGGTTTGGTATTTATTTTTTGTCTCGAATTTCTAATAAATATGGCTGGTTTTCAAACTCGAGTAAAAGAAAAATAAAGAAACACTTCGACAAAGCTAGAGCTAAGAACCACCTTTTTCCGACCAACAAGTTCAGCCCCCCCCCCCTACCTTAACAAGCTTAATAAGATATGGATTTCACTAGACCAGAAACAGTTTTAAATCTACAAAATATTAGAAATGAATTAGTGAGAATGGAAGATACAATTATCTTCAAATTCATCGAAAGATCACATTTTGCAACGTGTCCTTCAGTCTACAAAGAACAACATCCAGGTTTAACAATACCAAACTTTGAAGGCTCCTTCTTGGATTGGGCCCTTTTGAATCTTGAAATTACACAATCTCGGATAAGAAGATTCGAATCGCCTGATGAAACACCCTTTTTCCCTGACAAAATTCAGAAATCATTCTTACCAAGCGTTAATTACCCACAAATTTTGGCACCTTATGCTCCAGAAGTCAATTATAACGATAAAATCAAAGATGTTTACATTGAAAAAATTATTCCATTAATTTCGAGGAAGGATGGTGATGATAGTAATAATTTTGGTTCCGTCGCCACTAGCGACATCGAGTGCCTTCAAAGTTTGAGTAGAAGAATCCATTTTGGAAAATTTGTTGCCGAAGCCAAGTTTCAATCGGACATTCCCCTATACACGAAATTAATCAAAGACAAAGATGTTGAAAGGATAATGGAAAATATCACCAATTCTGCTGTTGAAGAAAAAATTCTAGAAAGACTAACCAAAAAGGCTGAAGTTTACGGTGTGGACCCCACTAACAAAAAAGGTGAGAGAAGAATTACACCTGAATATTTAGTGAAGATTTACAAAGAAATCGTTATTCCCATTACAAAAGAAGTAGAGGTGGAATACCTGTTGAGGAGATTGGAAGATTAGAGCGGTGAGCTGTTAGTGATATTCCCATAGAATAGCAAGTATTTTATATACACACACACACACACACACACACATACTCACATACATATATATATATATATATATGTATATTCGCAGCACTCAGATATACGAAGATAGAACAGAAAGTTATACATCACACTATACTCTTTTCTTGTGTACAGATTGGTGAGCATAAGACACTCCCTAGCCCAACAGCCTCATTGCTAATTCAAAAGTGGCAAAAGTGGCACCATTCGCTGGGGCAGCTCTTAACATGGTAGGACCGAACCCTTTGAAAAACGCACTAATACCTTCTTTAGCATATAAGGTCTTTGCTACACTAGAAATAGAATTACCGAATTTGGGCTTTTGTAAATTGTCTGTTTGCATGACAGATTTAATGACATCCAATGGATATACCATCAACCATAAGGCGGTACCGGATAATGCACCAAAAATGCATAGTTTCCATGTAGGAATGTCCCTTCTTTCCAGGCCATGATTATTGCTTATTTGATTAGCAATCAATGCTTCATACACCAAAAAATATGTACCACATCCGTGAGCTTCCCTTAACATTGTAGGTGACAAACCACGCATCAACCCTTTATTATTTTTTAACTTTTTAATACACTCCAATGGACCCTTAAATTCTACGTTGCTGCCTGAACCAGTTTGGGTTTGTAAACGAATTCTGACATGCTCAATGGGAGAAGCCAAAAATGAGTTCACTAGGCCACCTGTGACACCACATGTATAGTATTGTGGTAATGATAGAATTGATGACTTATTATCATTACGCTGATGAAAAAATCTTTTCATAGCTTCATTGACACCAAACTGTAATGAAACACATGCACCAACACCGATTAACGGCGTTAAAGTCCCTTTGTAAAACCCACGAGGGCCCTCATTGGCAAGCAATTTTTTGACAACTTCCATAGCTGTCGTCGGAGTGCTAGATGTTTGCAATCTAACTTTGGTGGTGTCAAAGGGCTGGCCCACTAGCACTTGTGCAATACCACCTGCTGTACCTGCAAGCAAATCTTTCACGACACGAGCATTATCATGCTGTGGATGTTGCTCCAAATCATCGATTAATTGAGGAGTTGGGAATTCTTCAGACATACTTCTTCGCTATAGCAGGTTTGGTCGACCAAAAAACTTAACTAAGTAGCCGCTTATTGTATAGATGGAAATCGTTATGAGCTGGTTGGCGCTGAGCGATGCCCTAACCTGGCTGCACCATCACTAACAATTTTTCATTCTCGACTTTTCTTAGTGCGCCGCTTATCTTCGGCCTATCACTAATTGTGATAATGACTCAAACTACAACAACAGTTCTACGTATTCCTATAAATATGTACATGGGTATGTTTATCTTATGTTAATAAGTCTTTTTGCCCATAGTTAACAGCTATGATACAGATGGCTAATTCGATTATTGCCATGTTCTCCAACGCAGGTGGTACCGTTACATCTAACTCCTTCATCTCCATCGGAAGAGTGATTTTATCATCATTGTGAGCCTGAACGGGCTTCTTTAGAATCAATTCACGGCATTTCTTACCCAGGTCTCTCAACGTGCTCGTGTACTCCGCCGTAAGCCTTTCAGGTGTGTGTATCAGTAGATAAAATAGCCAATCTTGGAAACGGCGGTGGTTTGTTCCTTTTTTATAGATTTCTTTTATCCAAGTATTTGACATAAATTTCATGAGAACCCAAAGTTCTTTGGATGTGATCTTCTCACAAAACATAGTGTGTCGTGGGTCATTACCTATAATATATTTGAACCATTGGTTGTACCCGCTAAGTGTATGCGTATCGCCTTCTGCGATTATCCTTTTGATATCCTCATAATTATTAATATTTGCCTTCCCCAGTCGTACCAAGATACTCTTCGCCCATTCTTCATCGAACTCTAGTTTCTGTTCCGTATTTTCCTCATTTTCTGGAAAGGTATGCTCATTTAAAACATTAATAATTTTTTCAACTTTAGAATTCTTGCACGGTACGTCTTTTAAATAATTCATCAGACAGAATAGTAAATGATTCAACGTCTCGTCATCATAACCCGTAAACTCGTAAGCATTGTTCAAAACCACATATTTTGCGGAATTGAACCACTTTACCAACATATCTGCGTTCTTTTGAAGTCTGCTTAAAGGTGGCGAGACAATGCGCTTCTTGGTGACCTCTTCATCCTCATCGTCGTACATGCTCGATTTGTGTCGTGTCCTCTTCTGGAGATTCACTTGACTACTAATCGATATGGCGTTGGTTCTTAATGCTTGTTCTCTTACACCGTTAAGATATTTAATGACATCAGGATTCACTGAAGAGTCTGATAACGCAAATGCACGAGATTGGCCAAAAATAGCATCAGGTGCTTGACTCTCTCCTTTCTTCATCTTCGATTACTCCACTTCCAATCTATTTCAATTGTCGAATTTTGGTAGTACTAATGTATATTGATTATTTTACATACTCGAATATAGCCTAAATAACGATGATCGACCACCCAGACAGTGCATAGACAGAAATTAAAGTAATCCATTGTGAATGCATACCAAATAGAAAGGCAACTTAATGTTATTTATTCATTAGAAATAAATCTCTTCTTATAAATTTTGAATTTGAATGTTTTCGATTGCCTCTTCTCTTTGCACCTCTATATGTGTTGCGTTGAAAATCATTTGCCTGAATCAACAACACCAAGCACCTCTTTCACGGTTTCGCTACCTTCTTCTTAGGCTTTAACCTTGGAACGACGGACTTCCTCTTTAGCTTGGCAATTACATGCTCGTCGAATTCAGAGTCGCATGCAGGACATTTATTCCCAGGCGGTATGATTGACAGAACACATAAGCATACCGAACAGATAAACCCAATGGCAACGACTCTTCCCGTTAAGTAGCACGAAGTTCTGAAATCCACAGATCCATGATTTGGTTTGACAATTATAGGTCTTAGTGATGGGTCAATAAACATTGCTGTCGCTAAATATTGAATCAAGCCCTGCGTAGAATTCACATGTAGGTAAACACCATTTGTTGCATCCGTAGTTTGCTGTAAAAAGGTACTCTCCTTTGAACCACCGATTTTCACTACATCTATAGGACATTTCATTTTCGTTGCAGAGAAGATACAGTTCATTATAGGGATGTATTGGAAAATTTCATCTTTACTACTGCCACTACCGCATGTAAGGACCATTAGCCTTGATTTTAACGAAGTAGTTACTGACTCTTTGGAAATTCTGTTCACATATGTCAATCCGGCTGACATGGCACCAGCTAATGTGCTCCTTTGGCTATTTTCTTCAATTTGATTTTTCTCTAGTTCAAATAGTTTGTAGACTTCTTCCACCAGTGTCTCATCAACGTTTCTGAATCGCCTATACATATCGGAATTGATAATCTTGAGATCACTACGGTTCCTATTATCAGACCTAGGAGCTTTCGAGGTAGTTGTGCTAGAAGTGCTTTCAGGGTATAGATATTTGATTCCTTGGGAATATGCGGCAATGACTGCTACTTTGTTGGCACTATTAAAAGCTAGGTGCGCATTGAGAAATACAATCAAGGCCTCTAGTACCTTTATTATACTACCCTTTTCATTTCCTTCTTCATCGAAAGTCGTCCATAACTTTGGTGCAATCTCTATAATAACGGTAAGTAATGATGGAGATTCTTCGGTTACTTGATTTCTTGACCTAGTGTGTTTAAACGTTGGATCAGATATAGCATCCATAGTTGGTTGCTTTGCTGTGATAGACTTGGGTGTTGCGCCCTGTTTTTTGGCTTCGAATGAACTTCATTGTTTTCAGTAGTTCTCATCTTACTTGAAATTTCGGATTAAACTTTAACAAGACGACACTAGCGCTGAAAAAAAAAAAGCATATGAACCAAGAACTTTATGAAAAAATGATTTAGATTTATTCATTTGCTTGTTGCAAGTTATTTTKTTCGTTTATTTATCAGATTATTTTTACATACACCATGAATTGTCGATCCTATTTCGTAGTATGGTCTGTTTTCAAACTCTTTTTAAGCTGTTCAATTTTCGACTGTGCTCCTGATTTCGGCTGTTCTTTTTCTAGCTTACTTAGTTTCTCTAGAGCTTCAGTATATCTCTTGTTAGAAGGTTTTATGGAGCCTTTGGTGGCATTAGTGCTTTGTCTCTTCAATTGACGTTGCATTTCTTCACTGAACTGCAATCTTAGTATAGTTTTCAAATCATCGATGGAACAATACGATAGTTCGTTCCTTTCCACATATCTGAACAATTCAGTTTCATTAGAACCACATAGAGAATAGAAGTTCATTGTAATGTTCATATTAATTTTGGATGGCTCTGAAGAAAGATTTCTATAAGCATGTTGTAAGACGTTTACGTTTCTTAACATTTTCTTGATTCCGTTATTGTTCAATACTTTTATGGAGTTAGCGCCTTTAATTAAGGCGTAATTGTTAATTATATCAAGACCAATAAGCACTGCGTTTTTTTCCTTTTCTGACAATTGTTGTTTTAGTTTGTTTTCAGTCCTTCTCAATTCAGAGATTAATGAAGCTATATTTTGATCTAATTCAATACTGCCCACATCCATATTCCAAATCTTGGTATTTTGAAAAAATGACCCAATGTCATATATACACAAGGCTCTAATATTGAGCCTTAGTATGGTCATTAGTTTAAATTTCAACGCTTTGAATCCGTCAACAGTTTCATCAAATTTTTTGGAAGCCTTGTCATCCAATAAAATCTTTAAATTTCCCAATGAGGTTGGGTTGGTATTTGGGTTTAAAACATTCAGATTCATTGATTCAGAAAACGACCAGTTGCTTCTTAATTTATCGGCATCCAACATAGGCTCTTGGTTTAATTCCTCAATATTAATGGCTTTCTTCAAACCTGGCAGCCAATTTAAGATCCATATCACAGTGGAAGAAAACTGCAGGATTGTATCCAAGGTCAAGTTATTGAATAAATCAGATTTACTTAAACCTTTGCCGGCTTGATAAAAACAAGGTATGTCCTTAAATAATCCTTTGGATTCTTCATTGAAAAGTGTTTCATCTCCATTCAAAATCATTTGCTCCTGATCCATCAAAGTGCCATTTTGTAGCCATATTGTGATAATTTTTCTACTCAAGTGCCTGTCAGAAGTGCCGATTAGATTATTGAATAGTCCTGAGTAGTAGTTGCAAAAATGGTCCAGAAGGTCCAAAATGCAATATGAAATCTTTGTTCTGAAAGTGTTTGCTGTATTGAAAACATTCAGCAGGTTGTAAAATAGTCTTTGGAAATCTAGTGCTGTTTTGAATATGTTATGATTTTCGTCAGATGATTCTAACGCGTATGGATTGTTAGATTCTACTTCAATTGTGAATAGATAATTCAGAGTCATCTGAATTCTTGGAAGAAAACTTTTATTCACATAATCATGGAAAAAGGTCAATGACGGAACAACACTTTCATTCAAGAGAGTTGGCACAATTGTTGATGTAGACTGTGTAAATAATAAAAACGGATCTAAAATCACTTTCATATTGAAAATAGAGGGTGGGACTAACGGTTCATCTTGCTCAAATGATTCATCCTTGACATAAATAGAATCCAAATCCATGTTGGAAGAAACGGAGAATCCAGGAAAAATGTCTTTCAATAAAGCTTTTAACTCAAAGGCTTGGTCCTTTGCAGAAGAGTTATCCTCAATGTTATGTTCCAGCGAAAAAATTTTGGGATTTTTCCTTTTAGGTAAATTAGGAGCTTTATTGGTTGTGCCATTTATTGTTTTATCACTTCCATTAGCACTACTAATTAGCAACCCAGGGTTGTTAATGTACCTTACAAGTAGCAACTCTATTTCGTCTAATAGTTTGGTCCAAATTTTATCGAACTTGTAAGCAGGTTTCGCTGAAGAGGTTGGTTGAAGAACGTTTGACATTTCAAAAATAACGCGATGGCACTGAATAGCATAAAGTAACTTTAGGAAAATTTCCCAAAAACATTCTCTCAAAATAATGGAAAGTATGTCTTGTACGGGCAGACCGAACTGATTATCATTTTTCAAGCTACTGGCCATTTTGAGCAAAGAAGGATGCTTCAAACGTATAGAATCTGTACTCTTCACAATGATATTATGGATTTCCTCTTTGGCTCTCTCTGCTATGATGTTGAATGCAATAGGTAGCTTATTAATGTTATTGATGATCGTTAACAAGAATCCAATTCTGCTAAACCCTTCATTTTCTTGGTTCCGAGATGATGCCAACGATGAATGAGATGCAATATTCTCTTGCAGCATGACTTCCCCTTTATTTAATGACTGGTCATGGATGAATTGCTCGAGGTTTTTATTTATAGCCTTAGCATGCTCCATAATATCTATATTGACTATGTTATAAAGATAATTTTCCAAGCTGGTGAAACCGTTGTGGGACACACTTATGATCTTGAAAATATCATTATTTGTCACTTGAGTGAAATTCGTCTTGTTAGATTTGGAGTACATGATGTCATGAATCTCTTCAATCAGATTATTGAAAAGCAAGTGCTCTTGTAGTTCTAGTTGTTGGTTTATAGGCCTCAAAATCTCCACTGTTTTTAGAGACTTGTTGTTCATTAGTATGAATCCTCTTTCTAATAGAATTTGTACCTGATAGAAATTTTCCTTTCTGATGCTCTCTTCAATTTTTTCAGGAATCTGTAATAGCTCCTCAATATTGACCAAGACATCAACCATCCTCGTATATTTTAAGTTGTTATCATTCAATTCCTGTAAAGATCCTTTGTCCGTGGTAATCTTCTCATTTGCTTCCTTCAAGCATCTTTTCAGATTTAAGGTTTGTTCTTGAGCCTGCATAATGGAGCCTACGACCTTCCCATAAGATGCCACGTTAGTGTTAAAGACTTGGCTGTGTTCATTAACAACGTCTTCCAAATGGCTGCCAATTTGTGACTTCAATTGATTGAATTCGTCGTACCTGTGGCCTAGTCCCACAGATGTATCATCCAAAAACGCAAGTGCTAGTTCCAGAGGATTGGTGTTATCCGAAAGAATTCTATTCCATTGGATATCTATCCTGCTTAAATCGTTTTGAAGGTGGTCCAGAGAACTATTCATAGCAGACTGCTGAGTCTCTGAAAGACTGTTAATGGAAAGACCACGTCTTCTTCCCTTTTGTATCGGTTTTAGGTGATCCATGTTATGCTGACGGGAGGTGTGGTGGTAGCAGTGGTAAAGCGGCGAACCTAATAATTTTGTTTCTTTGCTCGCCTAAACGATAGTCTTTGTTTAAAGCTTATTATTGTCAATCAAAATAGTTGCTAATAAACCCTTCTCGTTACCCGCGAGATTTGTGCAAAAAAAAAAGGAATAACGCCATTGTAAGAGTATGATGTGCATGTACGTATCTCTAGATATAAATATATATGCCTTTGTGTATATGCGATTACAGGGATGAGAATAGCTCGGTTTTGAAATCATCGACTTCCTTAATCAGGTGGTCTCTTAATTTGGACATGGAACTCAACTCGGATTCATAAGTGAAGTCGAAGGGGCCTTGTAGACACACTGGTTCGTCGTCCGGTTTCCGTACATCAGTTAGGAACGGATGTGATATGGCTTGTTCCACGTTCAGCCTGTGCGTGGAGTCCCAATGGAGTAGCGATTCGATGAGGTCTATGGCTTCGTGCGACGCAAAGGGGAACATATTAGACCATGGGATTTTTTTATATACAGGGTTGTTGCTGTTTTTGCCAAGATTCCAGGCTTTAATGGTGCCAAACTTGATTAGAAGGTCCTTTTCGGGGGTACCCAATACTTTAATGATCTCGAAAACCTGGTGCATGGAATCTCGTCCCATGAAGACAGGTTTCCGGGCATAAAATTCCGCAAGGATACAGCCGACGGCCCAGATGTCGATGGACTTGTCGTACGGTTGGTTAGACAAAAGCAGCTCAGGTGCTCTGTACCACCTCGTAGCAACGTAGTTGGTTATATGGGGCTGCACAGCGGAATTTGTTGTTTGGCATTGGAAAAACTCGGTATGGATACCTCTAGCGAGACCGAAATCACAGATCTTCAGGCACCCATTCAAAGTGCACAGGATGTTTCCGGGCTTCAGGTCCCGATGGATGACGTCTGCACTGTGTATGTACTTCAACCCGCACAAGATCTGGTAAAGAAAATATTTAATGTGGAACTCCGATAGCTGCACGGAGGAGTGAATCACTTTAGCGAGGTCGTAGTCGATCAGCTCCTGGTAGCAGTACAGTCCATCGTAGGGCGAGCTGGAGACAATCTCGAGGTCGATCAGATTGACGATGTTCTTATGACCTTTGAAAAAATTCATGAATTTCAACTCGCGAATCGCCCTTTTTAAAAGAATCTCCTTGTTAAAGATGTTACTGATCTTCTTGACTGCAATCTTAGCGGGTGGATTCTGGCCCTTGAACTTTACAGAACACACGGTTCCATAGGCGCCCTTGCCCAGAAACTGGATGATCTCATAGTACCCTGGAATGGATATCCTCTCCTTGGCGAAAATGGTCCTCTCCTGAGGGGGAGCGAGACTGGGGGGCACATTCAGAGCCCTGGTGTTGTCCGTGAGCATGCGATTCATTCTTGAGGCCCTGCATACATCCATACTTCCGCCGACCTGTTGCACCGCACGACGTTAAATACTCCCAAGTGTCACAAATTAGTGGCGCCGTGTCCTACCCGCACGCCTCGTCGCACGCGATATACTGTTAATCACCCGCCTTTTGCCGCCTGTTTTTTTCGCCGTTCGTTTATTTAGCGGTGGGCAAACAAACAACACAGTGTTTATTGCTGGTGACCACTGTTAAGGAAGGTTTGTTTTGGGTCGTGTTTTGTACTTGTTTCTGCTCAATTGACTAGCACACACACATTACCACACACATACAATGGCTGCCCCAAGAGAACCTAAGAAGAGAACCACTAGAAAGAAGAAGGACCCAAACGCCCCCAAAAGGGCTTTGTCCGCCTATATGTTTTTCGCTAACGAAAACAGAGACATTGTTCGTTCTGAAAATCCAGATATCACGTTTGGACAGGTCGGTAAGAAGCTTGGTGAGAAGTGGAAGGCCTTGACCCCAGAGGAAAAGCAACCTTATGAGGCCAAGGCGCAGGCCGACAAGAAGAGATACGAGTCCGAAAAGGAGTTGTATAATGCCACTTTGGCTTAGTGGTGCTTCGCGCACGCGTCTCTTTTTTCCTTTCCTCTTTATTCTTTCTGAAGCTTGGTTTATTTGTCTCTCTATCTTTTTCTTCCCATCTTTTCTACCACTTACTTCTATATCTATACATATGATTAAATAAATAAATAAAAAAAATTGTATTATTAATATATATTATATTATTATTGTGTCTTATTTTTTTTTATTAACTAGGCCATCTGGCCATGCATTAGGAACGTGGACCGGGTGCAGCTCCTCTCAGTTAAGGGCAGGATCAACTTGAAGGCGTCTCCTTCGTTCAGGTAGTACCGGAACATCCGTTTCATCCTAATGAACCCCATCCCTTCATACAGGTTCAGCGCCGCCACATTTTCTACCTCTGTCTCTAGCATAATCTCGTCGCAGTGAGCTCTCTGCATCTTGTCGATCGCAATCTCTACCAGCGTCTTCGCTATGCCATGACCACGGTACGTGGATTCCACGGCAAGCATTCCTATGTATCCTCTCTGTCTGACGTTCCTGTGCGGATCCGTCTTGCACACAATGCACCCGATTGGTGCACTAGGTGTGCTACTCTTGACGTCCACAGCAATGTACGTCAATTCAGGCCATTGGTTTAAGAAATACCTATATACATATATCGAATACGGCTCTGATAAGTCCGCGTCTATCAGCTTCTTGATGCTTGCAAACTGCTCTTCGTTGCGTATGTCCAATGGTTTGTACACTATTTCCATGGTTGCGCCCAGCACCTCTCTTTGGTACTGACGTCTTTTTCCCTGCAATTCTCTTTCTACACTAACTCAAGTGTGTATTGCTCATCATTATTGTTATGATTATTGCTCTGGAGAGCCTTTTACCGCTCTCGGCTACCCGGTTTCTTGGTAATTATGGAACTATATAATAGCGATGCCCTTATTTAACCACACCACCTTTCCCAGAGCAGGATTACAAGAGAATCATTTCAAACAATAGCGTACTACTATCTTCTGTAAGCGACCTCTACCTCTTTTTCTCTTAAACATTATGGCAGATCCTGGTGGTAAAAACACTGCATCTGCAGAGCAGACAACAATGCCGCTTCAAACTACTGCTACTATCATTAATGCAATATCTGGGGAATCTATTACAACTAATGTGAACTTCTTTGTTTCCTTGGACGAGTTTAAACAGTTCATGACTAGAAAATGGAATATACCCCCTGATCAGTTGCTGATTTTGTTGCCTTACGGTAATAAACTAAAACCGTCCATGTTTAAAGAGTTGCTAATAAATAGATCCTTCACGTTAAATGAGTTTTATGTGTATGATAGAAGACTGTTTTCACTTGTTCATAAACCTACACCAGTGAACGCCGCCACTTCGCAGGACATTAGCTTTGAAAATACCCTTAATTCTAAAGATTTAACCCAGACTTTGGAATATTTAATCAAAAATAGTCACGTAGGTGAAGGTAGCGACACTATCATGATCAAGCCTATGCCCTCACCCTTAGAAGATGCAGATGTGACTGTTCCGCGCTTAGATTACCACACCGTAACTAGCTTACTAACCACGAATCTAGGTTGGTTAAGCGCTCTGGAAATAGACGTCCATTATTTCAGAAGTCTCATACCAGACATCATAGCCCAGATTACCCACATATTTAACAGTTTGACGGTTTGCTCACAATACCTAAAATTGTACTGCTTTGATGTCGAAACCTTGTATAATTCAAACGTTCAATTCTTAAATCAATTGATAGACAATGGCATGACCTCAAAATGGGAAAAATGTTTCAAAGACACTCTGAGTAAATTGACTGGTTTAGAGGGTGACTCTTTACAAAAGTTTACTAATGTCGAATCTCTCCTGGAAAATGAAAAATCTGTAAAGTTTTTGAATCATTCCATTAATAATAAGCTGAACAAGATCAAGAGAGAAATTGACGAAAATTCGAATTTCAGAGACACCATCACAAAAAACATTGACCAACTGCGGCAACAGTTCACTCCCAATGAATCTAAATATGAACTAGAAGACAAAATGGCCGCAAGCTTCAAGGATTTGGTATCAGATTTGCGATCAAGAAGCAGAGATGTTCTTGATAAAGAACCAGAAGAATTCAACGATCAAGCATTTCTAAAAAGTATGAATGAGACGTTGGAAAAGGATAAGAAAAATTCTATAAAGTCCTTATTTACTATCTCACAAGCCCTATACTGTCAAACTGAAGAACTCATGAATTTGAAGAAAAGATTGCAAATGCATGCCATTGTCACGTTGGGGAACATAGCATTCACTCAAATGGAAATTTTAGGCATAAAGAAGTTGTTGTTAAATGACTGTAATAAGGATTTAGAACTATACAAGAAATATGAAGTGGAATTCGCCCAAGTGGAGGATTTACCCCTAATATATGGGCTCTATCTAATGGAAAAATACCGTAGGCTATCATGGTTTCAACAAATCGTGTCATTTGTTTCGAGTTTTGATCAAGATTTAGAGTTGTTTAAACAAAACGAACTGCACACAAGAAGTAGATGGATTAAAAATTTTGGTTCCATTGCAACCGTTTTCTGTGAAGATTTATTATCCTCTTCAGATTTTGATAAATTGAATGAATATCATTCCATTCCTCCTCCACCTAATGATAAAGAAAAACATAAGGACAAGAATGCAATCACTCAATATCACAAAGGTCTACAGGAACTATCTCAGGTCATTGACAATTACATGGTACAAATTAAAGAAACAAACGTCCCAGAACCAATCATCGATTTGCTATCGAAAACACTCACCGAAGCCAAAAGATTTCATATAATTTACTCTAATTTCAAAACTCATAACAACAATAGTTTTAACAGTAGTAATAATTCTCTCGAAGAATCTGTCATGTTGAGAAGCGATGAACTAGTTAAAGGGTATAAAACAAGAATAAAAAAACTAGAATCACTTTTGCATGAGCTTCAGTATTCTGACGTAAACCACTGGCCCCTGGGTATTTTGAACACTCATATCAAACCGTTCCATAGTATCATTCCAAGTGTAAATAAAAAAAAGTTTTTAAGCGCATCTGTGTTGTTAGAACCTTCTGACTTAAACAACAGTAGTATACCACAAATTAACGGTCATCGAGTTGAAGAGTTGGAGAGTAATTTGCAAGATTTATTGCAACAAATTCAATCATTGAAGGATGAAAACATTCAAAAATCGAAGGAAATCTCTGATATGAGGAGAAATTTGAGCGATGCGGAAGTGGAAAAGACAGCATATCGCGAAACGTTAACTAACTTAAATCAGGAACTGGCACGGTTAACTAACGAAGAACAGTCGCATAAAACCGAAATTTTTGCACTTAATGTCTCATTTAAAAAGCACTTGAACGATATAGTTGACCATGATAATGAGAAATTGATAAACATCAATAAACTAAAAAGCGACTATGATGATGTGTTTAAATCCAGGGAACGCTTACAAGTTGAGATGAGTGAAATTCGTAAAACGCATAAAGAAGAGATTGATTCATTAAAGAATGCTATCGAAAGATTAAATGGACAAATTACAACTTTGGAAAAAAGTGAAAGTGAGGCCAAATCAAGTTCGATCGAAAAAATCGAAAAAATCGATACCATTTCCTTTCGCAATGACGGGAATATGAACGATATGGTTTCCACACAAGCTTTGCAAGATAAGATGTTTGATATTATCTCAACAAATGTTTTCATCTTGGAGAATATTGGGCTATTGCTAACCTTTGATAATAACAATAACATTCAAATCAGGCGTGTCAAAGGGTTGAAAAAGGGTGTCACTCAAAGCAATATTTTGGATGAAAGTACTCAAATGTTGGACACTGCTGATAACTCGGTAATAAAGAGTCCAGTTTTTCAAAAATTAAAGGACGAATATAACTTGATAAAGTCGAGCGTCAATGGAGTTGATAAAGATGCCCAGCAAAGCATATTTGTGGAAAATATTGCACAATTATATGACAATAAACTGTACGAAGTTGCAGTCATTAGAAGATTCAAAGACATTGAAACTTTGGCAAAAAAATTAACCAAAGAGAATAAAATTAAGAGAACAGTATTGGAAAGGTGTCAAAGGGAAAAGGTTACCTTGAGAAATTTTCAAATTGGCGATTTAGCGTTATTTTTACCAACAAGAGAAAACGTTAACTCCGTTGGGTCTATGTCATCGTCGACTTCATCGCTCAGCTCATCATTTTCGTCCGTTGACTTATCAACACCGCCACCTTTAGATGCCATGTCTATACAATCCTCCCCCTCGATAATACACAGCAATATTGTCTCCCAAGGAAATACTGCTAGCAAGGAAAAGAGCAAGCAAATGAGACCTTGGGCTGCATTTACAGCGTTTGAGGAAAACACAAGATATTTCTTAAAAGACGAAAAGGGATTGACAAAAGGGAAGGAATGGTTTGTAGGAAGAATCATCACATTGGAACATTTTGTAGCGGATAGCTCCTCTAATAACCCGCTCCGATTACCCAAGGGTGCCGTTTGGTTTCAAGTCACTGCTGTTGTAGTCTCCTACCAAGGAATTTGAGTCCGGCTGAACGTTTGTTGAGAGTAACAATATTCTTTATAATTAATCACTTTATATCTATATAACACTATTCCTTCGATTTAATAATTCATCTTGTCAATCACCAAGTTTCCTGAATATATCTATCGCATTTTTCCATGTCTTTCAGGTATTTTTTGGCAGCCTCCTCATTTTTGAATCCACCCCATTTCTTCAACATCTCAACAAATGTCAATCTAATCTGAATAGGCATCTTACCTGATGAGCCACATAAAAAAAAAACAGCATCTTTGTTGATCACCAGTTCAGTAATTTCTTCGCCCAATCTCCACAAATTATCCTGAACATACTTGACACCTGGTGAGTTTTCACTATCTCTAGAAAAGGATGTAGACAAAGAAATCTTATCTTTACGGGACCAATCTTCCAATGTATCTCTATATATATAGTCTTTGTCTTTATACCTACAGCCGAAAAATAGCCTCATGTTGTCGGATACTTCTCCTTTAATCACGGATAGCAATGGGGCTAAACCAACACCTGGTCCAACAAGAATAATTGGTTTATTTAAAAACTCTTGCTTGATTATGTGATTATTTTGTAATTTGTACCTCACTTGTTCCCCCTCTTGCAAGAGCGCAATGTAATTAGTACATATTCCCTTCCTAATTCTTCTTAAAATAGTTTTATATTTCACTACCGCTACTGTTAGTTCGATGTTTGGATCTCTAGGACCACTAGAAATAGAGTAATACCTTGGCTTAATGATAGGCAAATAATCCAACACATATTTCCAGGGCAACTTTACAGAAAGAAAGTCTTCCAATACCTCAAGAATTGATCTTCTAGGTCTATTACAGTAGTCATACAAATCCTGCATATCTTGATCGGTAGCAAATTGACGTAATTTTTCCTTTTGATCATTTAGCTGTTCTTTGCCACGTTCCATTTTAGTTATATCTGTTGCAAAAGTCCAAGTCTTCAAAAAGAAACTTGTTCTGGGAATGCTCATGAAATCACAATGATATTTTAGTAAGTTTCTCAAAGTCAGCGGTTTGATTAACCCACCATCTTTGAGATCTTTTGGAACTCCGTTGGTAAAATCCAATGGTTTGTCGGCAACCTCTAACCAGTGGCTTTGATTTTCTAAAAAGTTCGACACATCTTCATCTGTATTACAGGGATAAATAGCTGCTGTATCCCCAGGATCATACTTTTCTTCTTCTATATTTTCAATACTACTAAACGTAAACTGTCTTATGTCTTGGAAATGATCATGAGATGTGATTCTTTTGTTAATGTTAACTTTACCAATCTTCACCGATTCATCACCTTGAAATTCGATTTTAGTTTCATTGAGATCTTCATTCGCATTCTCGTCTGCAATTTGTAAATAAGATATTGGCTCTAAGTAAATTTCTGGATCCAGCTCTTCCCGTTTAATTATCTTATTGCCCAACCTTCTATTGGGGAACTTCTTTAATAGAAATTCCAATGCTTTCCTTTCGTATTCAAAATATACTGATTCAACGCCAAGACCAGTTCCTTTATTGCTCCCAGCCATGGCTTGATCGTCAGCCTCTAACCTATCGAATAGCTCATTTGCACCCAATTGCGCTACAATTCGTTGGTGTAATTTTCTAATGGCATAATTGAATTTGGGATAAGATGAATCACCTAGTCCAAACATGGCAGTTTGAATATGGTTTAAGAAGTTCGGCGGTAGGTTTTTCTTTTTCAAAAAAGACCAAAGTGTTACTGGTGTTTCACGTTTTGATGTAGCATTCCTTGGCAGTTCACCCTGACCTGTGGTGGAGCATATGATAAAAAGGTACTTGCACTTTAAGATATCCTGTGCGTCATAATCACCAATGGAACAGAATGTATGTGGGAAGTGCCAGCGATGTAGTCGATGGGACAAGATCGTAGCAAAATCATGCGCATTACCTGTCTCTGATCCATAAAGGATGACGATCTTCTTGCTCGATGACATGCAGAGTAAGCTAAAATATCTTTTGGTAATGTCTACCTCAGTCGTATTTTGATTTGGATGGAAGAACTGTAAATTAATTTTTTTTTTTTTTTTTTTTTTTTTCATGTAGTCATCGCATTGCAGCAAATGCTTATTTACTAAGTAAAGCGGATAGTTAAATGAATGTACATTGAAATAGTATGAAACCATTTCGGATATTTACAGGATCTATATATGTACATAGTTGCGATATGAGAACCAATTCTCGTTTAGCTCCTGTTCTTACCTTAGTCTTACACCATATTCTTCAACCAATTTAGAACAAACCGTATCTTGTAAAGCGTTGACTTCAGCGTTTGTTAGATTTCTATCCATCGATTGATAGTTGATTCTATAGCACAAGGATTTTCTACCAGTTTTAGGGTGAGTGAAATCATCAACTAGCTTAACACTCTCTACTAAATCGCCAGCAATATTTCTGATTATTTCCATTAAATCGTTTTCATGAACCTGATGAACATCAGGCTTATCCATTGGCAACCAAAATGCAACGTCCCTAAATGAGCCTGGATGTTTGGAGTATGGTTTGAAAGAGCTAATCGAACCTTTGGAAAATTGTTTCAAAAATCTTTCATCAGATGTCCAAAGCAGTCTAATGTCAGGTATTTCGAAAAGAAGCATAGCAATACGGTCCAGGCCCAAACCAAAGGCCCATCCAATGGTTTCAGAAGGTTTATAGCCCGCTTTAAGTAGCACGTCTTGACGAATCAATCCGCAACCGCAAAGTTCCAGCCATTCCCCTTGCCACCAGACTTCTATTTCCCATGATGGTGCAGTCCAGGGGAAATAAGCGTTAATCCAACGAACTTTCAACTGTTTAGGTATATCGTTTGATTTACTTTCGACCATACTGGTGATTTTTTTGTTGAAGACTTCAGAAACGACTAACTCGATGGACCTTTTCAAATGTTGGGAACATAAATCTACCTCCAAATCGGTCATGTATTCCTGTTTAGGATTATCCTCTTTCAAGGGTAAAGTGTCATCGCTGACAGTTATCTTAACATTTTCCTTCTTCAGTTGATCTTCAACCGATTTAATATCATCGCGGATCTTAACAATATGAGTAGGTTCCTTTGAGCCATCTTTGGCCTCCGTTCGCTTCCAAATGGTGGCCCCTTCCATTTGATGGAATACGGGATAATGGGTTTTGTCAATTTCATCTCTTCTATAAACATCCGCAGATATTAGAAACCCGGCTTTACTGCCATCTATATTATTCTTTATTCTCTGAAAGCATTCCAATTCGTGGGCAGAAGTATGTGTTCTCAACAGGTGTGTTTCATTTATATAATAGGTGTCTGATTTAGACCTTCCAGGATGATCCTTGGGAAACCCTAAAGAGTCGAAGTTTTCCATAGTAGTGACTACCGGTCTGAAATTATTAAAGGTCTTGAATGATTTGTCGATTGAATTTAACTTCTTCTCAATCAAATCACGAAGAATACCTACCGGATGTGATTCCTTTAAATGTAATGCTTTATCTGTTAGATTGATTATTGAGTCTGTAACGTTGCATATCTTGGGGTTTGTCGTATACTTCACACCGTTGATTTCCACGTGCTGAGCTTTAAGGGTTGAATATAAGCGATAAAGACCGGTCCTGGTCCTTACTATGCTATTGGGAAACATAAAGCCACTTGTAAAAAGGGGAGATTCTTTGTCTGTTTATTTCTTTTAGTTCGTGGATGATTCCTTTATTTTTTCTTCCTTCGGTTTTTTTTCTTCGAGAATTTAAACCTCAATTATATAATTATTATTATTGTCGTTTGTTATTATTGGTATTGATGTATTATTTGAATATGTATATAGTATTGTGCAATAAAGGCTAAATTGCGTAAGATATATCTGTATACCCAGAATGTATTTGTAAAGCAATAAGTAATTCCTGTATAGTTTCATTCTCCCTTTCCAACTCAACCTGGTTTTCGGCAATTTCATCATCGTCTGCACGTAAAGTTTCATTTGGAAACCTCGAGGATACCTCTACCAGTTTTGCCATCAACTGATCTCGCTCCAGTCTTGATTCGATCAATTGTTTGTTGAATGAAGATTGGGTACCCAATGATTGCAAGAGCTCGTTGTCCAGAGAATTGCTTTCCTCTAATAGGTTTTGTAGTTTCACAAATAATATATTACTATTATCTGGTTTTTCTAAAAGCCTTATGAGAAGGCCGGTTTTTTCAAGATTAATTTGAAGTTGGTGTCTGATTTCCAAGAGACGTTTCTGGCTGGAGTTCAATACTACTGCATGATTGTGTTTCCTGATCAGGTACAGTTTATCTAACGCAGTTAGTAGTTCTTTATATACTTCCACATGCTCCTTTTCCAAATGCTGGATCCTTTGCCATTGCTCTTCAGTACCACTGGTCATCTTACAACGACTCCCAATCCCCCTCAGCTGAATAATACGAGTCAGACGTGTATGATCATTGTATAATTACTGTGTATAATGCTGGTTAAAGGAACCTGTTTAGCGATGCATCATCCTTGACGATTTAAAATTTTTTGGGTAATAGGCTAAATTAAATCAAAAATATTGAGACTTGCATATCTAGAAAGGAACCACAGAGTACAGAGATTAGAATTCTAGTTGTGAAAATATTGAATTTTAGCCATAATATGCAAAATCCTTACGGCCATTTTACTAACGATACCACGGGGGACAGAAAGACATCGTCTCAAACCGGGCTATTTGGACAAAGTCTGAATAGTCCTTTGGGTTACGCCAGATCTTTTCCTTCTTTGACTTCTAATAATGATAACTTTAAAGCCAACCAGCAATCATCGATACCGTTGCCAGAACCACGTTTGCCTTGGAATAACATTAATCAGGTGTCCAATCCTTTGATGGTAACACCGCTTCCTGGATTACATAAAAATATGCCTAAAAATACTAAAAAGAAACTACCAAAGGTATCCAAAAAGATTCCGAACTCTTCTAACACCATACCAAATAAACTAGTGAGTAATAGTACTACAGTGGGGAAAAGTACTTTTGGTTCGACATCGGGAAGGAAAGCTGGAACGGATGACAGTGCTGAATTAGAAAGAAGAAAGAGAAGGGCTGAAAGATTTAGTAAGGGCCCATCAGCAACGACGAATAGTAACGACAACTTGAATGAAGATTTTGCGAATTTGAACGCAATCAGCAGCAAGTCTCATAAGTATGATAAAAAAATACATGTGGTGGGGCGTTGTCAAACTCTTGAAAAATCATATTTGAGACTGACATCGGAGCCCAATCCAGATTTGATTAGGCCTCCAAACATTTTGCAAAAAACGTATTGTTTATTGATGGAGAAGTACCAATCGAAAGCGGCCACGTATACTTACCTTTGCGACCAATTCAAATCAATGAGACAAGATTTAAGGGTGCAGATGATTGAGAATTCATTTACTATTAAAGTTTACCAAACGCATGCACGAATTGCCCTGGAGAACGGAGACCTTGGCGAATTCAACCAATGCCAGAATAGAATCATGGCGTTGTTTGAAAACTCTACGATACCGAAAAAATCATACTCGGAATTTATATGTTATTCTATTTTGTATTCAATGTTAACTGAGGATTATCCAGCGATTTCTCAGTTGAAACTGAAGTTGATGGACGATAACGCGTCGGAAATCTTGGGGGATGAGCATGTCAAGATAATTTTCGAGTTGAGTAACATGAAACTAGTCGGGAATTATCATTATTTTATGAAAAGTTATACGAAGCTGCACAAATTCGAAAAATGCCTGATCAACTCATTTTTAAATCTGGAAAAATTGAAATTTTTGACCGTGATTTGCAAGAGTTATAATCAAATCAATTTAGATTTTATTAAAAGTGAGTTTAGTTTCACCAGTATAGATGAAACAATAAATTTCTTGAGTGAGCAAAACTTGATCGACTTCATAGTAACTAAACAGATTAGTGACACTAATGGTAAAATGAAAGATATCAAAATTTTAAATACGAAGGGTTGTAGGGTACAGTTGATACAGAATTTCATGAAATTCAAGAAGATTGATATAAAGGGACAAAAATAGTGGGAAGAGGGATAGGGCGCACAAAGTAGATAGTTTTCTGTTTTTTCTATATACATACATATATACAAATGATACATAAAAAATCTTGAGAGCACTTTTTCTGGATTTGCACTTAGTAATCAAGCCATATGTTCACTATACTTAAGGCTAAGAGAGGAACTTGTAAAGATGGAGATCTTCGGACGCTAAAGAGCAAGTACGTACTAGAAAAGTTTTAGAGTTATAATTAATTATATATAGTTGTTTTATGGATTTGTATATAATTAAAATAAAATCAAGCTTCAACCATTTCTCTCAATCTTCTGATGGTAGATCTGACAGTGGCGGCAGCAGCAGTGGAGACAGTGTAAGCACCACCAGCGACAGTCTTCTTACAAGAAGAACAAGACCAGATACCAGCGGCACCTCTCTTGACGGTCTTCTTACCACAGAAAGAACAATCGTATCTAGCGTGTTGTTGGATTTCCAACTTCTTGACTTGTCTTCTCAAAGAGGAACCGTAACGGACACCGTACTTACCAGTGATACCAACCTTCTTAGTTCTTTTAGCCCTATTTAAAAAAAATTCATCATATATGTTAGTAATTCTTGAAATAAATTCTAGATAAAGAGTGAAGTTTAGTGTTTCGCATGATAATGGAAGCATACATTCGTTCTTGTACATGTTCTATTGTAACCACAAATATTCATCTTTTCCGGTCAAGAGCATCGGCACAACAGTTCGCCACGTCCACATTCAGCGACAGTTCATCGCATTCTTGAGTTTCTGTATTCTATTTCCACAATCATATAGCTATTGTACGCTTTTGAAGCATGGCGTCAATCGCCCCTCCGTATACTCCACACGGCGATGGTCGCTATAATATTTTATTCTTCTTTTTCATTTCATTACGAAGCACTATTCCTCAAAACACATGGCTCCACAAATGAGCGGTAGGTGTGTGTGTGATATTCCATACATTTTTGTCTCAGTTGTCTTCCTGTTATTTGGTCCAACTCCCACAAACGAAAATAAGCCTGTGATATAGTGAATATTGTACCTAACTATGCCATCCATATAACCCAATACCACACGCAATACCGAATGAGGCGCCTCTTGCGTTGCGTCGGGACCGATCGTGTCAAGAAATGAAAAAAACTAGAACTATAGAAAATAAGCTCAACAAAAAAGTGAAAAACTCATAAATATGTACGGATTTATATTTTTGGAGATGCGGTCTTGAAAAAACGGTAATATGTACGGTCACCCGGATTTCTGGCTGAAAAAGAAATATGTAAAAAAATCGTAATAAAGTGAAACCACCCCTCGAAAGAACAAGCGATGGTTTGGAGCTGTAATTGCCCAGAGTAACGGCGCAACTCAATTCGCAGAAAGAGCAGAGATTAGTTACTACTTTAAGCGTACACTCATTATAACCGACAGATATTTGCCGCCGCTGTTCCTCACTACTGATGGACAACAAAAGACTGTATAACGGCAACCTATCCAACATCCCGGAAGTCATAGATCCCGGGATCACGATTCCAATTTATGAAGAGGACATCAGAAGAGATGTGCTTTTGAACGTAAGCCCTCGTTCGGCGGGCGTGTCTGACAAGCGGGACCGTTCGAATTGCGCTTCCCCACAGAAAATTGGCTCGTATCGTACTCGCGCTGGCAGGTTTTCAGATACTATAACCAACCTGTTACCTTCCATTAGTGCAAAACTGCACCATTCAAAGAAGGCCGCTACAGCAGTCGTTGCTCCTCCTGCTAGTAGCACTCCGGAGAGCTTGAATACGACCACATATGCTCCAAGATTGTCTAATGATTCTTTTACAAGAGGTACGCCACTGTCACTGCAGTCTACTACAAGCCGGACCCGAACAAGAAACAACACAGTATCCTCGCAAATGACAGCGAATTCTTCATCTACCAGCGGTGCGGGTGCGGCCAATACCACGAATACAAACATTTGGAGTACAAATACAGAAACTAACACGTCATCCAGCCCTTTGTTTGATTATCCCCATGCTACTTCCTATTTTGAGCCATTGACCAGATTTAAGTCCACCGAAAATTATGCCTTGCCTCAAACAGCTCAGTTGAACAGTTTTTTGGAAAAGAATGGGAATTCGAACATATGGTCGAATACAGGCAATAACACAGACTACCTCAATACTCCCATAGTTAATAGACAGCGTTCGCAGTCTCAATCAACTATAAACAGGGTATACACAGATGCTCCTTACTATCAACAACCCGCGCAAAATCACCAGGTTCAAGTGCCTACCATGATCCAAAATAGCACCCCTCAATCGCTTGTTATTCTTGACGGTGTTGATCCAGCCTCAATCAACTGGATTACCACAAACCAAAACGTTCCATTGATCAATCAAATATCTACGCTTTTGCCCACTAATACAATATCTATTTCGAATGTATATCCATTGCAACCCACTCAACAACAACAAAATACTGTAAACCTTACAAGTACTTCCCTAGCGACATTGTGTTCGCAATATGGCAAAGTCCTCTCGGCAAGAACGCTACGTGGCCTAAATATGGCTTTGGTGGAATTTTCTACTATAGAAAGTGCAATTTGTGCCTTGGAAGCCTTGCAAGGTAAAGAGCTTTCAAAAGTAGGTGCTTCTAGCACTGTGTCCTTTGCACGGGTTCTTCCTATGTACGAACAACCCCCAAACGCCAGTGCTTATAGTAGCAAACCAAAGCAGCCTTTATTGCAGGAACAACTGAATAACGGAGTGCTTAATTACCAGCAGCAACAATCAGAACAGCAGCAGCAACAGTCAACCTCATTTAATCAACCCAACCTTTCATACAGCAACCCCACCCAAAATATGAGCCATTTGCAATTGTCTTCGAATGAAAGTGAACCATACCCCTTTCCATTGCCTCCACCATCATTATCTGATAATGAGGTCAATCTATTAAATACCATAAAATCATTTCCATTAGGATATGACCAATTAGAGTTGAATCATCTGTTAAAAAATGCGTTGAAAAATAAGGGAGTTTCTAATACAAACGATTTTGGTCCACTACCTGAACACAACTCTAAACTTTCTAAAAAGAAGAGCTTTTTCGATCCGCCAAAACTGCGTGAGTTAAGGAAACAATTTGATTCAAATTCATTATCTAATATAGAAATCGAACAGCTTGCCATCGTCATTTTAGATCAATTACCAGAATTGAGTTCAGACTATTTGGGCAATACCGTTGTTCAAAAGTTATTTGAGAATTCTTCAGATATAATAAGAGATATTATGCTTAGAAAATGTAACAAATACTTAACATCTATGGGTGTCCACAAGAATGGAACCTGGGTTTGTCAAAAGATTATCAAAATGGCGAAGACACCAAGGCAAATCAATCTTGTGACTTTAGGTGTCAAAGACTATTGCATCTCACTTTTTAATGATCAATTCGGCAATTACGTTATTCAAGGTATCTTAAAGTTTGGTTTTCCCTGGAATAGTTTTATTTTTGAAAGCGTTCTGTCTCATTTTTGGACAATAGTGCAAAACAGATACGGTTCTCGTGCTGTAAGGGCTTGTCTCGAGGCAGATTCTACCATCACTCAAAGCCAACTGTTGACGATAAGTTCGCTGATAATTGTACTCTCCCCTTATTTGGCTACAGATAATAACGGTACTTTATTGATTACTTGGTTGTTGGATACCTGTACATTACCCAATAAAAACATAATCCTTTGTGATGAACTGGTTAAAAGTAATTTGGTTAAACTATGTTGTCATAAATTAGGTTCATTGACAATCTTGAAGATTCTAAATTTAAGAGGTGGTGAAGAAGAATTATTATCCAAGAATAAGATCATCCGTGCAGTTTTTGATGGCCCAGTCTCTAATGATTCTATCTTATTCCAAATACTGGATGAAGGCAACTATGGCCCAACATTCATTTACAAAGTTTTAACCTCAAGAATCCTTGACAATAATGTAAGAGATGAAGTTATGACTAAAATCCGTCAGCTAATTTTGAACTCTACTATCAATTTACAAAGCCGTCAACTGCTGGAAGAAATTGGATTATCATCATCTGGAATATCCCCCAAGCAATCCTCCAAAAGTCACCGTAAACAACATTCTCAAGGGTTCCATTCTCCTGGGCGTGCAAGAGGAGTCTCGGTTTCCAGCGTGAGAAGTTCAAATTCAAGACAAAATAGTATCATACCAATCAATGCTGCTAGTCCAGCTCCAATTTTGAACTTTAACCCGGTTCCGATGAGTGAAATAAATTCATACTTTAATAATCAACAGTTAATGTACCCTGGGAATGGAAATTCAAACGCAAATACTATGTCTAATGGGTACGAGGACTTAACACCACACTTTGACTCACTCACAATCGCTAATGGAACAAATTTGTCTTTACCGATAATCAACCTACCAAATGGTGCACAGCAACCAAATAACAACGACAGTAATATCAGCAATAATACTAATAATAGTACTTGTTACTCAATGAACATGAATCCTTTAAGTCGCTCAGTGAGCCACAATAATAATAATTACAATAATAATAACAATAATAACAATAATAATAATAATAATAATAATAATATTAATGCTAATGGTAGTATTAACAATAGCAATGTTAACAATAATAATGATACAAATTTGTCCCGATACAGGTCATACGGATATTAAGTCTTGGCTTTTATTTCCCTTGCCTTTTTAATTTTCTTTTTGATTCTGGCCCAATTCAATTTTTTTTTACCATCACCGCAGAATAATACCAATAAAGTATTGACATTCTTAGGTACTTATAATGATTAATGACCCGTTTTTTATTTCACTTGTATTTTTTGTTTCTTTCTCTCTTTCTTCCTGTCTTACTCCTAGATAGACTCCAGCCTCTACTGTTATTAATAACTAATTATGAAGCACAACGTCGTGAAATATAAATATGTATGTAGCGTATGCATGTGAGCGGAATCATATACCTATTCTCTTTTTCTATTTAATAATGAATCAATTAATAAATCTGATCTATTTTTTTTTCCAGCGCCCTTTACTGAGCGCACAGGAAGAAATATTGCATTTATAAATATTTACATACCTATACATCAACGGCTCAAACTCAAACAGAACATAAACCTTATCCTATGTCATGTCATATAATAATTTACACATAAGTCTTTTGCACCTCAATCTATTCATTGTCTTCTTCCTCGTCATCATCGTCACTTTCAGCGGTTTCCAACCATGTAATGAATGGTTTCGCAGCTCTACGAACCTTCTTGGATATTTCCTTAGGTACGAATTTCTTGGATGTTTTGGTACCAAATCTCATGATTTCCTCTTCTGAAATGATGTCATTGTTGTATAACTGAACCAAAATTTTGGGTAATGTTGGAATTAAGTCCTTGTGTTCTAAACCTAAGAATCTTTCAATACCACCCAAAAAGTTTCTCTCGTATTCCGGAGAGACCAAAACTTTAGTGAAAAATGCATTGTGTTCAGCGACTTCGTTTACGATATCTTCATCAAAAAGACATTGGGCCAAGACACAACCAATTTTTGGATCGTTCAAAATATCTAGTTCAGCGGCCTTCTTATATAGTTCCACGTCAGATGGAAGGTTTTCCTTGTCTTCACCAGCTTGGTTTAAGATCCATTCACCGTATTCATCTAATTGGCTGAGTTCAGAGTTAGCTTCTAGTTCTTTGGCACGAGCTCTGATGGCTTCTTCAGACATATCAACGGCCCATTCGTCATCTTTGACTTCGATATTTTCTAAAGTGGAAGCAGCGGCCTTAATTTGACGCGACAACTCATCTTCATCCTCGTCATGATGTTGTGGAGTGGATGAACCAGTGCCATCCGAAGGAGCGTTTTGAGATTTACCTTGAGCAATATCACTAATGGATAGCCCACCACCACGGACATTGGCGGAAGCTGTGGCTGCCTTCTTCTTCTTCTTGGAGCCGGAAACGGAATCAGGTGGGTTCTTCAAAATGAAAGACGATAGTTTGTGTCTCAAGTCCATTGGAGTTCTCTTACCACAAGCCTTACAGTCTCTGACCAAATCGCTATCCCTGGTGATTATGATCTCGGTTTCTGGATTCTTACAACTTCCACAAAGAACAAACCTGTTGATGAACCCATCCAACACGTCTTGCAACTTAGCAGGTTCGTGAACACCGTTAACCAAATAACGATCTTTGTCGACGGAAATAGAAGTTTGAGCACCCAGTTCGAAACCGAAGTACTTGACGATGTATGGAGCAGGTCTGTTCAACGCATGGGCGATGTCAGCCACGTTCAGAATTGCTGTTTTGATACCGTTACCTCTACCTTCCACCTTGGCCTGGATTGGAGGCATTTTATAACGGTAGAATGGATCATGGTTGTCTCTACAAATGTTAACGGACATCTTGGCTCAGTGAGTGTGAGTGTTAGTGTGTGCGTGTGCGAGTCGGTGCAAATGAAGGTAGTTGGAAAAGACACACGGTAGACTCCTGATAAATAGTTGTCTTTGTACGGCCGGGAGGGTGAAGGGGGGTGTGTTTTCGCCACTAATTAACGATACAAGTTCATCAATTTTCTTTTTTTTTTTTTCGTTCACTCATTGCGGTGCGATGAAAATTTTTCACTACTGGAAAAGCTGGAATACGGGTAAGAACGTGGTATCATTCTGTATGCGGTAGTATATTGAAACCTGCTGTATGTATATTTATGTATTCTATTTCATTGTTGGCGGCTAGAACTGGATCGTTTCGCACTCTCTTTTGATCATGGGTGTGTTCTGAGCAACCCAGTTGCTATCTCTCAGGGCGGCCTTGGGGTCATGCGATTGGGACAGCCTATGCTTGGCCAGTACGTCGTGGTATTTACCCTCGTACTCCTTGGACTCTCTGATCACTCTGTTCTCGTCGAACTCCACGTATAGCCTCGTGTCGTAGACCCGCACAAGCACGTCGTCCACTCTCAGGAAGAACCTGCTCAGCAGCAGCAGGCGTTCGTTCATGACCCTTATTTTCACGTTGAGTATGGATATACCGTTGTCTGCGAGCTCGTCTTCGAAGAGAATCATGTCGTCGTAGAATAGGATTTTGTCGTGCACGGCCAGCTTGTCGAGTGGTAGCGTTTGGTCATTGTCCAGTTTGAACCTCGACTCGGGGGAGTTCTCTGTGCCCCTATAGCTTGTGGTGTAGGTCCAGTCGTACTTGTGTATAATGTTGAGGGAATCTGCGCTCACATCGTTGGAAAACCGCTGTGCAGTGCCCGTGCCCGATGTGTTCTGTTTCCTCTTGGAGTTTATCCAATCGTTCGAGTACGCCACGCGGATGCCCGAATCCTGCAGTTGCACGTTCTTCAGGGCGTCCAGGGCGTTGAACTCTATAGACCAGTCTAGACGCGGGTTCTCGATTCGGATGTAGTTGTTGCCGAAGATCATCTCGGGCAAGGTCAGCCCCTTGAGCTTCTCGGTTTCCCAGACGTCCAGTTCTTGTGAGTTCAAAATGGGCTTCTTCCTGGAAGAGATGGTCCAGTCGTTTATGGAGATGGAAGGATTGTCCTCCAAGGGCAGCGTGGCTCTGGGCGATGGGATGATGACCGAGCCACAGCTCACGCAGGGCGGGTTGTTCGGGTTATTGCAGATATGTCGTGGTGGCACTGCCGTTGCTGCTACGGGGGCGGTCATCGAGGATGCGGTGATGCTGCCGGCTGGGATGGGCATTCTTCGAGCGCGTACGGTCTGCGCATGCATCTCTCTGGCAGCGTTTATCTGGACAGTGTTTATCCCTGGGGATCTGAGGGGGGCGGTATTTCTCTTGGACATTCGATCTGAGGCCGTGTATGTGTGTATGATGTTTCCCGTGATTCTTGGGGAGGGGGGTGCGTAGTATAGTGATGTGCTTATTATATACAGCTAAAAGCGTAAGAGGCTCCAGCCACCGGGTAAACGAAGCGGAAAAGTGAACCGAAACCAGTAAGGATAAAGGATTAAAGGTAAACGTGGGCGATGGATGAACACACAGGGAGGCATGAGGCCCCGGAAGAAGCGCAGCAAGAACGGAAAGAAATGGGTCAACTAGTCAAGAGGAGCCATGCTATCAGGATCATCGCAGCGCTGGGCATTGTCGGGCTGTGGATGTTTTTCTCCTCGAACGAACTATCGATCAGCACGCCAAGCCTGATCAAGACGGACGCTGGCGCCAAGGAGGTACAGGAGGCGGCAGCTTTGAAGAATGAGGCCCGGCTGAAGGAGATTGAGCAGCAGACGATCATGCCGCTGATGGGAGACGAGAAGGTGAAGCAGGAGGTGGGCCGGGCGTCGTGGAAGTACTTCCACACGCTGCTGGCGAGGTTCCCTGATGAGCCTAGCGCGGAGGAAAGAGAGAAACTGGCCACGTTCATCGAGCTTTACGCACAGCTGTACCCGTGTGGGGAGTGTTCGTACCACTTTGTCAAACTGATCAATAAGCACCCGATACAGACGTCGAGTAGGACGGCCGCGGCGATGTGGGGGTGCCACATCCATAACAAGGTGAACGAGTTCCTGAAGAAGGACATCTACGATTGTGTCACCATCCTCGCGGACTACGACTGCGGCTGCAGCGACGACGACGGCAAAAGAGTATCGCTGGAGAAGGAGGCCAAACAGCTGGGCTAGTAAGGATGTGTTTAAACAGTATGATATTTTCAAAAAATTTGGTTTGTATTTCATTATATATATATATATATTTATGATGAATTTCTATATATGATAGTAGTAAAGGACCCGACCGGGCTTTTTTTTTTTAAAAAAAGTTTCGTGATGAATGTGAGTGCGGAAAAGTGCAGAGAATGATGACAGAGAATGCTCCAGAAAAATGACAATGATGACTTATAAAAAAGTGAAGATGCTAAAACGTCTTTATGCTAGTGTTGTGTGAGAAAGAAAGTGTGCCAGTGTGTACACCACTTACTTACAACAGCGTCAAAGAGTTCTTTCTGGGGTGTGCGTTGTTGGGGGCGGCAGCGCCCAACAGAGCAGCGTTGGCGATTGCCAGGTTCAAGTCGTCGGCGCTGACGTCAGAGTTCTTTCTCGAGCTTGGCTGCGACACTGGGGAAAGAGAAGGGATGACGAAAGGTTGAGAGACGGCTGAGGTTAGTTCTAAAAAGGCGACCATTGTTGATTGAGTGTTTGTTTTGTGAGGGTGGAGAGTTAGCTTGTTTGTGTTTGCTTGCTTGCTTGATGTTATATTATACAAGAACAAGGTAAGAGAGAAGACACGAGAGAGTAGTTCAGTTAATGAAGAACCAGAGACCTTATATACGTACGCGCCGAGACCCGAGACGGTTGCGGTGAGCACGCCCCTCCACATGCGTATGTTCTGTTCTGTTCTGTTCGTTACGTTACGTTATACAGCGTCATGACAACGATGGGTCACGCAGATGACTAACGAGCGGTCTGCCACAGTACACTACGGTGCAAACGAGACGAATGACCGGATCGACCCGCCGCGGAATCTACTGGAACAAAAAACGATTGCGGATTTGCGCGGGTGTAACAGCCACGCCGCTTCTCCGGGCCCGCGGAGGAGCGAGCGGGTGCCCGGGCTCACCAAAAACTGCAAAACTGCGCTCCCCGCGGCGGCGCGCGTTAATGTCCGCCGCGGGAGCGTCAGGCGGGGAGCGGGGCCCGGGGCCCGGAGGAGCAGTAGCAGTAGCAGTAGCAGTGGCAGCGCAGACTGCGTGATTGATGGATGATGGATGATGGATGGAAGAAAAAATAAACCATGGATGATTCACTACAACACGGATCGGATCACGCGCAAAAGGCCCGGCAAATGCCGAGAAATGACGGTCAGCTTTTTTTTTTTTTTTTTTTTTTGAGGTGTTTCTCAAATTTTTGTTATAATAGCGTGGTACGTACAAAACTACTTAGGCTATCTATCTTCTATCTCTACTTGAAGGTGTATCCAATGATGGCCTGGGTGGCCTTGAGCGCCTCGTATTTCACGCGGGAGTCCGTATGGTTTAACAACTCCATGATGTCGGCTTTGCCGCCAGACTTGTCGAGGACGTCGATGCTCTCGGGGAGAAGCTCGACCACGTGGGTGATGTCGTTGAGCGCGACCTGGAGAATGATCTTTTCTTGCTTCGCGTTGACGTCGCCCTGGCGGACCTTTGCCTGCAAGAGCTGGATCAATTGGCGGAAGATTCGGTAGTTGTCCTTCTTGAACTCTTCGATGTTGTCGGACCAGAAGCCATTGTCGACGTGTGGAGGTGACCAGCACAACAGCTTGGAGTCCAACTCGGCGACGTATTCGTCGAAAGAGGTCAGTTCTTGGTACTCGTTTTCCAGAATTTCCTTGAGCTTGTTGATGTCATCGCGTAGTTCCTCGTCCGAGTACTTTCTCTCGCTTAGGCTTTGCACCGTGGGCAAGGCGTTGCCGAGCAACAACAGTTGCTTGACGACCTTCTTGTGCTGCTTGACGCGCACGGAACAGCACTGCAAGATGATCGATATGCACAACCGGGAGACCTTCTCCTTTATCGTGATCTTGACCAGCTTCAACAGGTCCAGGAAGTCGCTCAGGTATCTCTGGACCATCTCGCCCGCGAACACGGGGTTGAAGGTCAACAGCCAGATCAACAGCAAGGAGTAGTACTGCAATTGGATCCCCAGGTGGTTCGAGTTTGTTGCGACTATGCGCGTGGCCAACTGCGAGTCCGTGGCGCGTTGCAGGATCTTGAACAGCGTGGGCATGAACTCCTTCTCGTGCAACCATATCACGTCGCGGTACTCTGGTACCACCGTGAGTTCTTGCAAAAGACGGATGCACACATAACACGTGTCCATCTGCTCAATGTTCTGCAAGATATTGAGCATGTTGTCATTTTTCAACAGCTTTTCCACCAGCTTCACGTTGTGCAGCCCGGTTTGCACCAAAAGCGACACTACGTTGAACCCTGAAATCAGCACGGTTTGGAAGTCCCCGTTAAGCGACACGGCAAACAGTTGCTCCAATTGCTTGGGGTCCTCCTGGAAAAACTTCACTGTGTCGTCGCCATATTTCTCCGACGACAACAATTCGGCTATTAAGTTCTGCACAGATTTCTTGCAGTCTTCGTTGTCCGAAGTGGAAAGCAAGTGAATCAATGGCATCAACGTTTTGCCGTTCACTTTGAACTCAGAGTCTGCATTGTTCGACGATGATGAGTAGTCACCACCGCCGTTGCTTTTCTTCACAAGAATGGATTCTAGTGCCTTGGCTGTAGACGCATCAATTTCACTCAGTTCCTCGGACCTGGCTAGGGCGTCCCATGCCACGGACCTCGAACGGATTATACTGCGGATCTCATTGAAATGGGTACTGTCCATTAAAATCTTAGTTGCCCCCATTATTGAAATCACCGGTGCACTTTGTCTTGCTTCTCTATAGGTAACCGCAGGCATTCTTTTATCAAGAAACAGTCATTTTCTTTTTTTTTTTTTCATTATCAGACCTTTTTTTTTGGGTCTGGGAAAAAAGCGGCCCCCCCCTCGTGTAATTATGCACGGAGGCAGGGTAACTTTGGAAGAACAATACATCACAAGACAATGCAACTGAACTACCTAATCTGTGTACTTTGAAAGTGTCATTGTGCGTCCTCTTTTTTTTTTTTGGTTTGTCATTTGTCACTTGACTAAAACTGCTGTTGCTGTGGTTTCTTTGCTTCATTAAAGACTATTTTATTTCCTCATGCTGATTTTGATGGTGAGGTGGGGGGAAGTTTTTTATGTAGATAATATAGTATAAATAATTAAAATCATTAATTTTTTTTTTGCATTACGGTTATTGTTATTAGATTAGTTCCTGCCTAAGAAAATTCATTCTGCACGCTTTATGCTTATGAGGATTCTCTTTCGAATTCTTTAGTCATGTTGGCGCTGTCAATGGCACCGCAAACGGTTTCACACATGATACCGGTGACTAAGTATGGGTCAATGTTGGAAGCTGGTCTACGATCTTCGAAGTAACCACATCCTTCCTTGGCGACGGATCTTGGAATTCTGATGGAACTACCTCTGTTGGCGACACCAGAAGAGAAGGCGGTCATGGAAGCAGTTTCATGTCTACCGGTCAATCTCATCTCGTTATCGCTACCGTACAACTTGATGTGTTCGGCGTGTCTCTTGGACAACTTTTCGATGGCTTGTTCAATGTATTTCATACCGCCTGGTAGTCTCATTTCCTTGGTGGAGACGTTGGTGTGACAACCGGCACCGTTCCAGTCACCCTTCAATGGCTTTGGATGGAAGGAAATCTTAATGCCGAATTCTTCAGCCACTCTGTGCAAGAGGTATCTTGCCATCCACAATTGGTCACCCAATTCAATACCGGTGCATGGGCCAACTTGGAATTCCCATTGAGATGGCATGACTTCGGCGTTGATACCGGAAAGTTCCAAACCGGCATACAGACAGGCTCTGTAGTGGGCTTCGATAAGATCTCTGGCGTACACCTTACCGGCACCGACACCACAGTAGTATGGACCTTGTGGGGCTGGGAACCCACCCTTTGGCCATCCGTAGACGTTGTCGTACATGTCCAATAGAGTGTATTCTTGTTCTAGACCGAACCAGATCTCTTCGTCTTTGTGGGCAGCAAACAACTTAGCGGCTTCATGTCTGTGGTTGAACTTGTTTGGAGTACCGTCGTTGTTGTAACAAGCGGCCAAGACGACAATGTTGTCACCTCTTCTGAAAGGGTCTGGGTAGAAAGCGACAGGCTTCAAGTAGATGTCGGAGTCGTGACCTGGAGCTTGGTTGGTAGAGGAACCGTCAAAGTTCCATTCTGGTAGTTGGTCGATAGAGGTGACCTTCTTCTTCAAAGTTCTACCTTTGGAACGCAAGTTACCGGTACCGTCGATCCAGACATATTCGGCAATGATTCTGCCTCTTTGGTCTAGTTCTAGATATTTTTGTAAAATTTGGGTTTTTTCAATACTCGTTTCAGCCATTTTTGTTATATTATGTTATGTTATATTGGTGTTTTTGGGTACTTCTTCTTTTATAAATGAAACGAAGCTATGTTTTTTTTCACAAGTATGTGTGTGATTCTATAATGATCTTTGTGTGTCTGCTCTTTTTAACAAGGGAAGAAGGATATAAAACAAGGTAAGACTAACCAAGACTGAAATATGGATATACACAATCACTATCTTTATATATTACGGAAAAAACAAAATTTTAAAAGAAGGGAAGCTGCTTGCTCGGAGTCATCATTCACTATCAAGCCTACCACTACAACATTCATTAGCTGGCACTAACAAACGAACTAATTTTTCACTTTTTTCATCCTACATTTCTTTTTTTGTTTGTGTTTCGCTATACAAGACATCAATGCGGCATATCAGCATTAGACTCCTGCCAAAAATAGAGCACTATTTTGCATGTTTGGGGAATAATAATGACCACAAATGGCATTCGGTGATGCGAAATGCCTGATGATAAAACACCGCCTGGCACCGTCTGTGCGGACCAAGCGCTGCAGAGCCTCTTTTCGCTCTCTCGTTCGCTTATCTTATCGCGCTCAGGGGAGTGCGGTCATCAACCGTAAACAAACGTGTGGAGTGACGCACGGGCTTATCTCCGGGTAACCGTGTGCGGCCGTGCTGGGGTCCTTTGCCCCGGGCGCAGCATTATGCGGGTACTGGGTTTAGGGGTTGTGTTTTGGCAGCGCATTGAGGTGTTTTTCCGGCTTGAGAGATTTTTATTTCATCCGGATGGACCAAAAATTGAAAAGTACCATTGTTCCGACAGCACGTGTGGCGCGCAAGTACACCTGCGCGCCGTTGTTTACAGTTGTTTACTGTTGTCCTGGCAAATTGATTGCAAAATGTCCTCTGATGGGCGCGACAAACAGGGACAAAGCCGGCGGAAGTGCTGCCGGGTAGCGCGCTGCGAGATATTGCTGTTTACAGTGGACCTACCTGCTTAGTGTTCATCTCTATATAGACTATTTATACAGTTTTATATTAGACTGGGTTCAGAGGGTTTGTTATCGTATCCCTCGATATGCTCCCTCCCTTCCTCCTTGCTCAGGATCGGGGGGCTTACAGGAAAACGATCATCGCTTCCGGTACTAAGAAAAGCAGGTCGAGATCTGATCTCTCTGTAGCCGCCCATTGCATCTGGGTGTCTTTGTTTATCGGGACTAGTTTGTGTTGGCGCTCGCGTTAGCGGGCTGCGATTGCTTTCCGTCCCTTTTCAGCGAYTCGTAGTCTTCCTTGGAGTACCACTTGCCTAGGTTCCACGAGGGAAGGTTAGCCATTGTAACGGCGCCCAGCCACCCTTGGATCTTGCGGTCCATCATGACTTGGTTGGCGAATGTAGTCAGCTTGTACTGCGGAAACCTAATGGACAGCTCCTTGATTATGCGTTGTTCCATGCCTTCGATCAAAGATGAGGACCCCGTGATGATGATGTTCGTCAACAGTAGCGAGTAGACTTGTTCTGGCGATATGTTGTTGCTGCTGCTGCCGTTGGCATTGTCGCCAGCAGTGGCGTGCATGTGGCTTGTGCCCAACCCGTTCGGGTTGGCAGAGGTGTTGGCTTTCATTGAGTTTATGCTGGCGCCGGCCTTCTTCACTGATTTCGCCATTAGCGGCCCCAGGCCGTCCTCCGGTGAAAATTTGTCCGATATCAGTTGAGGTTTGAATAAGTACTCTGCAAACTCGTAGCAATCTTTGAAGTCTAAGGTGATGGTCTTGTTTAAAGGTTTGAATAGAAAGTTTTTCTTCTGTAGCAATGGGTTGTTGGGGCTCCCCATTAATGCCGTGTACTGGAGTTGCTGGTCCATCTGCTTCAACTGCTCCTGCTGCCTAGCAAATATTTCTGCTTGTTCCTTGTAATATCTTTCTAACTCAATCAAATCCTTTTCGCTCACTTGCAGCATGGTGGACTTGAATTGTTGGATCCACGTGTTGGCATCGTGCCAAACATCTGTGGAATTTTTCTCCTCGTCTGCCATGTTTTCCATGTCGTTTTCCTCTTTGATCATGGGGGCTAGCTTTTCGTGTACTTGGAAATCCAAGAAATCGCCGCCGAATTTCGATCTTACTACGGCATTCTTCACCACGATACCGTCGATGATGGGGGTCACGTTGCAACCTGACGCACCCATGTCAATCACAAACGCAGAGCTCTTGCCCATGGACAAGGCAATCGCTAACGGCTCGATCACAATCTGGAAAACTGGAACTTTCAATTTGTCAAACGCCAGCTCATAATAGTGCTCCAATATGCTCATGTCCGGTTTCCCGTTGGTGGCAGGCATGGTGATCACCAGTGGCAATTCCTCCGGGGAAACTTTCAATTGAGTCTCGTACATATACCGCCATTGCAACTCCAATGCTTCCCAATTGTACGGCAACCCTTGGCTGTCCATCAACGTATAGACCTCGTCGTCACTGCGCTTCTCCGCTGTAGTATCTATCATGTCATAGGTTCCGAATATAAACTTTGCCTTTCCCGCGTCGTCCGTTCTCTTGACATAACTCGAAGGTATGATGCATTGTGGCAACTCAACATTACTAAACCCGGCCACCGTTCTATGTGACCCGTTATGTATCACGACACATTTCCTGTTCAGCGTCATTCTCGATTGATTTTCTTGTACTGTACTACTACGTGCACTCTCGCTCTTGCTCCGCTGTTTCTGTTCCCTCTCTTGTTTACTATTTTCTGCTTCAATTTCTTGTTTCGTTTCTATTTTTTCTTATTTTCTTCGAAACGCGACCATCAATTTTTTCACCTTTACTTAAGGGAGACACCTCTTCGAGACATGATATACTTTTGCAAAGTCGCCCGTTGCATGATTACGGTGAGCCATTTGACCCCTTTGCATGCTTTAGAACTGAGATGTCTTGCTCTTGGCTTCCGTATGGTCGCAATTCCTCGTCTACATATTGGTTCTAACTGAGACGTTTCCGTCATAAATGATACCTTTTGACTGATTTTTTTTTTTTTTCGTTTTTTTCGATAGAATTTTTCAATATTACCATTTCGAAGATGACTTATAGCTTGAATCGAGCGTTCTTCAAACGTGGATTCGGACGGCTCAAGGCCTTGTATTAGTATAGTTCTTTTCGCTCCTCTCTTGCTTAATGCTTAGTAGAACTATAAATAGAGTAGTTTCATCTATAAAGCCATCTTCAATAGTCAGAATGTCTTCTACTACTGTTCCTGCTGCTCCTACTCCTACTGCTGATGCTGCTAAGGCTCCAAAGGCTCCAAAGGCTTCGAAAAAAAGCAAGTTGCAAGTCTCTTTGAAGACACCTAAAGGTACCAAGGACTGGGCTGACACTGATATGGTTATCAGAGAGGCTGTCTTTAACACTTTGTCCAATATATTCAAAAAGCATGGTGGTGTCACTATCGACACGCCTGTCTTTGAATTAAGAGAAATTTTGGCAGGTAAATACGGTGAAGACTCAAAATTGATTTACAACTTGGAGGACCAAGGTGGTGAATTATGCTCTTTGCGTTACGACTTGACGGTTCCATTTGCTAGATACGTAGCAATGAACAATATTCAAAACATCAAGAGATACCACATCGCAAAAGTCTACAGAAGAGATCAGCCGGCTATGACCAAGGGTCGTATGAGAGAGTTTTACCAATGTGACTTTGATGTCGCAGGTAGTTTCGAATCAATGGTGCCAGATGCTGAGTGTTTGTCCATCTTAGTGGAAGGTTTAACCAGTCTGGGTATTAAAGATTTCAAAATYAAACTAAACCACAGAAAGATTCTTGATGGTATTTTCCAGATCTCTGGTGTCAAAGACGAAGATGTCAGAAAAATCTCATCTGCTGTCGATAAATTAGACAAATCCCCATGGGAGGCCGTTAAGAAGGAAATGACAGAAGAGAAAGGTCAATCTGAAGAAACCGCCGACAAAATCGGTGAATACGTTAAGTTAAACGGTTCTCTTGAGGAAGTTCACACCATCTTATCCCAAGATGCAAGCATTACTTCAAACGAACTGGCCAAACAAGGTTTAGATGAGATTGCCACTTTGATGAAATACGCCGACGCATTCGGTATCGATTCATATATTTCATTTGATCTTTCCTTGGCCAGAGGTTTGGACTACTACACAGGTTTGATCTACGAAGCCGTTACATCCGCTTCCGCTCCACCAAAAAATGCTTCAGAATTGAAGAAGAAGGCTAAATCTGTGGAAGATGCCTCTGAATATGTTGGTGTTGGTTCTATTGCAGCCGGTGGCCGTTATGATAACTTAGTCAACATGTTTGCTGAAGCCTCTGGTAAGAAGTCTACTAAAATCCCATGCGTTGGTATTTCCTTTGGTGTCGAAAGATTATTCTCTTTGATCAAACAAAGAATTCAAACCTCTACAGACATCAAACCAACTGCGACACAAGTCTTTGTCATGGCCTTTGGTGGTGGTAAAGACTGGACTGGTTACTTGCCTGAAAGAATGAAGGTCATTAAACAATTATGGGACGCCGGTATTGAAGCAGAATACGTTTACAAAGCCAAGGCTAACCCTAGAAAGCAATTCGATGCCGCTGAAAAAGCTGGTTGTCATATCGCCGTGATTCTTGGTAAGGAGGAATACTTAGACGGGAAACTACGTGTCAAGAGATTAGGTCAAGAATTTGCGGATGATGATGGTGAATTGGTTAATGCAGCCGATATCGTCGCCATTGTCCAAGAAAGATTATCTCAAGTTCACGAAGACGGTCTTGATGAAGTTACTCGTTTAATCAAAGGATTATAATTCAAGTATAATATCCCTATCGTATTGACAAAACTTTATAAAAACTAGATTTATGTATAATGAAAATAAAACAAAACAAACCAACTTTATAAAGCATATAATACCAAAAAAAAAAGATCAGATCACGTCAAAAAAAAAAAAACGATCCGCTTATATAACAGGTGAACTACATATTCAAAATCCTAAGGCACCCTTCATTACATCTTTCCCAGTCTGCTCAACGGCCTCGTTCATTGTTTCGCCCACGGCAGTAGCATAATCGTTAAACCTATCTTCAACGGCATCCCATCTGGTTTCAACAACACGGGAAACATTTCTCAGTACACCATAGTTACTATTCCTACCTTTCCGTGAGGGTTTATTGTACTGGTACTCCGAACCCTCTTCATGATTATTATCCGAAGGACGTTCCGAAAAAGTTCCTTGAGCAATAACACTCTCCTTGTATTTGGAATCGGGTCTATTTTTACCTCCAAGTAACTCATTCAATTGGGCAGGTGTGCAATACACGGTACCTCTCACCCATTGTAATGAATTTACTTGTGGCCTATACGGGATTCGAACTCCATTAATATACAGTACGTCGGAAACTTGTGCTGGTGGTGCTGTACTCTGTTCCTTGACGGTAGAAAATAACGATGCTTGAAATTCACCCACTCTAATCGCTAAATCACCATTCCTTAGGACGGAAGATTCTGTTATGTATTTCGCAGCTATTGGAAATGGAATATGTTCAGACATCTGCTCCTTAAAATCTGGAACTGAAAAAACTTTGACATGGCCGTTGATTTCTAACGTGACTATTACCGCTAATATTTTTCGGCTGTTATTCCCTTCTAAAGTAGGAATATACGATATACCTGTAGTGGCCAGTGGATATTTGAAACTCTTGTGCATATCTTTAGACTTGCCTAAAGTTATCATTCTTATATCATCAAATGCAGTTGTCAATACAAATCCAGGAATACAAAGTCCCTTGCTTAAACTCTGCATTTTTGGAATAGTTGCCAAGCAACTAGATTTCGTTTCCTTTGTGAAAGCATCGATTTTACGTACTGGCCCTTTACTATTAACATTGGTGATGTCCATAAACTGAACATTAAATCTTCCACCAGGTGCAGGAAGGATCTTGTAGGTGATCAGTTCGCCCATATCAGTGCCACAAAGCATTAATATGCTTGAGTAACCGTCATCTCCATATTCCATAATTACAAATTCAATGCAGGAAACGCATGTACTCTTAACCCCTGGTAATTCTTTAATATTTTCCATGTAAATGATTGCTGGCCCTCTTCTATCGATCAGCATAAGGCTTCCGACAGCATACGCAATGCCAACAAACCCGATGTTACTGTTATTTAAGGCAGAAGTTTTTCCGTTATCGGCATGTACAGCTGTCGATGGCATAAATCCCTGTTTAATATTGGTGGGTGCTCTGTCCTTTACATCAACGAGAACATCTTTCGTATTGTTCAATGAGAACCGCCTAAAGTCCATATTTAGGTCACCGCTGTCTGGCCTCTTTTCGGCACTATAAAACTGGTTTACTTCGTACTTGAATAAAACAACATCACCTGTTTCAATCGATACCGTGAGCTCAAGAGTTTCTGCAGCAAAGGATAGTTTGTCGACGGCTAATTTATTCGCTCTATTTAATGTTCTTGATAGGTTCATCTCAAAGCTGGCATTGTCTTGTATATCCCCATGAGAAGCATCGCATATTCTAACTGAGCCATTTGAGTGGCCAGTAATGAGAGCTGTACCGTATTCTGCTGGGGATTTTTGCCTTTTTGTTCGAACACCCCCCTTCAATACGCAATCCTTACTTTGAGCTGCGGATAGCACTCCTAGCCATAGTTTGTTGGGTACAGAAGTGGCCACAGAAACTGTAGCTGTTGGTCTAAGCCAACAAAGATTTTGAGGGAACAAAGAGGCTTTATGAGTAAATATTCCAGAAGGATATAGCATTGTTTCTATCTCACCATTTCCAAGAATCAATAGAATTAATCCTGGATTATGGCATCCTGAAAAATATGGGGATTGTCTTGGAATCGGCAGTACCTTTACTATCGGCATGTTGGTTGTTAACGGAAATATCTTCATCTGTTTCGGATTCGCGTAGTAATTTTTCATACCGTCATATGATGTTATTGAATATCTCGGTGTGTAACCAAGGTCCACCATGGTGAGACTTTGGTTGCCATCTTGACCGACTGGTTTGTGAGAGATAAGTAGTGACGTATATTCTGGATTGTTTTCACACATCCAAAACACTTTTGAAATTGCCGCCGCACCTGTACTAGAGTCCCGTATGTAATCAGGCTGCGGAATATTAATTTCAGTCTCGAATATTGTCCTTGCCATTACCATATGTCCTGTATTAGCATCCCAGAAAACTAAAGAATTATCTTCATGAACGGTTAGGATGTGTAGGGAATTGGGATGATATAAGGATTGGATTACTTTGGGTGTCCTCTTTTCACTAGTTGTCTTTGAAAAGTCACCTCCCGGAGCAAAAGGCGGCAACTCGTATATAAATGATTGCTTAATTTCGTTATCAATTAAACAGTATGTCAGAGTTACGTACTCGTATGATATTAGCACAGTGCCAATATCCCTAGGGTTCCATTGAATCGACACCATGGGTGACAGCCTTGCATCCGGAAAAAATGAGTTTTTTTGTAAGTTGCCTAACTTGAACGTGGAAAGTTGGTCCCTATCAATGTCATAAACTATCATTGAACCGCTCTGAAGACCAATCAGCATCCAATCTAAGGATGCGTCTGTATCAATCGACGTTATTTTCCCCGGAGCAAACACTGTTGCAAGTACTTTTTGAGAATATAAAGATAGGACAAACATGACATCTTTTGAGTTGATGACAACCAGATAGATACCTTTTACAAATCTCATCTCCTTAACGGGTGACCTATCCTCCAGGTTTATAAGTACTTCCACTTGCTGCTGGCCATAAATATGAACTTCTCCTGTAGCTGTAGCAATAGCCAATAAATTTTGCGTGAAGTCGAATGCAGCAGAGGTTGGTTTACTACTCATACCATATCTGTTTGCTTCTTTTAATGAAAATATCTTATTCTTGTTACTTGAGCCCGTAGGAAGTTTAAATGAGGTGGAAGATTTCGAATTTTGGGATTTATGGGATGGCTCAGAATCTGCAGATTTAGGTGATGATTTTGAAACCTCAATGGATGTCTCTGAACCCTGACCTTTTATAGATTTGAAAACTTCTTTGACGTTCTTTAAACGTCTGCTTTTGAACATTTCGTTTGAGTTTTTACGGATATAAAACGGTAACCAAAAGTATTAGTAGTTTGGACTCCTTTTCTACGTTCAAGATAGTTAAAGATCGGGGATACATTTTATGTGGTTAAGTCATTTTGTTTATTTTTTGATTAGTTATTTTTTGTTAAATCGCGGGATAAGATACCGAAAGTTAAACATCACTACCTAAAATCAAAAAAATATTTATATGCACGAAATAAGTAAGCTCTAAAAAAAAATAGAAACGAAGGTAGAGAGCTTTTGAACATTAGTTGAGAATCCTTCCTGTCATATTAACGTAAATAATAATACAAAGCCATATGTAGATAAGGTAAAACCACATACTTCCGATATATATAGTCATAGAATAGTCTTTTGCTTCACTTGTTATTGAGGATGAGTTTCAGTACGCGACGCTCACCTGCACTAAGTTCTTCCGCATCACTTAGTTCTTCTTCCTCCATGATTACTGGCCCACTCCAAGGCCTTTCTTCTACTTGATTTCCGTCAGTTATTATAAAATCTCTGGCTAGTAACTTTTTTATATTCATATGCTCTATGGGCTCAGTCAAATTTGACACTTGCTCTTTCGCCCTGAACAAAACTGTTTGAAGTATTCTTGGTGTGTTAGGAAGGTTTTCTAAAGTAGAGAAAAAATACGTAATTTCTGTCTTAAAGTGTTGGACGGTATCATAGCTGTTGTTCTTACACTTTTCCAAAATAACTATTAATTTAGGCTCAGTGACAAGTCTTTCCAAAGCTTTAAATTGTTCTGATTTGACAAAAATATCTAACACACTATATTTCAGAAGATATTTTTGCGGAGATTCAATTATGTCACAAATCTTCTTTTGAGTTTTGCACATAGTTGTCGAGGTTTGTGCCCGTTTCTTCACCAAACTGGTCAGTTCTTTCAGTCTGTGTAAGTCTTTGAGTTGATCATCGGCAAAATCCATTCTTGTTTGTAGTTGCTCCTCAGTCAGTGAGCCAAACGGATTGTTTTCAGAAGAGGTAATCAATGGAGTACCTCCGGTAAACTCTCTTTTCATCGACCAATATCTGCAAATATCCAATGAAGCCGATGGAGGGTTGGCCAAATCAAAAAAATCAAGAGCCTTTTGTAGTATTTCTGCAAAAACGTACGGCGCCACAGGCGTCTGACTAGACGTTTTCCAAACTGTTTTCTTAAATTTTGAGTCATCTTGTGTTTTATTGTACCGGGGTGTTTCAGTTAGAAATTTCGAAAGTAGAAAGAAATATTTCCTTGTTTTAGTAATACCTTCCATGTCAGATTTCCRTCCCCTAGGTGCATGCTTGTGGCAAAAACTCTCGATTGAGTACTCTTGCGGAGATTGATTTATTGCTAATTCTTGAATAGTACATTTCCCTTTACTCATGTAGAGACCAGCTCGACGGGCACATGTAACATGGTATGCTGTAAAACAATTCTTCTGAAAGCATTGGATGCAAGCACCCATTTTCTTCTTACAGATGTAGCAATTAAGTTTCCAACGGGATATACTGACATTCTGAAGACCTTCTATGGGTTCCATATAATGTAAATTTGAAAAATATAGCTCTGGAAGCCATAATGCACAAATATTATGTACCCAGGAACCGGTGTCCGTTTGCTTGAAGGCACCTGTGTGACTTGGACACATTAGGCAAGTAACGCAATTATTCTTCGAGATCAAACATCGTCTACACAACCACTTACCTTCTGGAATAAAGATTATACCATAACATTCTTGATGCACTGCAATATCACATCCATCGCAAAAAACGATTGTATTAGAGTTATCGCTGTCTGTACCTAAGCAAACTGCGCATGCTTGATCCATAGATAAGCCTGTCCCATCATCAGAACCATAAAGTTCAAAATTTTGGCAATCTCTTAAAACGTTGTGTCTTGCAATAAGGGTATTAGTTGTAGGTATATGCTTTTCAATATGAAGCCATTCAATTTCTAGTATGGTCATTAAGATTTCAAATACTTCATGAGACATTTGATCTTTAAAATATTTCTTGTTTAAGTAATGTAAATATAATTCATCTTGCTCATCCATATCATACTGCGGCTTGAAATTCGCCAAATTGGATGAAATTTCACCAAATTTTTGGATTGCATTCTTCAAAGGCGTCGAATCGGTACTGCTTGTGACTTTTCCACCAGAAAACTTAGTGAAATAAGGCGTTTCTAACTCATCAAATTCTAATTTCTGTAACCTATGAGCTTTTCTACCTCTTGGCCTATTCATGTGGTAATATTTGGAGATAAAATTGTCATTGGGCCTAGGAATGTACGAAGCCTTTTTAACATCCAAATTATTTGCCGAAAGTTTACATTTTTGAAACTCCACTTCATTTTTTTTCAATAGTAATGGTTCAATAGTAACTTTCCCCTTGAAGATCAACTCTTTTGTCTGCACGCTCTTAGCATTCTCGTTTTTTCTGTCTTTGAAGTTAGGGATATCATTTAAACTGTCAATGGTGTTGTCATTATTTGTTTCGCCTAAGGGAACAATGAACGGCAGTAAAGTATCGGTATTAAGGTCTGGATAAAAATCCTGGAAATGCTTTTCTTCACGTAGTTTGGGCCCATCATCTACTGACCCTCTATTCATTAGATCTTTAATTCGTTCAGTTTCCTGTTACAAAAGCGGATGCAGTAAAACAACTCTATACAGCTGAAAATTGTACTGTTTTTTTACTTTTCTAGTTTGTTTATTACCGTTTGTCGATTTTTCTCGGTACTTAAAATTTCGATGAGCCGAAATACATCCCATTCTAACCATTGTGAGAAAACTATAAATGTCAAAACTAAAACAGGTAACTTAGAAAAGTATACTTTGTGTACTTATAAATAGTGTGAAGTTTATAAATAAGAACGAGAAAACTCACCTTCAGGAGGAAATCTCATCGTATCTTGGCGGTTCAGTACCTGGATGAACTATTGGACCAGGCCCGTCTTTATCATTATCAATATCATTATAATCGTCATCGTTACTAATAAGGGTACAAGGATTGCCCCGTGGTGTGAATATATTCTTATTAAAATCCATCGTAGTGGTATTATCCCCCTCTAATAGTGTAGAAACATTTCTCTGTTCCAAGATGTCTTGCGAAAGTAAGCCATCCATATTATTGTATGTATTTTCTGCATTTGTCATTTGCGGTGAAAAATCTTCGGTCCTTAAAACATGTGGTTGTTGATCTTTCTGGCCTTGAAACGGGGCACTATTAAATGTTTCCGAGACCGTTGTTGCTTTCGAATGTATCTTCGACAGATAACCGTTTGCCAAGGAAGTTGACCTGGAAAGATGTAGTTGTTGCATAGAAATATCGTCAGGATAATAAGATAAGGAGGATCTTGGTGATGCTGAGACAGACGTTGCCTCTTCGAAAGTTGGTGGTAGAACCTTGGATGATTCAGTAGTGGCCATATCGTACGTGGGTAAGTCAATATTGGAAGTATTGCATAAGTCTGAAATCAAATATATTGGCGTATCGACAATTATTTCGTAATGCCTTGTAAGTTGTGGGTTACTGTCGTCGGTTTTACTAACTCTCAAAACAATTTCTAATTTATGTGAGCATTGAATATTTTTAAAATGCATGCTGTCCAAATACAAACCACGTCTTGGTTTGTTCAGTCGCGTATAGAATTGAACGGGGACATTGGAGCTAGTTTGTAAAGTTGTTACTTCGTTCACACCTTGATCTTTAAAATTATTATGGCCCTCTTCTGGTTGAAGTTTGTGGGGCATATTAGAGGTCTTATTTGAATGACCCATTAGAAAGCCCAACATATTGCTATTGTTAGAAGTGCTTTCAACTTGACCTGAATCTTTTATTGGATCAAAAAGGTCAATACCATAAGTAGGTAAATTTGTGGTTTTGGTAGCGTCGATTTCGGAGTATTTGGGAAAGTTTAGTTTCGTCTTGATCGTAAATGATTCAGAAAACGGGATGTTTTTATTCTTTTCTTTGGTTGAGGTGTAAGCCAATAAATTATCGTCAATGGTGTTATTAACGACTTCTTCTCTAATGGCAGGACCACTTGTGCTCTTGGAAGCTACTTCAAATAGTGGTAAACTTCTGTCCTTTTTTTTTCTCACCAAATATCTCATGTGATAAGGATTACATGGATCCAAAGCTAATGGGTCTAATTGGTCAAAATCGTGCTGGTAGTCTTTACTTCTGAAGGATATTTTTTCTCTGCAACTAACACGAATTCTCTTCACGGTAATAGTTTTCACTAATGGCGCTACCTTGATAGTAATCGGGATTTCACCATTCAAGGGAACATATTTTTGAGCAAATGAAATCTCATAAGAGAGAGAATTCTCCCAAACTTTATTTATGTAAAGTGGTTTATTTGCTGTGGTGATAGATATTTCGGGCGGAGTTCTCACTAAATGGAGTGGATACTCTGAATATACCAAGGAATTTAAGTCGGCTCTTTGTGACGCAGAGTCAGCAGCGGTGAGTGAACCATTGCTGTCACATTCAATGCCACCATTAGAACTATTCAATTTTAAGCGGCCTTTAACGTTTTTCAGCCATGAAGAAGGAAATGGAGTTTTGCTACGGGATTTGCTATCGGTGTTGTATGTTTCCCCTTCGATGGTATCATCGGCTCTTGAATTTTCGTTAGGATCACAGTAGGTATGCGAATGTGGATCCACAGAAGAAGAGAGAGAAGTAGGATGCGGCTGTGATGTGTTTACTTGTGAATGTTCATCTTCTAGTCTTGTTGCTAATCTTAAAGTGTAAGAGACCTTTGCCGATGGGTAATATAGCGATTCAGGGATATGATTGGCAAGGATAATAGGAATGGTAAATATATATACACCGGCATTTAATTTGTTAGAAGCATCGGACGAATTTAGTTTATTCAGTATATTTTCTTTAAGCATGGTTTTGCTCGAGAAGGAATGGCGTTTCCTCATCGATAATTTCTGCAGCACTTTTAATCTCCTGGTATTTGAATGGTTCTCAACGATATCGACGAGAGACTTGGCATCCCGCGGTATGAAGAGGTTGAAATTATCCGCATTCAAGGTCCAATCTAGAGCACCTATGTTATAGCATTCTTCATTGACACTTTTGGCCGGAGGAAGGCCGTTGAACCATACGATTCTCACATTTGAAGTAAGTTCCACTTTGATGTCCGTAAGTGTGGCTGGCCTATTCAAGCAAAATATTAAGGCAAAGCTGAAGGAGGGCATCTGAGTATTCCAAGCTGTCGAGCGAGAACGCGATCGAGGACGTGAATGCGAATGCGTGTTTCGCGTCACTTGTCCTGTATTGTTTACGATATTGTGATTCGAACCAAGAGAATCCGTATCTGTTGTGTTGTTATTAGAGGTTGATGATGTGTTACCGGCCATATTCGAGAACCCAGTGCTGTCTATATTTGCGGTGTTCGCAGGAATGGGCCGCTGTTTAGGTAACGAAAGTAGCGACAAATCGTTGTTTTCATTCAAAGTGTCCATGCCAGGGGAGAAAGGAGAGAGTTCATTCCCAACGGTATTAGTGGCCACGAGAGGTTGTGTTTGCGCACGGTCTAAAGAGCCATTAATCAGTGACAAATACTCTGTTTCGTTACTTTTTGTAGTCGGCAAGAAAACAGATTCTGCACTTGTCGCAATGGAAACGTCCAGCACATTTTTCTTATTATATAATAGTTTCTGCTTAATGAAACCGCGATCTGTCAAATAGTCCGATAATACGTTACCAACAAAAGAAGAGCCAGATTCGGAGCGATGTGACATAAGCGGTTTCAATGTCCCATTGTTGCCGCTGGTAAATTTCTTCAAAGCAACAGGATCCGATTCCCTTCTCATGCCCGTATCTTGTCTTGTATGTAATTGATCAATGGCGGTGTACGGCACCGAATTCCTATGTCTCTGCGGTTGGTAAGAACCGGTGCCAGTATAGGTATTACTAGGAACGTCAGAGGAGAGACTATTTCCTCTAAACCTGGACGACAACGGCGGAGCAGTGGTATAATTATGGGTTGCCGGGTTCGAATAATCGTCCACATTGGATGTCGGGCTGGTACCAGCACCAAAAAAGGCCGAAAGGGCGCTTCTAACGCTGGAAGATCTTCTTCTATTACCAATTACTGTTGTTTTCGGCGGAGACAGGTAAGAAGAGGTAGTTTCCTTGTTGTTGGTCAATCGTTGCAACGTATCACTCGCATTTGTATTTTCATTCGCAGTGACTGTTGGACCGACATCTCTCTTGTCTGAACTGCTTGCAATCACTATAGGAACGGGAGACTGCATAATCGGCTTTGCTTCTTTGTCTGCGAAACTCGACTTAGAAACAACGTTCATATGTTATGTACCCATAGATATAGTACGATCAGTAGGAGCCAAGTATATACAGGAGACGAAGTTAACAACCTGGGGGTCTTTTCCATGTGACTCCAAACTGGACATAGCCTTTTTTTGGCAGATCTACCAGAAAAGAAGCCCAGGGTTTGGCCGCACAGAACCACCTGCGCCAACCCCGGATTTTTGATTTCTTATTCCGCTAGGGCTAAGGGTGGGGTGTGGGGGCGGGGCCCCTAAAAACTAAGGAGCACCACGCACCCATGCACCATTAAAATGCGCGGGTAACAGAACTATGCCGGGTTTAGCCGCCGATGATTTCTTCTCTCTTTCTTATTTATATAAACGTATAAATGAGAAAAAGGAGAGAAACAACATTGGCGGCAAGAGAATAAGAACAGAATTGGGATAAGCGTACGCCAAAGGCTTGGAGAATGATAAAGGTGACAAGAAACGTGTTCATCGGTAAGATGGAAGACTACGCTTTGCCCGCGCTTTGAAATAGTGCGGCGCTGGGGCAAATCGCTGGAATGTTGGTTGGTTTCGCCACCCGCTACATTGTGCTGCTTTGGTGGCTCTCTAGCATTTGTCTGCTGCTGCTGCTGCTGCTGGATGGTTGTGTTTTTGCCGCGTTGCTTTGCTGAACATCGGGAGGGAAAAGAAAAAAAGAGCCGAGAGGCATATAAAAGTATTACCCGACTCGTAGCCCTTTCTTACGTTTTTCTAGATCTTAGTTTCCAGTGAGCTAGTGGACTTGGCTAAGTGGATTTAAAAAAGTCGCAACTGTGGTATAGCAAAGTTTCGAGTAGTTACTTGGCCACCAAAAAGAGAAAAAAAATCTCATTCGAAGTTAGTGACAAGAAAAAAAAGAAAGAAATAATGGGTTCTTCGCTGAGAAGCTTTATTAAAGATGTTCGCGGAGCTAAAACTCTGGCTGATGAAAGAGCTACCATAACAAAACAGTCTGCCAAAATAAGAACAAAGTTAAGAGACGATCATCTGCCACATGAGAAAAGGCGAGTAAATATTCAGAAACTGTTGTATCTATACATTCTTGGAGAAAAAACACATTTTGGCCAAGTGGAATCTATTAATTTGATTGCTTCTGATGATTTCGTCGATAAAAGGTTAGGCTATCTAGCTGCCACTTTGTTGCTGGATGAATCGGAAGACTTGTTGACTCTATTGACAAACATGCTGAACAACGATTTGCATCACCCAAACAAGTACGCCGTGTCACTAGCATTGACTTCATTGGGCTTTTTAAGTTCCCCTGAATTGGCTAGAGATTTATACCCAGACGTGGAAAACATCATCAAAAATTCGAAAGACCCTTTCCTCTTGAAAAAAGCTCTTCAATGTGCTGCCAAACTAATCTCCAAAGATACCTCTCTCCTAGAAATCTTCAATATTGAAGACATCACCAGAATACTATCCAATCATTCAATTTGTACCCATGGTGTCTTGCTAGGTATCACCAAAATTTTACAATCCGTTTTATCAATTGGTTTACACCCTGAGAATGACGACGATGACGACGGGATCGATTACGCCAACGATGTCCTATCTCCATTATCTCTACTCTTGCGTGATTTTTTCACTCGTTTGGAGAATTTAAATTCTAAAAACATCGAACCTGGATACGATGTTCAAGGTATTTGTGACCCATTTTTGCAGTGTGAAATGATTTACACTCTAAAACTCTACTTCCAAAATGGAGAATTATTGAATTCGAATCACGTACTGGACTACAAGGATAATTTCTGTGATCTATTAACCCGTATAGCCACCAACACAGACTCGACAAAAAATAGTGGACAAGCCATTCTTTACGAAACTGCAAAGGCGATTTTTTCTTTGAATTTGAACCAACCACTACGTGTCCTTGGTGTCAGTATTTTGGCAAAGTTCCTTGTAGGAAAAGACAACAACACAAAATACGTTTCGCTAAACACTTTATTAAAAGTCGTCCCTCAAGAACCTACTGCAGTGCAAAGACACAGAAAATTCATTTCTCACTGTTTGCAAGACAACGATATTTCGATCCGAATGAGAGCGTTGGAGCTAAGTTTCGCCATCTTGGATAGTTCAAATTTAGTAGAGCTGATTAACGAATTAATGAAATTTTTGGCCAAACAAGATGAGGATTCAAAAGATTTAATCATTTACACCATTGACCACCTAATCGATACTTTTGATACTCACACTGTCAAGGATGAAAACTGGAAACTAGATGTATTCTTAAACGTTTTAAAATTAGTGGGGCCATTTATCAATTATGAAAAGATTAATGATATCCTAATCATAATAAATAACACCACTCAATTATCTGATAAATACAATTTTTTGCGGAAACTACTAATCATTTCGTTAGACGAAAAATCAATAGAAATTTCTGACGAAAATATTGGCTGGAAATTAGTATTAATTTGGTGTATTGGCGAATATTGCGATTTGCTATTAAACGATAATGATGAAAGCAACGCGAAAATAATCAATGAATCGTCTATAACGAATTACCTGTTGAACTTACAAGAGTGCTACACCACAACAAACCACAAGATTATTAATTATATCCTAACAACGGCATTAAAGTTATCAATAAAATTCCAGGACCCCAAAAATATTGAAAAGTTAAGACAGTTAATATTGAGCTATGCAGACTCCACTGATCTATTACTCCAAATGAAAAGCAACCAATACGAAATATTATTCAATCAGCCAGTATCTGTTAAGAGAATCGTTTTAGAAACGATGCCTAAGTTTGAAAAGGTCGCCGAGAAACAAGATAAAGTAAAGAAGACATCGAAAAATCTTGTATCTAACGAACCCGCTGATTTACTATCTGATTTTTTGAGTGACGATAATAAAACGGATGCCATAGCTGCCACAGATAACAACGTTGAACCAACGGACATATTAGAGGAGATTTTCGGAGGAAAGAAAGATACAAAACGACCACTGAAGAATGGTAAGGAAGAGTCAATTGACCAACCGTTACCAGTGACTGCCGATTCAAACGTCACACTACCTTCAAGTGCTACAAAGATCCATGACAGTGCTTCATTGAATGTATACGCTACTTTACTCTCAGCAAATTCTGGATTAGCACATATAGAGTTATTTTTTCAAGCAAAGTCTATGCTATCTGATCTGCAAACTTTCTGTGCCGTTCCTAAAGCTCAAAAACTCACACTAGGTCAATTACATCCGTCTTCAACAATAAGGGCCAACCAAATCTGCAAACAATCCCTAAAGATTTCCGGATCCGGGAAGTTGAAATTAAGAGTTAAGTTGGGTTTTCATTTAGATGGTTCCCCATCAGCTACCAATGAACAGTTTGATCACAAATTCGATACAACTTTATAAAACTAGAATCAAAACCAAAGGTATAAATGTTCTAAAGCTAAATATAATAGAAACATCACAGAATATACGTAATTGTTTTCTTGCACGACGACTGATTCTATTTTTGGAATCCTCGTTGAAATATGCTGGAAAATACAGTACAATGAATAGAACGCAAGCTTTGATGGAGCATAATCCACTTCAAAAAGATCTTACATATTTAGTATCGGTAAATAGCGACTGGTAACATATATAATCATATGTTCTCAGACAAACAGAAAACAAAGAGAAAAATGAGAGTCCAATCTCAGAATATATATGTATGAAAAGTTTCCTAATGGACAGAAGAACCTGTAGTCTTTGATCCGGATCTTGAAGCTTCGTTAACAGAGGCTCTAATTTCGTCCTTTTCAGTCTTGCTAACGTCTCTCAAAATATATCTGTCAGTCAATGGAGCAACAATTTTTTGGTAGATCATTCTAGCACCGCCAGTTTGGGGTAAGGCAATGTAGAGTAAGAAAACAGTCTTCAAAAACCAATAAAATGGAATCAAATATAAGATTGCCTTAGACCAGAATTCAATGACGCTCAAAAACGAGAAGACAATCCAATATGTCAACAATTGCGTGTCATCATTGGCAGTTGTGGTCTTCAAGGCAACCAAGGATAGGTATGTTGGCAATACGAACCCAGCAAGGTTGGAGAGGATTTCACCGATACCTCCGACATTGATAAAAATCAAAAGAAGATAAGCAAAACCTAAACCGGCAATCAAATAAGATTTTGGTAAGTTGGTTTTGTTTTCCAATTGTTGTAAAAATCTGTTACCGGAGTATTTCTGTAAGGAAAAAAGGGCAATGAGAGAAAAGTGGCCATGATGTTAGTATAAGTTGCGATAATCACGTTTCTCGAGTCATTTTGGTATCTGTACTACCGAGGAACGCATAAAAAACGTGTGTAGGTTACATACGGTATCAAATTGTTTCATTTGAGAATGGATACTGGATGCATATTCGGACATGTTTAAAAAGTGATTAATGTCTTGTTTATTGTTTTTTCACTAGCAATCGTTGGTTCCTTCTTCTTTTAGAATAAACAAAGTCTCTTGAGAATGCTTTACCTTTAAATCAAGAAAAAAAAAAAATTCAAGGACGTAGTATTTTTTTTTCCACGTCAAAGGGAGCAATGTAACCCCTTTCATAGCTGAACGAAAAAAAAATAAAATAACGGCGCTAAGAAAAAAACGCCACGAACAACAATGATACTAACAATATGAAAAAAAAAAGTAACCCGTTCTCCAAAATCGTAATGCAGTCCCTTATGACGTGGCGTTGCTTTTTGAGTCGAGCTTCAATCCGAATTGCGTAATCACGTCTTATTCGGCAACAGGGGGATGTTAAACCGTGATGAAATTACTTAGCACGTACGTAACTGAGATATCGCTGCTTTTAAATTCCTGCCTGGTTTCATCTTAATATGCAGGGTTCACGATGATTCAGCAAAATATACATTTTGTTGGTTACTTCATACTTGTATTACGTACCAGCTTGAAGTGAGACATCGCTTATATTGATAAAATTACGCTTGTACAGATAATAGTCTAAACCAAGCTCCCATTGAGACTAAAAATCACTGGCGTCCTCATATATTCAAGTCAATGGATAATTTACAATTTTTATAAACATTTGCCAATCTGCCATGTGATGATGCTACCCCCGTTGAATTTCTTTTTTTTTTCTGTTGAAGAAGGACTTGTTGAGCACATTAAAGTTTTATAGAGTATGACTTTCACCTCAAGGAAAAGAAGGAAAGAAACTGGGAAACATGGTTAGGAGCAAAGTACGATTTAAGGGGAGGATGTCTGACATATACACTATATCTTCATGAAGCGACGCTGCTTCACTATCTTGAGTTTGTTTGTAATAAACTGACGAATGAAAAAAACAAAAAAACAACCTCTTTTGTCGTGTACAGGTGGGTAATAACAGGATATTTTAGCACGATTTCAGGGCAGGAACGTGTTGCTAAAACCATCAATCAACCAGATTCACCGAATGTCTTACCTTATGTATTCTAAAGAAAATCTGAGTGTAACCAAAGGGTGGAAGCGCAGAATGTCGGATTCTGTATTTGTATATTTCGGGCGCCCTGTCTATTTTATATTGATTCATTTAAGCACTTTCCAGTTGTGCGTTGGTAGAACTTCAATCACCAGCTATCAAAGTTTGAGATGTAAAACCTTCAACAATTATAAGCGGATTTAGCTCAGTTGGGAGAGCGCCAGACTGAAGAAAAAACTTCGGTCAAGTAATCTGGAGGTCCTGTGTTCGATCCACAGAATTCGCAATTTTTTTGTAAAAATTATGTTGGTATCGCTATTCCCAATAATCTCTACTTCATGGCTTTATAAGACATGGTTCATAATTGAAGTAGACAAAGTGTCTATACCACTTTGAACTATCAGGAACATTGAAGGAGCTGTCGCACCCAAAGACGATTTTCAAAAAAAAAGATGCAGTTTGCAAAGTCGAGCCGACGCTCAACTCTTTCTATTTGTGCAGCATGCACTACCTAGTGCTTTTTCTATTTGGTAAAGCAACAAAGAGCAAGTGTAAATATGCACAAAAATCTTTTCTATCTTAAACTGGTTCTACCAAACTTTCGTACAATCATGAAAATTCCCAACCCTCCCGCAAAAATACTCAAGAGGAACTGACGTGCGGTGCGCCCGATCCTTTGGGTGCAAGTATTTGTCTCGCAGACAAGGTTAATGTTTCACTCCCAACCTGCTACATACGATTTATTATCCTAGGACCGGCTATTCCCTTATGCACCGCATCGCAACTATTAAAAAGAAAAGCCGACAGGGTCCCGAAGAAACCCCTAAAACGGCTTGGAAAGCTTGTAAAAAATAAGGAATAACAATAGTTATGGTGCAAAACACACTTGCTTTAATTATTCCCACGGCATGAGAAAGACACACCAACCTCTTTATCTTGCACGCTCTTATGCTCTTTCCTGTAGAAAACAAGGAGAGCAAATGAAGATAAAATCGGGCAATCTTTCGCCAGTGACCTCGATTCATTAAAACTTTTGTTACATGTAGTCTCCATGTATTTGAACCCAATCGCAAGTAATCCTGAGCTAGACGCTCTCTTCCAGTATGAGTTAATTCCAGAATTACATATTTTTTTAGATGGTCAGTAATTTGATGTATATATGTGCCTATGATATATGTTACTTAGTAATAGTACAGCTTCCAGAATTTTTATCCTAGAACCAAGCTTAATACGATTTGCTAATTTATTTCTTCGCATTGTATTATTCTCTTAATGAAGTCGTTTCCGACATTAGCGGCTATTTGCTGATTTCCAGGTGGGTTTCCTTTTGTCCGCCACACTCTTTCAGCAAAAAATAATGCTCATTTATCTCTTCGTATTATTCTCATAAACATGTCTTCGAGGAACGCTTTTGGGCCGTCAAAAGTAATCCTACGGTAGCAATAAGGAAGGAAGGATCTTGTATCGGCTTGCCTTTTTAAGGGTCTTGTATTGTTTTTGTGGTCGCGAGGATTATCTTATGTGAGGTGCGGGGGATAAATATCTTTGAATAAATTGAACGGTTATGTTGCCGAATAAGAAGAAGATATCAGTAATGTTAGAATGTAAAAGCAATCAAAACAGAATAAACCTGTCAATCCTTTCGTTTATAGTCATTTGTTAAGCAGACTGCGTATAGCACATACTCAAAATCATATTGAAGTACAAAATAAAAAGAGATGGTTGCTATTTACAAAGTAGTTGCTTCTTTTGTTCCACTCCTGGGTTTCATTTTAGCGTTCGAAGAAGATGACATGATAAATACGATTACTGCAATCGAAATTGCCTTTGAAACGGTCACGATGACTTCAACCGTACCTGCCCCTGCTGCTACAAAATCCGTTAGTGAGAAAATGTTGGATGACACTAAACTGTCTCTACAAGTAATTCAAACTATGGTGTCGTGTTTCTCCGTGGGTGAGAACCCAGCTAATATGATTTCTTGTGGACTAGGTGTTGTAATTCTAATGTTCACAATTATCATTGAGCTCATCAACAAGCTCGAAAATGACGGCATCAATGAACCGCAAAAGTTATCTGACTTAATAAAACCAAAGTATATTGAATTACCTTCGAGTTATGTTAACAAGAAAATAAAAAATACTTTTGAACCTTTGGATATATATTTAGGAGTAAACTCCAACACATTAGCAGATAGTCAAAATCAAAACTGTCTGATTCTCAAACTCGGCGGGGAATCAGTTTTACCATTCCCTGGCTTGGCTCAAAAAATATGCTATACGAAAGGCGCCGCAAAAGAGTTCACAGACTATAGTTTATCCAGTATACACGACAATTTCAGTGAAATCAGACAAGGGATCTCCAATGACGTTTTCCAAAAAATATCAACTATTAAGAAAATGTCTAGAGATTTAAAGTCTCAACTTTATTACATCTCGGAAACTATCACAGACGAAAGTTGGGATGGTTCTGCTATTGGCTTTAAAGCCAGTGAAAGAGAAAAAGATCCAAAAAAATCTCAATTATCCGTCACATTTTATAGAGATCAATAAAAATCTGATGTCCAGCGTTTGTTTTTAAAGTTTTTCTCTTCTTCGTATAGCATTTTCGCACCGTGTTCTAGCACCATGTTCTGCTTGGTGAGCGCATGTTGGCCATCACCGTGTCCTTTCCTAATATAATCGTGTAAGTATTTATTATTGATAGACAGTATACTTAAAGTTTTGTAAATCAATATACTTTTTTCTCTCTATCTCTGCATTCATGACAGTTTAAAAAAAGTTGACCAGCCCGTTTTAAGTACTAACTTCCGTATGATTGAATTAAACGATCCAAGCTTTTTCGAATAGGGTTTGCGTAATACATGTAGGCTGGGCTCCACGAAGCTGCAAAGGTTCAGTTACTACTAGATCAAAATATGCTTCTTTTACTTCATTTGCACCTTTATTTCTGCATGAAGACTTTCAAAAGACAGAAGATATTGGAGACTGACCCTTTTTGGGTGGAGACGACACCAACCAGGCCAGGCTTACTTCTTATAGCCGGTCCTTAATTAATACCGAAATAGGCAAAACTCATCCAGTGTAACTTGCCTAGGGGTGTAAAGAATTACATTCAACTAAAGAAAGCCTACCCCGCAGTGCCTCTTTTTGTACATAATATGTGCCTTCGTGCTTTTCTTTCACTCAATGCAGAAGAAAACTCCGAACAATGGACCACGAAAATTGACTCACCGCCGCTTTCAATTCTGACGTGTGAAAAAAGAGAATCAGGGGCCCCTAAAGGCAAAAAGCTTTTACGCATAGTTTCCTTGTGAATTCGAGTAGACAAGCTTGACTTGAAAATTTTTTTCAACAACCGAATAACGTCTCTCACTTTCTCCAATCTTAACGGAGGGAATTTTCTACCGGGAAATAGTATAAATAAGAATAATCGAACAATGAACTTTCGCAACTGCCAACTCTCTCTCTTCTTGAGTTGTGACACTTCACTAGCAATGAATTGAATCAACAGCGTAATATGTACGGCAACACTATCGTTAAAAGCTTGAATTGCGGGGAATTCAAAAGAATCTCTGTTCAATCCTTACTGAATAGGGAAGAACCGATGCCAACCCTAACAATAACTCCAAAGAACGCAATGGATCGTTCTAGATTAGCTGGTAGGAATGCAAGACCTATCCTGCCTACGATGGGCCTATTTAAAAGGGGAGAAAAGGCCTCAATTACGAAAACCTGCGGCCAATGCAAAGAAACAAAAAGCTCATCTCAATGGAGAGAGGGTCCAACCGGTGGATCGTGCCTCTGTAACGCATGTGGACTTTTCTATAGAAAACTGTTTTTGGCCTTTGGGAAACAGTCTGCTAAACGATACTTGGAAGAAATCAAAAAAACTGGAGCAAAAAGACGGATTCCGAGGATGCTTTATGGGATGCAAAGAAGCTCATAGTAAAAAGAAATCCTTTTGAATCGTCCTAAAGAGGGAAGCAATAACATCTTATACACAAGTTTTCAATATCAATTAATTAATAATATTCAATAAATCTAATATCTAATATCTAATACATATAATCGTATGATTATAACCCAACTAATGATATCCGCTTTAAGTCCGCGCGCCCATAGGTCCTTTTCAAATAGTACCATCAAAACGCTGTTTCTGAAGGTTTCGCGCAATTTAACATATCTGCTATTCTTATTTATTACGAGTGGTATCCATCTTCGTACTTCAAAAGCATATTTTATGAAACGTAGTGTCTTTAAATACGTACTCTACAAAAAAATATTACTAGTTACTTTTGTTGAAGCTATCCAAAAAAGGAAAAAAGAAGCACTACTTATATGCAATTATTTCATATCAACTGTTGAGCACGATTTCCTTGATCGTAGCTCCCTTGCTATCATCATCGTCATCGTACACTCCTTGTACTGCCACAACTATATATCTGGCCTTCCTCCACTCTGTATTTCCTTTATCGCCCACTTGTAACCTATCGTAATCAATAGTAAAAGTTGTTCTATTACTGGGCAATATCTCAATCAGCGATTGGTTACGACTTGATTCGTAATATGGCTCACTTGGGTTCACAGGCATGTTATCAAGAATTTTGACAAATTTTCTTTTCAAAAAGTTTAGTCTAGGTATCTGCTCGATTAGCTTCGCCAAGTCCTCTTTCTTCCAATGTAATAAGGCTTGAACTTCACCAAAAGATTCTTCATCCTCCGGTTCAATGTCGCTCAAATCAATAACATTTTCGACCGGTACTCCAGCATCATCTAGAAGTTGGCCAATTGTTTGATTAAGAATTTGGTTATTCCCCGGGTTTTGCATAATTTCTGTCACATTAGCAAAAATGTTTTCAATTTTTTCGGAATGAGGCAAGATAGAAATCGAAATATTTCTTGCGGGCCGTTGGCCCCAAAGAATCATTCCCTTGGTAATCTCTTTCTCCTTATATTCACCTAAATCGATCAATAGCTTAGCGCGTTGAGTTTTCTCTAATGGCTGCCAATGTGTGTAGTTATTCCCATCCAAAGCAGAAAATGCAACGTCACCAGGAACGCCTGCTGTTAAATTTGTTACTTGTTTATTTTCTGCTATGTTATTTTCTGCATTTAAACCAGGTTTAAATAACTGAACCGTGAGCTCTTGATTTGGGTTTAAAATATAATAGGTACCATAGCGATCCATCCGCATTGGTTCACCAACACGGTCGAGCCCTCGACGCTCTAACTTTGCCTTTTTTGTACTTTCAGAACCATTATAAAAGTTGATGTCCTGGTCGTGTATTAAAGATCTGTTAGGTATCTTTATATGTATCGGAACATCCCCTGATTTATGAACAATTGTGCCATTATGATCATCAATTATAATATCAAGGACTTGATTCATGTACTTGAAATTTCTAATAGCAATACCTCCAGGCAGCAAGGGTAACTCTATGGGATTGAACCTTAACAAACGGTTAATTTTCTTAGTGTCAGGATCCACTTCATAAGAGTATCTGATACCTGTTAGCCCAAACAAGATGCTTTGTAGGAATCCACCATTGGCTGTCAAAAAGGGGAAAGCTGGCTGAGTTAACCCATTGGTTAAGAAGTTGTCGTCGGATTGCTCACTAAATTGAGCAAACGGAGCCCTTAAATATGGAAGGACCGACTTGTACAAATAGCTCTGAGAGGAAGAGCCATGATTCAGTAGACTGGCAGCAGCAGCAGCAAAAACAGGATACGTCATTGCGGGTCCGGATGCAGATTGCCTTTCCGAGTAGTAATAAAGATCTTTGATTGCATTGTTCAGGATCGATTCATCATTGATATACCCGAGTGGATAAACCATTAAGGTCACATCTGCCTGTTTAATCTCCACTGAACTATTCATTCCAGAGTATTCTAAAGTAATATTAGACGAAGATCTTGGGATGTATATATCTTTAGAAATTTCGCTCCATTTGGGATCAATGACCTCGCCAAGATGGTTGCCAACGTCTGTTGCCCACTTCAAAAGCGTTTTAATTCCAGCGTTAGTGAACGCACCATTATTTACGTGATTTGCAAACTCATCAGGGTCTGTTAAGTTGTATGTTTCATACATCCCCAAAGAAGAATTGTATTTGACGTAGGCAGTGAAAAATTGAGCTGCATTCTTGATAATTGGCCACGTAGTATATCTCAAATACTCGTCGTCAATTCCCTCATGGCCATTCAGATATATCGAAAAGGAAGCCATTGCAACATCGACATTGATATGATATTCGTAATCAACGCAGGGCCCCGTCGAAGTACAATTAGCAAATTTCCCAGATGTCCAAGGATATATAGCTCCCGGATAACCATATTGCTCTGCGTTCAAAATTGCCTGGGCATGAGTGGAATTTCTGTAATTGTTCATATTTTGAGCGACATTGGGAAAAAAGGGCAATAGGGCTGGTTGCATCCATATATCTGCATCCCAAAACACCATACCACCATAAGAATCTGAAGATAAGCCAGACACCCCCACTGGCAGTCCTCTATCGCTTGAAACATTGTAGTTCCTTGTGTTTGCTAGCAGGTGGAACAGGGAAGACCTCGCAGTCATTTCCAGAAGACTGTCAGAAGGAATCTCAATAAATGCATCATTATAAAGGTCATACCACGCACGCTTGTGACTTGACAGAAGCTGTTGGTAATTGCCTTTGCTGTTGAGTGCTATCATTTTAGCAAGGTCAACGTTAGTATCGTTTTGCTGCTCTTTGTTCCTGTTGAATTCACTAGACATTATACCGACATATTTATGAACGATTATTTTGGGTTGATCCTCTGTTAATATAACATGATAGACATTTGATGATGTATGGCTGTCGTTATCTTCAAATGATTGGCCAGCATTGATTGACTCTGTAGAATTTTCAAACTTCACAGTACACGCAGAATAAATGGCACAATTAGAGGATGGCACATTGTCTGGCTGAACAACCATGAAAACAGCGTTGTTTTTTTCATCTGTTCCCAACTCCTGTAGAACTGTTCTGTGGGATGAGTCGAAATCGAGTATGTCCCATATATTGATCTCTAATGAATCAAAATCAGCAGGTAAGTGGTCCATATTTAAAGAAACTTCCAAAGAAACCACTCCTAACGGATGGATATTTCTATGTGCCCAAATTTCGCTTTTGACGTGTATTTGGCTATCTAACCAGTCTAGCTCTGTGGTTACAATACCATCCTTCATTGACAAATTTTGACTATAGTTAGTTACGTCATCCAATGTAACATTTTGCGGGTTGAACCATTGAGAAGTATTCACTAAGGAGAACTGTAGATTGGTCCATTGAGGAATAGAGGAAATGACGGAGGAGTATCCCACGTCATCCAATTCGGGGAAGTTTGTGGAGTTTAATTTTGCTTCTAGACAGTAAAAGTCTGATACAAACGCACCAGCATACCTGTGATTTCTCAAGGGCCAACCGTTATCCAAAGCGCCTGGAGCATCTGTATAAAAGTTTAGAGTGTCTAATGCGTACCCAAACCCAATATTGGGAATCCGGCTACCTATATAACCGTTAGCAACATACGGCTGTCTCGAATATGTATTCTGCGAAAACAGGTTGGTACCTAAAATCATGTTATCGTCATCATAGTATGCCGTATTGAAATCGGAAAGAAGTTCGTACAACTTTTTGGAGGACTCTCTGGCTTCTGGGTCATAGTTCAATGTATGATTTCCAAGTGACTGTGATATAACTCCTAGAGGATTAAACAGAATGGCTCTCGAAGCATGCGAAATCGACTGCCTAGAGTTCCTTGTGAAATATAATGCAGTAATGAGGATAGCTAACAAAAATAGCATCACCGATAGTAAGATTGAATTGATTAAGTCAAATCTCGTAAAAGTGTAATAATATTTGGAGCGGGTGTAATTATTACCACTCTTTTTATTTCTCAAGCTAGGAGAATTGTTGAGATTGGAATAGGAAGCCTCCTCATCGGACCAAGGAAATCTTATTCTTTTCATCATTCAAAGGAGAAAAACTTAGGAGTAACAGATGCAATAATGTATGATATTAGCTGACTCTCATAAAGATCAAACGGATCCTTTTTTAAGGATCAAGTTCTTTTTTTAACTAAAAAAAAAGGGAGTAATGTTGAAAAGTGGAGAAACGTTACTATTGACCAATAATAACACAATACTTTCTCGATATCTACTATAAAACTTGCAACTCCTTATTTATTACGGCGCTCCGTAGTTTAGGGAAGAAATACGGTGGTATTAGAGGAGAGGAAATATGAGGGGTGGAAGATATACTCTTACCGCCGTGACTTGGTTACAATAGTGGTTGATTTCTTCGAACTTCCGCTGGCTCAGAATGAGTGAAATAGCTTTGCGGCTGGAATCGAGAAGAATGTTCCTTTCTTTTTCGAAAGAACTGCGCCTGATAAAAGGAATGAAGTAAAGGATAATCTAAGCAGGCTAAAAGGATATAATGGCGTATTTATTTCTAGTGAGCCAAAAATTTATATTAGAACTGGGGTTGTCAACAGGTAGTGTTAAAAATTATCTGTTATTTGGTTTTCAAGAATCAAATAACCTTGTATACAAGCCTTTGTAATGCGAGGCTGCTGATCGTCCGGGGAAAGTAAGGGATCTGAATAATCTTATATACCCCTTCGCTGTTTATGCCGTTCGCCAGCCGGGTAAGTGGTACGTGCAAAGAGAATCGTCTGAACCGAACTTGAAGAAGACATAAAAGCATTTTGAGCCGAGTTTCAGCCAATAAAAAAATGTTTGTGGAGAGTGCGCTGTGGATGCAAGGTTAACAGTATGACTGATGTTCAGGTAATTGAAGAAAATGCTGCCAACGCTGTTACTGCGGAAGTAGTAGAAAAAGACAAAGAAGCCCCAGCTAAACCGCCTGCGGAGAACAATAAGCCACCGAATTATAAAAGAATATCAGATGATGATCTCTATAGACACTCGTCGCAGTACAGGATGTGGTCGTATACTAAGGAGCAGCTTGAGGAGAAGAGGGTGGACACAAATTCTCGAGCGGTAGCCTCTATTGAGGAAGATTTATTAAAATTCAGAGAAGCTCACAATCTAATAGAAGAAGAGGTAAAAATTCTAGAAGCAAAGGCTATTCCCCTGACAATGGAAGAGGAGTTGAGTTTGGTGAATTTCTACGCGAAGAAAGTTCAAGTAATAGCCCAGCATTTAAATTTGCCCACTGAAGTGGTGGCCACCTCGATATCATTTTTTAGGCGGTTTTTCTTAGAAAACTCGGTTATGCACATTGATCCTAAAAGTATTGTCCACACTACAATTTTCTTAGCTTGTAAATCGGAGAACTATTTCATTAGTGTAGATTCCTTTGCTCAAAAGGCCAAATCAACAAGAGAAAGTATCATTAAATATGAGTTCAAATTACTAGAGTCGTTAAAGTTTTCATTGTTAAACCATCATCCTTACAAACCGCTGCATGGCTTTTTTCTAGATATTCAAAACGTCCTTTACGGTAAGGTGGACTTAAATTATATGGGCCAAATTTATGATAGATGTAAGAAAAGGATAACTGGCGCATTGTTAACCGACGCAGTGTATTTATATACCCCTCCCCAAATAACATTAGCAACACTGCTAATAGAGGATGAAGCCTTGGTGACGAGGTACCTCGAAATGAAATTTCCTAGTGACGAAAAAATCCAGGAAGAAGAACCAACCGAAAATAAAGAGGCTCAAAACGACGGCAGCAAGGTAGAGAAAGATGAGGACCAAGGCATTGAAGATGATAAGACTTCAATAGATTCGGCAAAACTGCTAGCGGTCATAATGGCGTGCAAGGAACTTATCGAGGAAACAGCGCCTTTGAGTACTGAAGACGCCAAGAGAATCGCAGCAAAGAATTATTACTGCCAAAATCCATCAAGCCTAATTCAGAAACTAAAGAGAAAGATGAACGAAGACACTTCCGCTCCTGAAAAAAGGCAAAAAATATAAAACTTTTTGTTTGTTTCATCATAACTTGTATATATGTATATATGTATATATGTACATACGAGTACACGAATAGGTATACATACGGATGTTGTTTCTAATCATTCTCGTTTTTTTCATGTCATGAATATATACGGCATAAACGATTGTTTTCGTTAGGCTACTGATAATTGATACGGTATGATCGTATTTACTTCATACGTTAAATTCATTGATGTTCTATTTACAATGTATGGCGTATTGATACATATATACCAACAGATGCTCTATCTTGACTTCTTTATAGTAAACAAAGTGAATAGCTTGAGTTATGACTCATACTTCCTTTTTCGGTCTGAACTCACAAGCCATTTTTAGTAGGGCAGCTGTTATTTTTTTCTTTGTTTTCTTAGTGAATGAAAGGTGAATTGATCACCCTTTCTCTTACCGTCATTTTTTTATTCTCGAAGTATTAATTACTACAAACTAATCTTTAGCTCATATTTGAATAAAAGAGTAGTCCCTTCGCATATTGGTTCGAGAAATAATCATTTACACGTTCCCAAGGTCAACCAATACAGAGAAARGTGCTCTGGCAGTTATTGGCCAGTAAATTACAAAGCCGCCGTTATGGAGTACACAAACTGGATCAAAAAGAACGAATTATGGCCGGTCTCTAAGGCTATCTTTGATTCCCAAAAAAATCATGCATTTAACATCGTCGGAATTTTTGGTTTGTCACCTCCTATATCCTTACGTTCGTCACTGTCTGGACCTTCCACAACAGTATTTGTAGATGTTTTGAGCTTATCCAATTTTTCACCTTTGCAAACTTGTTCAATTTCATGCGCATCAAGTGTCTCGTACTCAATAAGACCTTGAGCAAGTCTGTGGAGCTCAACATTCTTCTTGGTCAGTAATCTTCTACTCCTTTCCTCTGAATCTTTCAAAAGCTCAATCACCTCATTGTCGGCAATATCGCGTATTTTATTCGACCAAGTTTCCCAATTCTCTGACAAATTTACAGGGCCCACATCATCACTCATACCATACTGCGTCACCATAGCTCTTGCTGTACCGGTTGCGCTCTGTAGATCAGACCCACAACCACTTGTGGTGTTGTCTTTGCCATAAATTAACTCCTCAGCAATTTTTCCTCCCATGCACACATCCAACCGGGCATGACACTCTCTTTTCGTAATATCAACCTTATCCATTTCTGGTAGTTGAAAAGTAATACCTAATGCTCTGCCCCTGGGTAAAATAGTAGCCTTGTATAGAGGGGTAGCACCGTTGGTGTATTTGGCCATAATCGCATGACCAGCCTCGTGGTAAGCGGTGGCTTTCCTAGCCGCATCTGTTAAAACCATAGTTTTCCTTTCGGCACCCATCAAAATTTTGTCCTTAGCCCATTCGAAATGTGACATGTTGACAGATATTGCGTTCTTTTGACAGGCATACACTGCTGCTTGATTGACCAGGTTGGCCAGCTCAGCACCCGATAAGCCTGGAGTACCACGAGCAATAATTGTTGGATCGACATTATCTGCTAATGTTATTTTTTTCATGTGGTGTTTCAAAATGTCAGCGCGACCACGAACATCGGGTAAATCAACATTCACAACTTTATCGAATCTACCTGGTCTGGTTAACGCTTTGTCTAAAGCTTCTGGGAAATTAGTGGCACCGATAATGATAATTCCACTTGTTTGCGAGAAACCGTCTAATTCGACCAATAATTGATTTAGGGTCTGCTTGGCGTACGCTTGGTCCTTTGGATTACGTTTACCGCCAATAGCATCTAGTTCATCTATAAAAATGATAGCAGGGGCGCGAGAACGTGCTTGAGCAAACAAATCACGGATACGTTTAGCACCAACACCAACGTAAACTTCATCGAACTCAGAACCGGACATGAAAAAAAAGTCTACACCAGCCTCCCCGGCTGTAGCTCTGGCCAATAAGGTTTTACCCGTACCGGGAGGACCAGTCAATAATACACCTTTAGGTAGTTTACCACCCAAAGATTCATACTTGGTAGGATCCTTTAAGAAGTCAACTATCTCCTCTAACTCTGCACGAGCTTCATCACAACCGCATACATCATCAAACTTGACATTCGTTTTAGCAACATCGACCGATTTATCTGCTACTTCTGATGATTTGAGTAATGTTGTGTTTTCTGTGATATATTTGAAACCTTCTGAGAAAGAATAGGTCAATACACCAAACACAAGTAGCCATTTAACCCATCTTGACACAACAGTAAAGGTTGACTCTGAAACGACAACATGCAGCGGTTCTTTGCGAGACCCGTAAAATGGAGAGTACATAGATGGGAAGTTTCCATGATAACCCGACTGGTTCGACGAAGATGACGCCAAAGATGGATTGACTGCACCAGCAGAACTGGCTGTCAATAGGTTCTGCCTAACAGCATCCGCTTCCGAGTGTCTGCCTATTCTTTGCAATGCCTCCATGTACAATTCCATACACTCGGGCGATGAAGCAATACCAGGGGTCTCAAATCTGGATACCACATATTGGGGATAGTTTGATTGTAGAAGAAGCTTATAAAAAGCCGCTTGTGCATCAGGGCTCGTTAAATCTTTGTTGGCCTCCTGCTCCCTTGTGGCTAGCATAGCATGCGATACAGCTACATTCGGCTGTTTAATTTTATCATTAGTGTTGGATGGCGGTGGTGGTGCAGCATTGTCGTTTGAAGATGCCGTAGCTTTGCCAGACGCCTTCCTGGTGCTTTCACCCCCTTTTTTCGAAGGTGGTTCGTCGTTGGCCTTTTCCGAGTAGAAACGATGGGATTGTCTCGATCTTAAAATCCACCCTCTTTGAACTAGCAAAGAGGCGCCAATCTGAGGCAACCTGGGAGCTAGTATGCGCAAAACATTTGATGTGATTGTGGGCGACGCCAGTATTTTGGAAACGTTCATCTACGATAACCCGGTCTGTTGTTTGTGCACTGTGTTTTCTTTTAAAATAGCACTCCTATTAAAAGTCTGGACTTTACTTTAGCTATGTGTAACTGTTTATCGAAAAGCGCAAGGTAGAGATTTAACTCACTTTGCCTAGTCCGATATAATGCTTTTTACTCCTGCTGTAACTTGCACGAGCCTCATGACTCCTCGAAGGAAGAGGGCCTATAATTCGAGATTACTAACCAACCAATACTGATAGAAAAGGTGGCAAACATTGGGGGCCGTTTCTCCGACGATCGATAAATGTCGCGTCCCACGGGGGATTGGAATAGAAGAGGCATCTGAAAATCTCACCGAACACGTAAAAGGGTGAATGGTATAGAGGTATATGGTATTACAAACGGGCATCTGCGAGGCACTACCGCTACGACTACGCCCTAAAAGAACACACAATGGTTGATTTGGAACAAGAATTTGCGCTCGGCGGACGCTGCCTGGCGTTCCATGGTCCTCTAATGTATGAGGCCAAGATTTTGAAAATATGGGATCCATCTTCTCAAACTTATACAGGTGTTCCTAATGACAAGCCGGGGTTCAACTCGCAAACAATAAAGGAGACACAACCACAGAAGTTGGGGGAGGACGAAAGCATTCCAGAGGAAATCATCAACGGAAAGTGTTTTTTCATACATTACCAAGGGTGGAAGTCTAGTTGGGACGAGTGGGTTGGGTATGATAGGATACGGGCCTATAACGAGGAAAACATCGCAATGAAGAAAAGACTAGCCAGCGAGGCAAAGGAAGCAAAGAAATCGCTTCTCGAGCAGCAGAAAAAGAAGAAAACTTCTACTAGTTTGGGCGGATCCGGCAGTGGTGGGAAAAGGAAAGGTGATGGCCGTGCAAATGCCGGTATAAGCAAGAGTGTGTCGCAAAGTTCGTTAGCGTCCTCCATGAGTGGAAAGAAAAGTGGAAGAAGCTCTGCTAATTCCCTTCATCCAGGAAGTTCTTTGCGCTCATCGTCGGATCAAAACGGACACGATGATCGCAGACGGTCCTCTTCACTGTCGCCAAACATGCTACATCATATGGCTGGCTATCCGATCCTAAAGACCCCCTTGCGAATTCCAATAAAGCTGAAAAGCGTGTTGGTTGACGATTGGGAGTATGTAACGAAGGATAAAAAAATCTGCAAACTGCCTGCTGATGTGACGGTGGAACAGCTATTAAATAAGTACGAGCATGAAGTAAGTCAAGAACTAGAGTCGCCGGGATCGCAATCGCAGCTGAGCGAATATTGTGCTGGCCTTAAGTTGTACTTCGATAAATGCCTGGGTAATATGCTCCTATATAGATTAGAAAGGTTGCAATATGACGAGATCCTCAAAAAGTCAACCAAGGACCAGAAGCCATTAATACCTATCAAAGTTTATGGGCCCATCCATCTGTTGAGGCTGACAAGTGTCCTACCAGAACTAATATCATCTACTACGATGGATTTACAAAGCTGTCAACTTTTGATTAAGCAAACTGAAAACTTTTTGGTTTGGTTACTAATGCATATGGACGAATATTTCAACGACAAAGATCCCAACCGCAGTGACGATGCTCTATACGTAAATACATCTAGCCAGTACGAGGGTGTAGCTTTAGGTATGTGAGACGTTTATCCTCAATTTTAAGATATTTCATAGTTGTTGATTTGGCTGTGCCTATAGCGCACTTGGTTGCTATCCATGATCCTTTAACTGGAAGAGGTCGTTTTAACGCAAAAGAGATCTTTTTCTGACTGAATGCACTAGAAATGAGATTATTCATGTTATTCAAAACTCACTTTTAAACTCTTTTTTACCAGATACAACCTCGTCGGTCTCTTGGAGATTCCCAGGAAAGGCGGCTATACCTTTGATCATTTACATCCAAAGGTGGTAATTCTTCTGATTAGTTTCTTGCCTTTTCACATTTTGCACATGTCGTCTTTTTGTCTACCAAGCCAAGTCCTCCGTTCTGATCCTGCTCATCAACCGTTCTGTATTTTTTCTTTATTTAAATTTGAACTTCTTATATACAGTAAAGGGCCCTTCGGTGTGAACTGGGAGCAAAAAAGAAGAAGAGCCCGTTTTGTTCTTTTGGTCTTTTAATCACATTCTTTTCTGAGTCGGTATATAAGCTTTCCATTCGCCTTCAGTTTTTTGCAAGAAAAGCTTCTTTAAGCTGTCTTAGGTGAGAACAATCGTTTAAGCGCTGTCGTACACTTACAGGATGATTCAAACCTATGTATACCTGCCGCATTAAACGATAAACCGACTAGCACTTTGCATATGAGATGTAAGCCTCTGCACAAATTAATGTCCTGATGCCACTTTGGTGAAATACGACTACATGCGACCTTATATAATCGCAAATTGGACCCTTGTTCTGCTGGTTTTTCTGAGGCGCGCAGCATGTGCGAAAAAGGGTCCTACCGACTCATAAAAAATGGGGTGCAACGAAGGATCACTTGGTGCAGAGAAACAACTGCAAGGTTTTTAGGCAAAAGCATGAACAAACAACGATGCTTTGAAAACTGGTCGGATTATTTGCACTGTAGTTGTACCGAGATGTTGCAATTGCAACAATACTCACCCCAAGACCCCTGCAAAGCACGCTAAATTTATGAACCAAGAAAGGACTGAAGGGGAAAAGAAGAATACCCCTATTTTTCATTTGAGGTTACGATTTTTTAAGAGCCATCGCAGCGACGAAACCGCTTCCTAAGCCTGGAATTGAAGATGGGAGATCATCTTTTCATCGTCTAAGTCTATAGGACACACAAAATCCGGCACATTTATAGGCCGGGCACATGTACAGATGCCGCTGAACAAAGCATATCTAATGTCAACACAGGCGCTTAAGTTTTGTCTGCTAGCTCGAAATATGCCACTTTGTTTGGAAAAGAAGAGCCCTTTCATTTCTCTAACGATGTCATGCAGAAACTATCTTTTGCTTTAAAAATATGTCAACGATCACAGGCCATCAACGGCAGACTTCGGGTTCCTCCTCCCTTTAGTGCTGCCGAGTATGTTACATGGCCTGGTACCTACGGACAAGAGGTACATTTTCCTGGGTTTAGGCAATGGTCAAGAAGAATGGGCGAGCGGTACAACAAGTGGCCTTAGACAGGATTTTGCATACGTGCTTGAATGTTGCCACTGAGTTGATTTCAGTAAAGCTTTTCGGGGATTCTAAATAACTACGATATTAGTTTAGTCTTGTTTTCTTTTTTTCTTTTTTTCGTTTTCTTTTTATTTTTTTTTTTTGGGTTTGCGAACAGCATCTTGAATATTTTTAGAAGTACTATTGATACTTCAGAGTTAATGCATTACTTTTCTGGTAACCAAGACAAATAATATAGTGAAGAGCGCACTAAGCCTACGAAAAGTGCCTTAAATGCATAGTAAAGAATTTGCTAATAGAATCAAGAAAAGGGAAAACGAGAATGACTTATCACCGAATTCAAGCTCGTCTTCATCCGCTGACAGATTCAGGTGTCCACATCCTGAGTGCAACAAAACCTTTTCACGACAAGAGCATCTGTCAAGACATAAACTGAATCACTGGCCGAAAGAAATATACGTCTGTTCTTTCGTACTTCCTACCACAAATTCGCCTTGTAATAAGACATTTGTGAGGAAAGACTTACTGATCAGGCATGAAAAGAGACACTCGAAGATGAAAAATAGGTTAACTAAACCAAATAGAGATCTTATCTCCCCAGTAGACAACAGTTTCTCTAAACAGTTGCCATATAATTCCAGTGAAACGCTAGTTTCTGGGCAACCCAGTGCTTCAGTGGTAAACCCATCAAAAAACTCTGTTGATCCACCTTCAGTCGCTCCCGGATCAAAATTTCGTCCCTTCCTTCAGCAGCCCCAACAAGTACAACAAATACAACAACAGCAACTCCAACAACAGCTTCCGGCTCCGCTGCAGCAACCTATGTTTCAGCAGCAAATGCATACACAGCCGGCAAGCCCTGCGTTTCCTTATGACCCTCGAATGAGAAATAACGGTCAAAGTGTTAACCAATTTTTCAATTGGATATTCGATAACCGTGCAGGGACTAGTGCATTCGATATCGAAGGAGCTAATAGTACTAGCAATAGCAATGACCAGAATGTTAATATCAACATAGCTGCTCAACAACGATATCAGGACAGAACTGTTCCGAATACTGTATATCAACAGCCATTTCAGCCACTTTCTCAAGATCGACAACAGGAACAATATCTTCAACAGCAGAAAGATGCACAACAACAGCAGCAGCAGCAGCAGCAGCAGCAACAACAACAACAACAACAACAACAACGACAACAACAACAACAAGTACAACAACAACAAGTACAACAACAACAAGCACAACAACAACAAATACTACAGCAGCAGCAAATACAGCAGCAGCAAATACAGCAGCAGCAACAACATCAGCAGCAACAACAACAACATCAGCAGCAGCAGCAGCAGTCGCCACAACAGAATCTATTTGCGGATCAATTAACTTCGTCTGCTAGCTGCGCTAACCTGACAATGATGCAGGACCTTTTCTCCACAAATTTCTTGAACAGCGATCCTTTACAATCTTTCATGCAAGAGCTTTCTGAAGCCCCACAAGTAAATATCGAAGACACATTCTCTGATAAGACCATAATCCCTAACAATGAAAAACGCCCACAAAATGATAAATTTGAAGGATTTCAAAATTCTCCAGTTACATTTGACCTGCAACAGGCTAACATCGAAACTCCCAAGACTCAATCCAAATTTACTAACAACCCTAGTACTCTCGGTAAAGATAATGTTTCCACTGAGAAACTGGATATGAATGAACTAAAACGGCAGCCTTCTAAAGACTTAGAGATGACAAGCAACTCTTCCTTAAACTATAAGGAGCAATTGCGCCATTCTATGAAGAGCGTTCCGTCATTTTTCCATCCACATCCCACGACAAAATACAAGGTATCAAAAGAGAAATGTCAAGAGATGTTTGCACTTGTTCCAGAATTACGTTACGTTTCTATAAACGCTATACACAAATCACTGAAGTCATTCTGGTTCAATTTTCATCCACAATATGGTCTACTTCACAAACCTTCTTTCCACGTGGACAAGCAGCCTGGAATTTTAAACTTGGCGTTAATCATGACTGGTGCAAGTTTCCTAGGAAGTGAATATCGTGAACAAATCAGTGACCCAATTTGTGGTCCCCTACGTTGGATAATTTTTTCCCATGCCGATTTCCAACCGCCCTCCAAAACATACATCATTCAAAGCTTACTATTACTCGAAGGATACGAAAAGACAAGTACGAATAGACATTTCCACGAAAGATCTTTTTTGCACCATGGGACGACCATTCAATTATTGAGGCGAACGCCTTCCTTAGGTGGCCATCCATTAATGGTCAAAACCGGGAAAACTTCCGGGGAAAATTCAATTAAAGATCCACAAGAAGTTTATAAAAGATGGATTGATTTTGAAATGTTGAAAAGAATCGCATTCTACGCATTTTACATGGACACCACACATGCTGTAGTGTTTGGGTATTGGAATTTATTCATCAACAGCAATCAGATTCAGCTAACATTACCTTGCCCAGACCAAGTTTGGGAATCTTATGATTTGAGCTACGAAACTCTAATGGAACATGGATATGGCAGTACCAAAAGGGATGAAAATAATACATTCCTGTCAGCATTGATGCAATTAATGAAAAACGTCGTTCAAATTTTACAAAACAACAATATACAAAGAAACAAGGTCAATAATGACGCCAAAGAGAGCAGCCCAGTAGGCCTGGGAAACACTGAAGACTGGAATATCCAAAGTCTTTTTGGTAAAAAGATCCTTCTTGCAGGAATAATTTCTATCCTATTTCAGTGCCAAGAGGAAGTAAATGGTGAGTATTTCATGACAAATTTTCGAAGCGGTATTACAGATCATCTAGGTCTTTCATGGAAAGATATTCTATCATTTGCAATGAATTATTGGCTTCGTGAAGTTCAAATAAGTTGCACTAATCCGAAAGCATGCAGGATAAACACGCCGAGTGATTTTGAAGGGGTCTCAACGGATGGAGAAGGTGACCAACCTCATGTGAACTACGAAGACAAGGCAAATGATAGCAGCTTAGATTTACTTTCTTCAGATAATTCTTCAAGTTGTAAAATGCCTGCAATTCATATTTCTCAAATCGTCTTACGGATTCTCCATCACGATTATTACATATACGCAGGGGCGCCTTGGAGAATGAATGTCCCAATTGGGTTTGAGGAATATGACATGATCAGTCGAAGGATACTCCAGTTTGCAAAAGATCCCTATAATGGTGGTGTAGCCGTCGTTTACGCTTTCCAATTTTTGTTTGAAATGTTCATTGTTAAGGACAATAATCGTCTAACCGTTGTGGAAGACTACGTGGTGAATTCTGATCCTATATTTACTAGGCCATATGCTATTGCATTGACGTCGCTTTTGATCTGGTCTTGTAATTTTGCACTACACGGCTGTGAAGTTAGCATATGGAATAATGTTGACGCCTCGAAAGAAGAAAGTTTTAAGTCAAGTGACACCAATGGTGAATGTACTACTAGCCCCGAGGGCGATAAGGAATCAAAACTTTCGAGTAGCAATCTAAAAGAAAAGAACAATTACATTCCAAAGGAGAGCTTCCAAGTATACTTGTTAAGAATGTATCCGATTCTGTACGTAGATGGTTCACTTGACTTAGTTAGCTTCCAGAATGAAATTTGGGCAAAAGCAAATATGCTACAACACATTTCTAATACTCATCATTTGTGCGGGATGATGCAATTTATGAAGGACATTTTTAGCAAAAGCTACTGGGATTTAGGGCGCGAATTCGGAAGGCTTTTTGACAATTGTTTAGAAAGAAGTATGGGGAAAGCATCGCCTACATGTCATGACATGTTCGATGTTTAGTGTATATTGTTTATCTTGTTTAATATTATAGTGATCGAAATGTAATAGAAAAGCTTTCAACCAACTAATTGTAGATTCGTCAAATTCAAGTTGAGGCAATTTAGAGTCGAGACGAATCTCTTATATTGAAGAAGGAACCTTCTTTATTGGTCATTTAGCTGCGAGCGATCACGATTTTTTTTTAAATCGATTTAGGGGAACACTGCGGACATGCTGAAAAACATCTCGAAGCATATATAGATTCTCGAAATTAACCACCATTCGAGGCTAAGAAGTCGACTGTTTGAGTATAACAAGCACATACAAAGGTCTTAAAACGGACCTGTCTATTGTATGATAATATTTGATTGTTGATCTTGCCTGACTTACAAGCTYAATTTTACGACCCCGCATTTGTTACAATCTTTAAAGATAGCTCTGATCCTCCTTTTTGAACCACACTTCATTGAGAAGACGCATTAACTTTCATTCTCCAACTTAAAAGTATGCTGCTTTGCTAGCGAACTTGAAAAATTATTATATTATTATGGAGCAAATTAATTCGAATAGTGGGAAAAAAAAGCAGCAATTGGAAGTATTCAAACAATTTGCGAGTGTGTTAACAAAAGAGGGCACACCTGTCAGTATTGCTAATGATAAGTCTGAACGAACCACAGTGAACTACAATAACTTTGAAATAGCAAGTAGGAAACCCAGGATGGACAAAGTTACAGGAGAACCAATTCTAACATATGATGATTTCATTGAATTGATATCTAGCTCAAAGAGTATATACCCGAAGTTCACAGACCATTCATTTAATTTGAATCAAGTACCTAAAAACGCGTTTGGATGTATTTTCTTTGCTATTGACGAACAAAATAAAGGATATTTGACACTTAACGATTGGTTTTACTTCAACAATTTATTAGAATACGATAATTATCATCTTATCATTCTCTATGAATTCTTTAGAAAATTTGATGTAGAGAACATCAAAGCAAAACAGAAGAGAAAGTTTGGTAATTCCTCTTTCAGTTTAAAGGCGGCAGATGACAGGATCAAGTCAATCAATTATGGAAATAGATTCTTAAGTTTCGATGAGCTTCTTTTAAATCTTGACCAGTTCAAAGATACCATTCGACTGCTGCATGAGTCGATTGACGATGATTTTGTTAAGGAAAACAATTTGCTACTCGACTGGGAAAACTTCCGATTTTTGAAGTTCTATAAATGTTATCATGAAAATGAAGCATTCTTAAGTTTAAATTCCCTAGTAACGATTTTACAGAACGATCTGAAAAACGAAAAAATATTTATAGGATTTGATAGATTAGCACAAATGGACTCCCAAGGACATCGTTTAGCTTTAAGCAAAAATCAGCTCATATATCTTCTGAGATTGTTTTATTCTCATAGAGTTTCTGCGGATATTTTCTCCTCTTTGAATTTGTCAAATACGAAATTATTAAAAGCAGATAATAATTCCATACCATACAATGTGTTCAAGGATGTGTTTTATTTATTTCAAAATTTCGATTTACTGAATCAAATATTGCACAAATATGTTACTGAAAACAATTTAACCGAGCAAGATATTAGAGAACAGATAATTACGAAAAGGGACTTTATGACAGTTTTGAATGCCCAGTATAGCAAGGTAAACAACATCGTTGAGTTTTCCCCATCCCAGATCAACTTGTTATTTTCTATCGTTGCAAATTCAAAGGAAAACAGAAGATTAAGGAAGAAAAGTAAGCGAGACAACGAGCTTCTTAACGACCATCATTACGATTCAGATATTGATTTTTTCATTCACAACGAATATTTACATGGAGTAAGCAAATCAAGAAAAAACTTGCAAAGTTTTAATGACTACTACCACGATCTGTCAGATGGCTTTTCCCAGGACTCTGGGGTCAAAAAAGCTTCTAAAGCAAGTACTGGTCTATTTGAATCGGTATTCGGAGGAAAAAGGGATAAAGCAACTATGCGCTCTGATTTAACGATTGAAGATTTCATGAAAATTTTGAATCCAAATTACTTGAACGACTTAGTTCACCAAATGGAATTGCGAAAAAATCAAAACGAATCACTTTATGTTAACTATTATTTTTATCCAATTTTCGATTCGTTATACAATTTTTCTTTGGGCTCCATTGCAGGCTGCATCGGGGCAACTATAGTATATCCAATAGACTTCGTAAAAACAAGAATGCAAGCTCAAAGATCATTATCCCAATACAAAAACTCAATTGACTGTCTTTTAAAGATTGTATCTCGTGAAGGAATAAAAGGCCTTTACTCTGGTCTTGGACCTCAATTGATTGGGGTGGCTCCTGAAAAAGCGATTAAGTTGACCGTCAATGACTTTTTGAGAAACAGGTTGACCGATAAAAACGGTAGATTAAGTCTTCTACCTGAAATTATATCAGGTGCTTCGGCAGGCGCATGCCAAGTTATATTCACGAATCCTTTAGAAATCGTAAAGATTAGGTTACAGGTTCAATCTGATTATGTGGGTGAAAACATACAGCAGGCTAATGAAACAGCGGTTCAAATTGTTAGAAAATTGGGTTTGAAAGGCTTGTATAGTGGTGTGGCAGCTTGCTTGATGAGAGATGTCCCATTTTCTGCTATTTATTTTCCTACTTATGCACATTTAAAAAAAGATCTTTTCGATTTTGATCCAAATGATAAGACAAAGAGAAATAGATTAAAAACGTGGGAACTTTTAACTGCTGGTGCCATTGCTGGTATGCCCGCAGCCTTTTTGACCACGCCCTTTGATGTCATAAAAACTAGATTACAAATAGATCCACGAAAAGGTGAGACGAGATACAACGGTATTCTCCACGCTATTCGTATCATCCTGAAGGAAGAAAGTTTCAAAAGTTTTTTTAAAGGCGGAGGAGCTCGTGTCTTGAGAAGTTCTCCTCAATTTGGGTTCACATTGGCCGCTTATGAACTGTTCAAGGGCTTTATTCCTTCCCCTGATGATAAAATGAAGTCCAGAGGGAATAACAAGAAATTCATTATAGGCGACAATACAGAGAATAAAAAAATAACAGCCAATAATGATAATGAGCTCCCACTGCAGAAGCTCTATTCCCGTGACAGGAAGCATGCCAACTATTACTATAAAAGCTGTCAAATTGCCAAAACATTTATTGACCTAGACAATAACTTTTCTAGATTTGACCCTTCAGTTTACAAGAAGTTTCAAGAGTATTTAAGAGATATTAGTAAATAGTCATTTTTTTTTCTCAAGGTTTATTCTTTAATTCCCTGGTGTATCATTAATTTTAGGAAAACAAAAAAGGTTGTTAAAGAATCTGAATACCTTTTCATGGTCGTTTCTACCAGTTTAATTGAAAACCCCAACGAAGCTTTCCTGAATTTTACAATCACAAGGGGATGTTTATAAAAAAGAACCTGCTTTAGCCAGAAAAAGTTTATTTATTCTCTTGTAAAATAGGTGAGGGCAGACAGCTGATGAAATTCTGATTTGAAGCTTTATGCCACATCACATGAAGCGGAAAACAAAGATAGAATTGAATATATATTCTTTATCTACTTTTTTTCTCTTTATACGTCAACATACACGTCTAATTAATGAATATACAAGGTTTGTCTGAATAGATAAAATTAAAAGCCTAATGATGCTTATAGCCTACCAACTTTCTCCTTCCAATTACTTCACCTACTGAATAAAACCCCACTATTTGAACACCGTATGCACCATATTTTAATAATTCGTTCTTTTGAATGTTTTTCAAAAACGATAAAACTTCCGTAGGCTTCAACACAAAGTTAAGGCTCTGTTTGTAGAGATTTAGATATACTGATTTGAATTGGGCCGCAGTTGGTGGTTGGAGACCTTCCTTTACATAAATCTGTTTTGAAATCTCGGCACCAACTTTACCATAGTACAAAGCCTTTGTTGATAAAAGATTTGCTTTAGAAACTAATCCACTTGTGTAATTTTGAATTCTGCCTAGCATGATGGACTGAATGAAGTTCTAATACAGGGCCTCGGTTGCTCGCTAAGTTCTTTCAAAACAGTGAATGTAAGGGATCTTACAATCTTCGGTCTTTAAATGGAATCATCCTTCGGGATATTTTCTCGTGCGTTAAAGAGGATTTTTATTCAGCCAATCAGGACTAAGAAAAAAAGCCGCCCACCAAGTCAAGCTTCTAATATTAATAATGTTACAAAGCACACAAAAGTGAAATATACAGAAATATTATAAACAATTGGTATTTGCCGATCGTTTTATAGGGAGAAGACAGTATCAGAAAGTATCAGACACGGTTGTTTAAGCGAACAGATCTCCTTACACCTTCGCCAAGAACAATAACCTTATCTTCTTGTTGCAACCTCGACAAGGCCTCTTGGATATCAGAAGAGTCAACCCTATCTTGCGAGTGCTCATTTATTTGCTTGATAAGCTCATTGAATGACATTGAGTCAGATACCTGATCTTTCAAAACGTTTACGATTTCCCTTGATAAATCTTCCTGCAATTTTCTTTGAACCACAGATTTACCTGTCTGAACTAAATTCATGTCGATTTTACCAGTCTTTGGATCTGTCGCATAATCTTTGATAGCTGATCTGATTAATCTCACAGCCTCTTGAACATCTTCCAATTCTACAGCGCTTTTTAATTTCATCTTAGCATGTGCTTCAGCTAAACGAATCATACTCTCTAATTGTCTTGTTGTAGCTGTGATTCTTTTCTCATCAGATCTCGAGTCATCACCCATTTTCCTCATTCCTACATATGCTCGAACAAGCTCTGTTTTGGCGGCTTCGGTGATCACTGGGTTTATGTGCTCCTTTGCATAACTAATATACATCGTTAAAAATTCAACTGGTAGGACATCATCTTGAGACACATGTTCGGGTTTATCTTCTAAATAAAGATTTGTTAAGTGCTTGGCTAGCTCTCTGTCATTTTTTTCATCAACTTTGTCCAGAACCAGATAAACCAGATCAAATCTCGAAAGTAATGGAGGAGGTAAGTCAATGTTTTGTGTCACAGGTAAGTTTGGATTGTAACGTGAACCGATTGGGTTAGCACTAGCCAGAATGGAACTTCTGGCGTTCAACGTTGTGATAATCCCTGCTTTCGCGATAGAAATAGTTTGTTGTTCCATAACTTCATGTAAAACAGATCTTGTAGAGTCACTCATCTTATCAAATTCATCAATACAACACACACCACCATCAGACAGTACTAACGCACCACTTTCTAAAACAAGCTGTTTCGTATCAACATCCCTTGTTATGTAAGCAGTTAAACCAACAGCAGATGACCCTTTCCCCGAAGTATACACACCACGAGGAGTAATTTTGTGAACATATTGCAAAATTTGTGATTTGGAAGTAGATGGATCCCCGCAAAGCAAAATATTTATATCACCTCTATAACGACCACCCTTCGTAAAAGTCTTATTCGTACCGCCAAAAAGTTGAAGAAGAATACCTTTCTTGACATCTTCTAGTTCATAAATACTCGGAGCAATAGAGCGTGCCAACAAACTATACAAGTCTTCTCTAGATGCGACTTCACGAATTTTCGCCAGGTCGTGGTCAGTAATTCGCCTTACTTCTTCAACTTCATTATGATCTAGCTTGTTTTGCATTAGTTCTTGCTCAATGGTGGAAGTGTCGACGTCTAACCTTTTATCTGAGACTTTTTTTACGTGAACCACATCGACATATGTTTTGTACAACGATTTTAAGACACGTTGTCTAGAATTGGCTCTAATAGGAATAGATCTAAATGTACCGGTTACCTCGATACGATCACCCGCTCTACAAGAATCGACTAACTCATCGTACACACATAATGAAATAGAGTGAGGTGTCTGCCCATCTGGGACAAAATCTGGTGTTTCCTGTAGTTTGATGACTTGTTTATCTGCAAATGAACACCTGTTATGTATCAATGACATGGAATTAGGCTCGTTACAATCAATACGTTCACATCTAGCAGGTTCTTGGATAACACCTCTGTCAATTTCCACAGCCATTGTGTGGTCGCAAACATTACATTTGAAAAACGCTACTTTCATATCGGGGATGACTGGAGTTGATCTTAGAACAAGGCCTTTCAAATTTATTAGTTTATCTATATCGTTTGGATTAAGTTCTCGCATACCTTTACAGGAACCTACATTATAAGGTCTCACTTTATAAAATTTAGTTTCAATTTCATCCAGATCATAGTCTAAATGGTTGTCCACTACCAAAGAAACCATGCAATCCTTTATTGTTTGATCCATAATGGAAATAACTTCTTGAGGGTAATTTAGTAACTGATGATATAGCTCTTCTGTTTGCTTGTAAGCGAGTAGGTTTCTTGCATCTAAGTTTAAATTAGAGGTACCAAGTTCTCTCATTTCATTAAGTTGTTTGATGTAGTATAGATCCTCGTCGGTGGTGCTGTTAATGAAATCTTCCCTTTCATCCAAAACTTTACGAAACTTATATTTAAAAGACATCAAAAAATTACGAAAGTTGGTTGTACACTCCTGAATGCTGACGTTAGTACCCCAAATTATTCTCAACGGTTCACTGATTTCGGATGGAGGAGCAGAAGAAGACGAAGACGCCATGGTATTGGCACCAGATCTAGCGTCAAAATCAACAATTCTCCGTGGAGAAGATAGATCGGATGTATGAATATCATTTCTTCTCATGTGTAGACGGTTCTGACTATTACCGCCTAACGAAGATGAAGAACTAGGTAACGCTCTATCACTTCTCAAATCAGTATGGTATCTCGATCTTCCAGGGGTATTAGCGGAAGAGCCATTTCTGCCCTGTCTTCTCTGAGATAGGAAGATATCGGAGGTTTGTCGTTGGGAAGAGGATGGAAAGTTTAGTGGTGAAGAACCTATAGCAGCTCTAATGTTACCGTCCCCTTGACTTTGGTTCTGGCTATTGTTGCGACCATAGGTATCAGCTTGTGATGATGATGAGCTATAAAACAAGGCTGGAGAAGAAGGCTGTGGTGGAACTGAATCGGGATTTGGAATCATTGGGGAACTGGAATTGCTGTCCTCTCTCACTGGCGAGCTAGGCTGTTGAGACATTTTTTGAATTCTTGAGCTGGTTTTAGCACAATTCTTGAGCTGGTCTTAACACAATTCCGATCTTCTGCCTTGTTAATAAAGGATTGAATGTCGACGTTCTGTTTACTAAGAACCGCTTTTCTAGAACGATTGAAGAAATGCGCTACTGTAAAAGTGTTCATGTTGTCTTTTTTTTCTCTGTCTCTTAGTTTCGAGGCCGCGAATTATCAATAATTTTCCTTTTTGGGAAAATTAAGTGTTCGCATCTTTATAGCGAGATTTGAAGCATTATAAAATAGCAAGAGATGGTAGTTGTACCTGGTCACGAGGTAGAGTGATATATACTTGCATTTTTGTCGCTTGTTCCTATATACGAGAAGTGCCAAGGACCTGCTGGAGGAATTCTAAGAGTGGTTAGCTACAAAATAGAGCATTAGATGCTTTTATTAGTTATCCTAAAAAGTAATTAGTCTATTTGTTTTATTTTCTATATACTGGTAATTTGGTCGAGGCATGTAGATGGATTTGGTGTAGTCTCATTTGCTCGGAGATTTTCCCAGTTTGCCACGTCTTTGATCTCCCATTTTCGGGGCAAATCACCCTTCCCTGAGCCCCTTATGGCGTATTCCTTAATCGTGTTCTTGATCGTTTGTTTATTGTACTGTGGCAAGTTCTTTTGTGCTATTTCGGTTACTGTACCTAGCGAGAACGTGCTATCTTGAATGCCATCAAAAAGTCGAAGCAAGTCCTTCGAGTTTGTGATTATTGTTTTCTGTTTCTTCTCGGGACTTTGAGATTGACTAGAGTTCGGTGTTTGTAGCTCGGGATTGCTTCGTTTGGACGGCAAGGGTGGTGGCCTGGGGTCTTTGAAAGGATCTATTGGTACGGTTGTTTCTATGAGAACTTCCGCTTTGAGTGATTGAAAATATCGCTTATTTTCATCCGACATGTTTTCAAAGTCGGATTTTAAACAAATTGTTGGTATGAGTGGGCCTACGAATTTTCTCTTGGCGCCGGATAGACCATCCACGTCGCCATTTTCCTCCGTGTCTAGAAACCCGTCGAATTCTCCCTCACTGGGCATATCCTCGTCATCTTCCTCCTCTTCTTCTTCGCCGCTCTCCAGATTGTCAACTTCACCTTCTTCGTCTTCGTTAGCCCATTCCACATCAGAATCGTAATCGTAATTGAATCCTGTACCGTCCGTGGAAAAAGGATTATTTGCTGGCAAAGTGAAATCCACAGAGTATGTTCCAATGAATGGGGGCCTCACATTTTCGTAGAATTTTATGTATTTGTGTGGGACTTGTGCAAGTAGAGCATGAAGCTCGTCATCAGTCTTTTCTTTCAGTGTCATTTGTTGTAGAACCTCAACGGCCCTGCATTTGATCTTATGACCTCTGGCCACCTTTTTGGACTTTAGCCAACTTAAAAGTTCGTCGTCGTTGGCAGTATTGCTATTCAATAGTGCGTCATCTATCTTTCTTTTACTATTTTCCAGCTGTAATTTTGTTAATTTCCACTTATCGCAAGTTTTGACTCCATCTTTAGCGTAAAATGGCAGGAAAAATTTCTCATAATCTGATTTTTCCACCACGGGTATGTTTGAATCGCTTACCTTTTTAAAGAAATTACCAATACGGGATTGTGCTCTTTCTTTGGCCTTTTCCTTTGACCGAATGTCCTCCTCTCTTTTCAATTTATCCATTTCTCTTTTTTTTTTAGCCTCCAATCTGGCTTCCTCCTTCTTGCGTTTTTCTTCTTCTTTCTGCTTCTTCAATTCAGCACGCTTCTGTTTCTCCTCTTCTGCCTTGAGTTCTTTTTTGCGCTTCTCTTCTAGACGTAATGATTCTTTTCTGTGCTTTTCCTGTTCACGTTGTTGCCTCTTTAGTTCCTTTTCCTTTCTGATTTGCTCTTTTCTTATTGTGGACAGTTCTTTTCTGGAGGATGGCGAAGAGCTTTTGCTTTTTGCAACTGATGCAGTCTCGTCGGATTGTAATTGCTCTGTGCTTCCCATAGTWGATTCTGACATCTTTGTGGGCACGATTTTGTCGTCTGTATGTTGACTTTCTGAATTAGCCGTCTCAGACACAGCGTTCGTTTCGTTTGCGGATTCCTTAGTAGTGCTCAAAGCATTTCTCCTCTCTTCAACAGCAGCCTCATTAGGGTCATCCAAAGTAATGACATTGGTCTCATTCCTCGCAGACTTGCTTACACCAAGGCTGCTCTTTATAGTGGTGGTGTTCTGAAAAAAGGAAAGTATCCCCTTCTTCTTAGTGTCATTTTGAGGAGGCATCGACGAAGGTGGTTGCTCCATTATTCTCTTGTCTTTTAACTCTCTTCTTTATCCTGAGGTTGTCAAAAATGGTAGAGTTCTCTGTAAAAATAGGAAAATAAAGAAAAAAGAATGATCAATTCTTGTTTCTTCAAGCTGCCAACTCGAAACGGTTTGAATCTTGGAGACCACTAATGAGAAACTAGCTTCTTGGGCCGACTTTCCATCCTTTCTACGTTTAACGATGTAGATCTTCTCTTTTTTTTTTTCAGTTGAAGCCTTTTCACGCGTTCGCAACGCGTGAAAGCCCAATTAACCCCAAACGGGGCACTGGTATTCCATACCATCGAAATAATGCTCGATCTGTTGCAGTAGGGGCTAAATTGATCCTGTATGAACTGCATTTGTACAATCAGGTTTCTTTCGATTCTTGTGGCACCTTCTCTCTTTTTTTTTAACCACTCGATAGGCGCCAAGCAGCTGCTCACCTCCCACTGCTGATGCCATTGCCCTCGTTCTTAGCGATAACGCTCATTCATTTAACTATCTACTAAAAGTGAATATCAAGAGTTGGCACGTAATGGCAAGAAAAGCAGAGAGTCCTGTGCATGGCTGATTGAGACGAGCCAGACAAGGGAAGAAAAGACAGAGATTATGAGCAGGGCCACGTGTTTGTTTGACGGCTGTCACAGCGCCGTCATCGTGATTGATGAAGACAATATAGTGAGTTTGCCGGAAGGGGCGTATAGTCAATTTAAGCTGCTGGAAAACAGAGCGGAGGGGTACGCGCCCACTAGCGACAACAATTTTTTGGTTGTCCCTGATGTATGGGACTTCGACAACATTGGCGTATCTAGAGACATTCCCTCTTCTCTCTTGGGGGACCTAGGCGATAAGGACGAGTTCGCCTTTGATTACGGAGATTCCAGCTGGAAAATCAAGAAGTGTCTAAAGTACTTAATATGCGCAGACTGTGACAAGGGCCCTATTGGTCTTATATGCCAGGTACAAGACCAAGACAACGACGAAGAAAAAGTGATCCATTTACTGAGCCTGCGCAGTCTTCAGATCGTGAGAAAAAACTAGTTTTGAGCCACTGGGAGAACGCAGAACGGTATATCGCTGAGTGAATGAGGGTCATGGCCTTCGCTTTACGTCCTGGCCTGTCTCCGGATAGGCTGTGGAAGCAACAGAGCCGCAATGATCTACGATACCTCCATTTCTTTATGTAAGAATATAAGCATTCTGGACGAAAATCGGGTGATGAGCATTACCCGTTCTCTTTAGAGGCAAAAAAGAAAATTTTTGGAAAATTTTCATTAATTAAAGATTTAAACCCATGTTCTTTTGTGCAGATTTTTTCTTTCTTACTATATAAGTAAATTTTATTCACTTGCATAATACAAAGAAAATCCATCCTTCGTTGGTCTTACAGTAGAAAGGCAACACGACAGAGTATTTGGAACAAGAGCATAACCTAACTAATTCTCGAAACAAACAATAATGGCTTCCAGAACTCAATTTGAAAATTCTAATGAAATCGGTGTCTTCTCCAAGTTGACTAACACCTACTGTCTAGTAGCTGTCGGTGGTTCCGAAAACTTCTACTCTGCATTTGAAGCTGAATTGGGAGACGCTATTCCTATCGTTCACACCACCATTGCTGGTACCCGTATCATCGGTAGAATGACCGCTGGTAACCGTAGAGGTTTGCTGGTTCCCACTCAAACCACAGATCAAGAATTACAACATCTAAGAAACTGTTTGCCAGATTCAGTTAAGATCCAAAGAGTAGAGGAAAGACTATCTGCCTTGGGTAACGTCATCTGTTGCAATGACTACGTTGCCTTAGTACATCCAGACATCGACAGGGAAACTGAAGAATTGATAAGTGATGTGTTAGGTGTGGAAGTCTTCCGTCAAACCATATCAGGTAACATTCTAGTCGGGTCATATTGTTCTTTGAGTAATCAAGGTGGGTTAGTGCATCCACAAACAAGCGTTCAAGATCAAGAAGAATTGTCCTCTTTACTACAAGTGCCTTTGGTGGCTGGTACCGTTAACCGCGGTAGTGCTGTTGTCGGTGCCGGTATGGTCGTCAACGACTATTTGGCCGTCACAGGTCTAGATACCACAGCCCCAGAATTGAGTGTTATTGAAAGTATCTTCCGTTTGCAAGATGCTCAACCAGAATCCATTTCAGGTAATCTACGTGATACTTTGATTGAAACCTACTCATAGATATTGGGTACTTTTGGGGGGAATTCCCTCCTTTCTCGAGTCTGTTTACAGTTGTATGCGAAGGAGTCCCCGTGTTGCAATAATCTTCTTACGTAGCATTTGTGATATTTTTTTGGTATGACAAATAATTTTTTTTTTAGGTTTCTATGCATTTTAATTTAAGTTGTATGTATATTATGTACTTTTTTTAATTTTTTTTTTTTGCACACGGCCCTATATTTATGACGAGCTCAAGTTGGGGGCCTTCTATCAGACATCGGTAGTTTTTATAATATGGGTGCGAGGTATTGCCTGTCTGAGCAAATTCCTTGCATGATACGAGTTTTCACCCAATTTTCTGAAAAATGGTATCTAGTCGTTTAGTTTCAGTCACTACTACTAGGAAGATTCTGGACCTCTCTTCCAGAAGAACTAAAATATTTAATTTGGTTTCTTTCTTTGATACCTTTACCAACAACTGTTCAGTGAAGTACAGAACCTCTTGGCAAAGATCGATATATATATATATATATATATATATATATATATATATATATATATAGGCACTTGATAGAACACTTAAGGCACAGCAATAGAGTTTTTCAGTAGCGCGTTAAAGTACATTTTTCTTTCCATACATAGTATACAATAGACGGCATTGTCCGTCGCACCCTTGTCAAGATATTGAGCCCTCGCGCCAGCACTATGTGACTTACGCTGTATCTCTTTTACCTAGGGGTCCTTCGAAGACAAGTATCCTGGCCCCGCTTTGGCTACGGAAGTAGCTCTAACTCCCTGGCTCATATCGCCATTCATAGCCAGAAACCGTTTCACCAAAAGGTAATTGCTCAGGAGTTTTTTTTTTCAACCCATAGAAACCCCCCTAGCTGTATAGAAATGTTGGGAAGTCGTTCCTTTTCGTACGCCAGAAATTCTTCCTCTATTGTTTTCTGGAAATCTTTGCAAAAATAAGTCCGCCGCGCTTCGTTTTAAGGCAACTCTATCTGGAGGATCCTAGGCCAACGACCTGGTAGGCACTGTTTCCTGAAGAGGCTCGTAGTAGCTGTTGCTACGAGGAGTGTAAAGCACCGGAAATCTTCTCCCATCAAAACCTTAAATTTCAGCGGCCTTCGGTTGCCATGAGATACAGTTTCAAGAATTCTCTATATTATATAAGCGTTGGTTGTAGTCGCTCTTTTTTTCGTTGCCTTATTTGCAAGCCAACCCAGGTCTTACTGCTGTTTATACCTCTGACCAATCTTTTGCTTTTCTTCTCAAGGGCATCCCTGCAAGACTCAGTTTGATAATAACACAATAAAAGGAAGTCTACACTAAGCTGTTTCCAACTTTTTTCATATACATAAAACTTCGATCTTCAACGCTAACTATAATGTGGAAAACAAAAACACTAGAACCCATGCTTTGTAGCCCTGTAAAACGCTCTTCGCCTAACATAGGGACACCATATGCCCAATCTTCGAAGAGAGTCTCAGATACGGTTAAAGAGGATGTGCATCTTCCTCCCTGTTCGTCGATCATGCGCGCCTCAATTACTTCTGAAGTAAATCAGGCTCAATTACCACCCCCAGCCTACCATTACGCTCCCTCTCCTCTGCACCAGACAGAAGACCCTGTTTGGAGATCGGGTTCCAACTCTGTTATTTTCTCGCCAGTTGTAGCATCACCACAGCCTTTTCCCTTAACGTTCATTGAACGCCAATCTTACTGCTCTGTTTATTCAACAGCAACACCTCCATATAGTCCCCAGTCTGTGACCCCACCTATGCAACATTTTCAAAATGAAAGTCGTAGGTCGGCGAGCGATGGACAATACTCTCTCACGAATGTTCATACGGGGCAAAATCCTGGGACACTGCTATCCCAAACACAAACAGACTTGGATCTTATACAAAAGCAATTACGTGCCGTGGTGAAGCTACGGAAGCAATGTCCTATCTGTGGGAAGGTTTGTTCAAGGCCTTCGACGTTAAGAACGCATTATTTAATACATACAGGAGATACACCCTTCAAATGCACTTGGGAACACTGTAATAAATCTTTCAATGTTAAAAGCAACATGTTAAGGCACTTGAGGACACACCAAAAGAAAATAGCAAAGAAAAAACATCAGTGAAGGCTCTTCTTTCAAGGGTGTTAAAAGTTTGTTTTTTTGTTTTTTGGGGCGCGAGTAATGATTATGTGGCGCTGTGGCCATTATCAAAGAATATAGATATGTATCAACTGGATAAATGTATTGCGTGTAGTCATTAATCGATTAGTCAAAACTATTCAAACTGTAAGGAGGTGAGATAATTGCCGTTTGGACCCTTACTCTTACGATCGCGTAGATCTTGTTATTCCGCCTCACATGTTTGTGTACCCAAAGTACGCGGGGTCAAACTCTCGGTGTCATTTTTCGTTATGGAATTTCTTTTAGTCCTTAATTCAACTATAAGGTGCGATCGTAAACTTATGTTTCATGATCACACAAACGGCAGTAATCTGGACTTCCCATTCAAAATTTAGTGTGTTTTTACGTATAGCTAATGGCAATACCAAGACTTTATTTGCTACAAGATTTGCCCGTTCCATAACTCATTTTTCAAGGAAAAAAGGGCACTGTCTTGGCAAAATGAGGTTGAACTTAAATTTAAACGTAACCTAACGTAATGCTGGGGTGTCATTAACCGAAAATTAGCGGATTGGAGTGTATTGAACACTCCATTGGGATGACGGTAAACTCAGCAAGGGAGCCTTCCCTTACACAAACTGAACCATTCAATACAGGATACATCCGAAAGAAGGACCCCTTTCTCCTATAAAAATAAGATTACTTCCTGAGTTGTTGAATGAAACATCTTTATAATCCTGCTTTGTTTCCGGGCATTGATGTGGGCAAGAATGTGAAAAAAAGCTTGTCCTTACAATAATCCGCACGACTTGTGAATGCTGTTCAAATATAGCGTAAATAGATCAGGCAGGCACGAAACGCAGAATAGCATAACATGCTAATCGCCACAACGAAATGAAAGGGGAAAAGAAAATTGAGCGCCAATATATTCGGAACAATTAGAAAGAAAATTACATTTCTATAGGCAAAACCTCTACTGAATACATTGAGGTTATGAGCAGCTACTATTGATTTTAAATATTCCTAATCCGTTCAAAGACTCTATTTTATATGAGTTTACTATCTACTGCAAACGGTGGTTGATTCCTATTGTTCCAAACAGTAAAGAATTAAATACAAAGACTTGGTTCTATTTATTATAATTACCCTCGATAGTTTCATGTATTCTCAGTCGGCAGCAATACGTAAAGAAAGTACTTAAATTATTTGGGAGTAAATTAACAGTTGATGGTGTAACGTCTGGCTCTGGAATGAAACAAGAGTGAGAGCCATGGCGTTCAACTTTCCAATCACTGAAGCAAGTCAAATAATTCGCTAGCAAGCTCTAGAGTAAAGACTTTCTAAGTTAAAGTCAAATTTAAGAATCATTCATTTATTATGGCATTTTATCTAATCGTTGAAGCGTCTCCCTGGAAACTGTAATAGTAGACGGAAGTAAGCACTATGGAGATATAGATGCTCGAGAGGTAACAGCTATCTCTTGTATTGTTACGTAGATTTCCCGTAGAAACGGCTAAATCATTGATGTTTTAAAGTCTACTAAGAACCGCATCATGCTAACACTAAAAAAATTTTAGAATGACTATGAAGTTTGTGTGTGGTTTGAATCATTTCTATGAACGAAGGGCCACATTCGCTAAACTCTGCCATTGTTGGAACTATGAAACCAAAAGACCAATTCTCTTCGTTACATTAAACAATACAATGAGAAGAATTATTGAAAAATATACTGCTTCAAATATACTCAAGCTGAAGAGCCACGTTGAAAACCTTTTCTTACCACAGTCCTTCCCCTGAGACTTTTTTCTGTAATGATAATACGTTCAAGGATAACGTTCCAAATTTTTCACATGAAGGTGCCGGCCGAGTTTCGATGTAGAAAAAGAAGGGTAGAATTAATATCGAGGAGAAAATAGTTTCCTCGTATACATCAAGGTTTCCTGAACATATCCTCATGCTATAGCTATGGCCAATTTAAAGTCCAGACTTTAACTCAAGCTTGTGATCATGGAACTATTGCGAACTGAGAAAGTGATTTGCAAGAATTCCTGGTATTTTCACAGGGTGCTTAATCAGCAGTTGCCCACGCGCACTTTCATGCAGGCTCTGTTCACGCGCGTAGCTTTGGCGTGGGGTATTTTACGGCCGCTACTTAGCTAATCGTGATACAGAAGCCCCTGAAATTTTGTACAGCAGGAAATCGGCTAAAATCGCTCAACGAAAATAAGCGGACAATTGGATTAGGTAACTAATCTGGATGTAAACACACGTGTATTGGATTGGCATCGTACGTAGCCCAATAACCACGTCCTTACAGCTCTGCTTCAAAGCAGGCACGACGAATTGGGCGGAAGAAGGCATATTGTAGAGACAGCGGAGGATAACGTGTTCTTAGTAGTTTTTCCCTCCGCCTTCGGCTTTGCCCGAACATTATACTTGCAACAGCCCGATAAGCAGGGGCGCCGCCAGATCTGTAATGACAAAGAGAGCAGCAATTTCAAAAGAGGCAAATGAAATCGATAGCACCGTTAGCGATTTCGTAATTTTTGGTTGTAAATCAGAAATAACAGTGGCCCCCCTTGACATGCCTTGAAGTAGCAAATTCGCCACGAAATTCATTCGAATCTTCATAAAAGAACGTTGCTGCGGCAAACACGGTAAGTTCAGCGTGTGCCTTCGTTTTTCAAACTTTTATGTTTGGAAAGCTGACTTCTTTCAATCCTCTTCCGCGCTGCCAGCTTTAACAAACTACGTTAAGTTCCTTGGCCATAGGATCTAATTTACCAGTTTGATTTGAATTTTCGTCTCGGACTTGTCGCTAATTGGAAGTACTATTATTTCAAGGTTGCCTGTAGTTAAGATTTGTTTATCGACGGAGTAAGCATCTGCGTATGCTTGTAAAATAGTTAATTTCTCTTTCCAGAAAGAAAAGCCAGCGACTCTAACTGGTGAGTTAGCTAAATGAATTTCATCAAGAATCATAAAGTTTGGTACGGCACGGTTTGTCTTTGTAAGCAATCCGATGAGAAAACTCTTTTATGTAAGCAATCCAATGAGAAAACTCTTCTATTTAAGAACCAGAAAATCTCACATTCGCTCCTTAGTTTCATAGGTCAGGCATATGTACGAATTAACTAAGAAAATTTTACTTGTTTTCATGAGATATTATTGCTGACATAAAATTCCAACGCTCTCTGAGCTTTCATTTATTTATAACGATTTGAGAAGGCTAGCCAGGCTGTCGCCGAAATAGCCAACAACAAGTGGCAGCCTTTTCTGTATGTCTTGCATCCCCAGTAATGTGTGAGCAAGGGCAGCTGCGTGGAGTCGCGCCTTCCGTATCTTGTGCTTTGCATTCTGTGCATACGTAAGGAATAAGCAACACCTTCTGGTTAGAAGACAAATTTCTTTTTTATCCTTCATTTTTTTTTTATCATCAAATGAAAATCCTCCCTACGAGATTTCTGGTCGCTCTTCAGTCCCCGAAGTGAGAATTTTCGAAAGGAGAAAAAAACCTTATTTTCCCGCACGTTGATTTTGTTCCTCTAACAACCACGAGTGCAAGTTAAAATAAGGTTTTTGAAATTGAACGGTTTTTTGCGCCGATTGTGCAAAAAAAAACGTATTTTGGATTCTTGCTCTTGATGATGACAGTACCAATTTTGTTTTCGGTTTTTTTCTTCGATATAGGCTGAGCAAACAACACTACAACACTGAAGCAACATAATACTCAGCGTCTAGCTTCGCTGTTGTTAATTCGTCGATGTATTGAAAATAGTCGGTGATTGTTTGGTTGATTTTGCTGGCAATCCCGTTGAGCAAGCCCAAGCTGCAGATTCTCTTCAATAAGAACGCGTAGGCAAGGCTTATGTATCCCTCTTCTTGCTTTTTCTTTTTGTTCAACAGTGGTTGAGCGCCGTTACCTTAAGTTACTACAATGCCCGTTCATAGCATAAAGACCGTTCCACATAGCCCCAACTCTAAATAAAGCCGAAATAGGCATCTTTTGTTTTATGTGCGCCAGCTCTGACAATCCTCCGCAGCCAACCTTGATGATATAATGGAAAGGCTACATCCCGTTATTGCCAGCGCAGGGTGTTTTGATGAGCAATATAATGTACTATGATGGCCACGTAGGTCCTCCTGTATCGGATATTTAAAATGCTCATTGACTTCCTGCAACTTGTTCTACCACTGTATGAAACTACGTCTAACCGATACTATTCTTTTTTGCTTGCTCGCAAGCTTTTCAGTACAGGCTACTATGTATTCATAGTTATACGCACCTTGCCGTGATTCTGGTAGCAATCGTAGATGAACCTGACACGTTGCAGTGAAACGGTAGGGCTACATAATTTACTTTCCCAACTTTTGCCTACCATGCATAGTTGGAACCCAAAAGCAACTAAAAATGAGGAGGCCGCTTGAGTCAGCGAAACCCGCTTGAATAATCTTCCAACACGAGGTGCAGTCAATTACTCATAAACGATACATGTGAAAATCAATCCATATACATCGCGCACGCTCGGTGCCTAAAAATATACCTGGGTTTTGCAGCAATCTAGGAAAGAATCAGGTGAGAAATGCCGATTCGGGGTTAAAGAACAAAACGACGGCGATCCTTTCCTTTTAGACTACGGGTCTTTCCTATAATAGAAATTCTTGCGGGAGCATCCAACCTTGAGCCACGAGCGGTTACCGTTTACGGTGGGAAATAAACTTTTCGGCGGTATACCAGGTTGAGAGCAGATCAAGACGATCTGTTTTTTTAACTTCCGTCAAAGTTCCTCCGTATTGTTCTACACAAGGAAACCTAAACAGAAACAAAAACGAAGATAAAGAGTGATGCATCAGGTTCGCGACCTATGTCCTTAAAGTTCCATAAGTAAGTAATCGTGCAAGCACGTCATTCTGGAGCTGCCTAAGAGATCTGCAGGTGGCCCGTGAAGGGCGGTCGTGTGCCTTCCTCATTATTGTTGTATTCTGACTGCCCTCTTTTTTCTTTCTTTTCTTGATATATATGCGACTACTACACGTTGGTGTTTCAAAGTCCTTTCTGCATGCCGTCCAGGATTCAATGAATATAACTATAAACAAAAATTATCGGCTTTTCAAGTTTTTAAGGCTTTCTAATAATTCTTCTGCATTAGCGTTTTTTTCTTAAACTTCTTCATAGGTATAATACGGTTTGGAAACTAACCTACCAAATAGTGATAAACGCCATCAACAGTAAATTACATGAATTTTCCGCTTTCAAGGCAAAGTTCAGAGAGGCGGACAACATATACAGACAAATCAGAATCTCCTAATATCGGAATGTGTACGATCAACTACAAATCAAACCTTCCCCTACAGGTGCAAACAGCTGAACATCTAACCCCTAGTATAAATAATCAATTGTACGGCCAAAATAGCTACAAAAACGAACAAGAATGTTACAACAATGCTAAAATAAACTTACCGCCAATTTCGTCTCTTTTACCCAATTTTGAAAGTGGCTCACGTGCCAATGCCGACACAAGGCTTCAGCTCCCTCCACAGCAGGTCTACCATGGTATGAATATAGTGCCTATGGTTAACGAGGTTTACACGCCGATTTCTATGAATGTAACACCTGATCAATATCCTATATATTTTTCTGATAACCAGCAACAAATACCACATAACCAACCGGCTCATATAACGTCATCAGCTCCCCTTATGATGCCAGTCATCGTACCAACTCTCTATAAGCCGATGGGACCATATGAAAAAGAGCCGATAACAGTAGCTCCTGAACCAAATTTTGCTGCATTATCAATGGTTGCTCCCTCGAATACCACTATAGATGTATGTCAGAGTAGGCCAAAATCAGTCCCGCCTAAATACAGCATAATCCCAGGTATACATGAGGACGGTAATAGTAGAACTAAAAGCGAACCCGGTACTTCTTCAAATTCTTCAGCAGCATTCTCCGATTGGAAAAACGGTAGTCGAATAACATCTGCAAAACTAAGAAAGCAGTGCCCTGTATGTGGCAAAATTTGCTCGAGGCCCTCAACGTTAAAGACACATTATTTAATACATACAGGGGATACCCCTTTCAAGTGCACTTGGGAAGGTTGCTCAAAATCTTTTAATGTAAAGAGTAATATGCTGAGACATTTGAAGAGCCACGAAAGGAAAAGAAACAAGGTCTTAAACACAACTTAAATAAAAAAAGGCATTCGAAATGTTTAGCTACAAGGAGATTATAAGATCTAAATCTAAACGTTAGTCAAAAACACAACAGACTTCTTTATGGAATATAAATAAAAGAAACGAAATGATGGAACACGGATACTCTTCTAACTTTTAAAAATTATACGACCCTTCGATGTCGTCAATTTTCCATAGCGCATATAGAACAATTTATGTTTATGTTTAACTAACCTAAATACTCTCTAGTTTCTTTCGTAAATATATGAAAAGATAAATTTAATGACTCACAAAGACAGTAGGCGAGGGCAAACAATCGATAAAGCATTTGATGTCTTCTATAGTTTGTAGGAGTAAAGAACTGCAAGCGAACATTCGATATAAGCTATGTATTGTGTTCAGCCACCACGTAACTTTTATTCTTTTTTTCACGAAAGACTTTTTGATATTATTTCACACCTCTTTTTCTTGCCAGGCTTCTTTCGCAGCTTGCACTTGATATGCGTATCGGTCAAAATTATCATGATTGCCAATGAGGCTAACTGAAATTAGAATGTTAAGGGAAATATACCAAGTTTCCTACTTTTCATTTCAAAGTGCTCAATTATAAGATTTCAATAAACAGGTTCTACTGGTATGTCGGAAGTACTGGCCGTCTTCGAACAGCCGAACTCAATTAAGAATTTTCTCAAGAGAGATTCAAATATTGCATTTCTAGCTGGTGGTGTGGCTGGTGCAGTTTCCCGAACCGTTGTTTCGCCTTTTGAAAGGGTAAAAATATTGTTGCAAGTTCAGAGCTCCACGAATTCGTATAATCAAGGTATATTCCAGTCCATACGACAAGTTTATCGTGAAGAGGGAACTAAAGGTCTTTTCAGAGGAAACGGTTTGAATTGTATAAGAATCTTTCCTTATAGTGCAGTCCAATTTGTAGTTTATGAGGCCTGTAAAAAGAAACTGTTTCATGTAGATGGTTATGATAGACAAGAACAACTCACAAATACTCAGAGACTATTTAGTGGTGCATTATGTGGTGGTTGTAGTGTGGTAGCCACTTATCCGTTGGACTTGATCAAAACAAGACTAACAATCCAAACAGCAAATTTAAGTACTCTGAACCGGTCGAAGGCAAAGAACATAGCAAAGCCTCCAGGGATTTGGAAATTGCTGACCGAAGCTTATAAATCAGAAGGCGGCCTCAAGGGATTATATAGGGGTGTCTGGCCAACAAGTCTTGGAGTTGTTCCATATGTGGCCTTAAACTTTGCAGTTTATGAACAGTTAAGAGAAATAGGTATCGATAGTTCAGACTCACGACCTCCCTGGAAGAGTAACCTTTACAAACTAACAATGGGTGCCGTAAGTGGCGGTGTTGCGCAAACAATGACTTACCCTTTTGATCTGCTGAGAAGACGATTCCAAGTTCTTKCGATGGGTGGAAATGAACTGGGATTCAAATATTCGAGTGTCTGGGATGCGCTGGTGACAATTGGTAAAACAGAAGGTTTTAGTGGTTACTACAAGGGTCTTACTGCAAATCTTTTCAAAGTTGTCCCTTCCACTGCTGTAAGTTGGCTAGTTTACGAAATTGTGTGTGACTCGATGAGAAATTGGTAAGCTAAACCACCCTTGAATCAGCGATAATCAAGTAGAGAGATTCTTAGATAATAAGTCTTCGTGTAGTAGGAGGATGGATTCCTGTATATAGCATTAACTTGTTTGCYTTATTTTATATCGGTCTTGAGCATGAGCCAATCATCTCTTACAAAGCGTGAGATTTCCGTATCAAATGATGATCATGTGGACAGAAATTTTAAGGCATCGCTATCCCTTCAAAAGCAACTGTAGCTATCCTTTAAGTTCGTTTTGAACTAGTTGTATTCTGGAGATGTAGTCCTTTCTAGCAGCTTGCTAAAAACATCTTTGAACCAGACTTGAGAAGAAAAACCTAAAAATGAGACCATCACAATTACTGTTGAATACGGCTGTATGTAAATCGTTGTTTTTGTTTATTTGCACTAACAGATGAAGTGTGAAGTGGTTACTGCATTGATTCTCATAATAGTTGGCAATGGGATACATTGAGATACATTGGGGACAAGCAGCTTTGCTGGCCACGATTTTGAAAAATTAGCAATTGAGTATTATACTAACAAAAGAATCAGAAAAAATCTTCAGGTGGTTACAAAATACCCGTTGAATTAACACCACTATTTCTCGCTATGGGTGTAGCTCTATGTTCCGGTGTATTCTTTACCTTCAAAAAACTAAGAACTGACGAGACTTTGAGATTGAAAGGCAACCCAGAATTGTCCCGTTTGGATGAAGTTTTAGCTGAAGATAAGGATTAAAGGCCGGGCCAATGATTTGTTATATTACTTATTACACATTACACTTCTCTAATAATTGTCGGGAAACAAATCGAAATATTATTTATTCTTCAAATACTTTTTAATATAACAAAATAACGAGTACTATATATATATTTGTCAATACCACCATTATTTTATGTCGGTTTATTGTATCCATATTGACGCCTGTTTCATAGCGATCAGTGAACTGTGCAAATCCTTCCTTCATAGACAGAGGACACCTGCAATCGATATCTCCAGTGCTGGCAGATTCGAAGTCAGGAAAAAAAGAAAGCCCTGTAGGGGGCTCGAACCCCTAACCTTATGATTAAGAGTCATACGCGCTACCGATTGCGCCAACAAGGCTCTTTCTTATGATTTTTTAATAAGAATAAAATGTATAACACATTAAATAATGTAAGTAGCAAGAAACTCCTGTGGGGGTACGCTAGGATTTTTCTTAGCGAACGAATTCTCTGCCAGTAAACACATCCTGTGAAAGATGAGTGCAGGAGTTTGCTTCGAACTCTACGTTGGACCACAAGCCTATCCGCCAAACGAATCGCGATGCATATAGAACATAAGTATCTGGTACAAGATACGCTAGTAGAGCACGAGTTAGGCGCCTTCGCCCCGCAGGTTCATAGACCTTTTGTGAAGACGGTTTGAGCTTTAAAGTAGCCACTGTATACAACATGGTTTTCTCACTATCATCTAATGCAAAACAATTCATGAATATTTTGGCTATAGAACTTCCATTTTCAAATTGTTTGTACCTTTGGTTTACCTCCTTCTTCACCGGTTCTATTTTCAACGACCTTGGACCTCATGTATTTAGGGACCAAGGCGTTCCTGCATTTCATCTCACGAAAATCTTCCAAGACTCTGTACCACCAAAACGGACTTTCAAGATAGTGCTTATTTAATGCTTTCTAAGCACCTTCCTTTGCATATTGTAATCGTCAATGACGATCTTTACTGAGTTTACTTCGCTCTATTTTTTTTTTTTTTTCTGTATGAAAAATTTTTCAAATGGATCTTAGAAACTCATCTCATCTCCTACTATAAAGCATTAACCTTTATCGAAAATTAGAATCGAGATAGTTGTTTCAGGAGATTTTGAGAGACTACCTTAGAGCGACATATTTGGTGAGATGAGCAAAGTGATTAAACCACCTAGCCAAACCAGAACGGCAGATTTCCGCACTCTGGAACGTGAATCTCGGTTCATTAATCCTCCTAAAGATAAATCGGCATTTCCCTTATTAGAGGAAGCTGTCCGGCCACATATTGGTTCCTTTAATGCATTAACTGAAGGGCCAGATGGAGGTTTGTTAAATCTAGGTGTTCAGGACATTGGTGAAAAAGTCATATTTGATGGGAAGCCATTTGATTCTGAAGATGAAACCGCCAATAGCAGCTACCTTGGAAATAAGCTTTCTGTTAGTGTGGAACAAGTTTCCATTGCAAAGCCCATGTCCAACGATGGTGTTTCTTCTGCAGTAGAGAGAAAAGTTTACCCAAGTGAGTCGAGACAAAGACTTACTTCTTATAGAGGTAAATTACTTCTAAAGTTGAAGTGGTCCGTTAACAATGGTGAGGAAAACATGTACGAAGTAAGAGATTGCGGTGGTTTACCAGTTATGTTACAAAGTAACAGATGTCACTTGAACAAGATGTCCCCGTATGAATTGGTACAGCATAAAGAAGAATCTGATGAAATAGGTGGTTACTTTATTGTCAATGGTATTGAAAAGTTAATCAGAATGTTGATTGTTCAACGTAGAAACCATCCTATGGCTATTATCAGACCATCTTTTGCTAACAGAGGTGCATCTTATTCTCAATATGGTATTCAAATTAGATCCGTCAGACCAGACCAAACCTCTCAAACTAATGTTCTACATTATTTGAATGACGGTCAAGTAACATTTAGATTTTCTTGGAGAAAAAACGAATATTTAGTCCCTGCTGTTATGATTTTGAAAGCTTTATGCCATACTAGTGATAGAGAAATTTTTGATGGTATTATCGGTGATGATGTTAAGGATTCATTTCTAACTGATCGTTTAGAATTGTTATTGCGTGGCTTTAAGAAAAGATACCCTCAATTACAAAATCGTACACAGGTTTTACAATATCTAGGGGACAAATTCCGTGTCGTCTTTCAAGCTTCCCCTGACCAATCTGATTTAGAGGTCGGGCAAGAAGTCCTTGACCGTATTGTCTTAGCACATTTGGGCAAGGATGGTAACCAAGATAAATTTAGAATGTTGTTGTTTATGATTAGAAAGTTGTATTCTTTGGTTGCGGGTGAATGTTCTCCTGATAATCCAGATGCCACACAACATCAAGAAGTCTTATTGGGTGGTTTCTTATATGGTATGATTTTGAAAGAAAAGATCGACGAGTACTTGCAAAACATTATTGCTCAAGTCAGGATGGATATCAGCCGTGGTATGGCCATCAATTTCAAGGACAAAAGATATATGTCAAGAGTCTTAATGAGAGTCAACGAGAACATTGGTTCCAAAATGCAGTACTTTTTATCGACAGGTAACCTAGTCTCTCAATCTGGGTTGGATTTGCAACAAGTCTCTGGTTACACTGTTGTTGCTGAAAAAATTAATTTCTACCGTTTCATTTCTCATTTTAGAATGGTTCATAGAGGGTCATTTTTTGCGCAATTGAAGACAACCACAGTCAGAAAATTGTTACCAGAGTCATGGGGCTTCTTATGTCCTGTTCATACACCGGATGGTTCTCCTTGTGGTTTGCTAAACCATTTTGCCCACAAGTGTCGTATATCAACTCAACAATCCGATGTTTCAAAAATCCCTTCCTTATTATACTCACTCGGAGTTGCTCCAGCTTCTCACACATTCGCTGCTGGTCCTTCTCTATGCTGTGTTCAAATCGATGGTAAAATCATTGGTTGGGTCTCTCATGAGCAAGGTAAGATTATTGCTGATACGTTGAGATATTGGAAGGTGGAAGGTAAGACACCTGGGCTGCCTGTAGATCTAGAAATCGGTTACGTGCCTCCATCAACCAGAGGCCAATATCCAGGTCTTTACTTATTTGGTGGCCGCTCCAGAATGCTCCGTCCCGTTCGTTACCTGCCTTTAGATAAGGAAGACATTGTTGGTCCTTTCGAACAAGTTTACATGAACATTGCTGTCACATCTCAAGAAATTCAAAATGATGTTCATACACATGTTGAATTTACACCAACAAATATTCTGTCTATTTTGGCTAATTTGACCCCATTTTCTGACTTTAACCAATCTCCAAGAAATATGTATCAATGTCAAATGGGTAAGCAAACTATGGGTACTCCAGGTGTTGCTTTGTGCCACCGTTCTGACAATAAACTTTATAGATTGCAAACTGGCCAAACACCTATCGTTAAAGCTAACTTATATGATGACTATGGTATGGATAATTTTCCAAACGGTTTCAACGCCGTCGTTGCTGTCATTTCATACACTGGTTACGATATGGATGACGCGATGATTATCAACAAATCTGCTGATGAAAGAGGTTTCGGTTACGGTACTATGTATAAGACTGAAAAAGTGGATTTGGCTCTTAACAGAAGTCGTGGTGACCCAATTACACAACATTTTGGTTTCGGAAATGATGAATGGCCAAAAGAATGGCTAGAAAAACTAGACGAGGATGGTTTGCCATATATTGGCACTTATGTTGAAGAGGGTGATCCAATCTGTGCATACTTTGACGATACTTTGAACAAGACAAAAATCAAGACATATCATTCCTCAGAACCAGCATATATAGAGGAAGTAAACTTGATTGGTGACGAATCAAACAAGTTTCAAGAACTACAAACTGTTAGCATAAAATACCGGATTAGAAGAACGCCTCAAATTGGTGATAAATTTTCTTCTAGACACGGTCAAAAGGGTGTCTGTTCCAGAAAATGGCCTACCATTGACATGCCCTTCAGTGAAACTGGTATTCAACCAGATATCATCATTAACCCCCACGCTTTTCCTTCACGTATGACTATCGGTATGTTCGTCGAATCTTTGGCAGGTAAGGCGGGTGCTTTGCACGGTATCGCGCAAGATTCCACGCCTTGGATCTTCAATGAAAGCGATACTCCTGCTGATTATTTTGGTGATCAGCTGGCGAAGGCAGGCTACAACTACCACGGTAACGAACCGATGTATTCAGGTGCTACTGGTGAAGAACTCAGAGCAGATATTTATGTCGGTGTTGTTTACTATCAAAGATTACGTCATATGGTCAACGACAAGTTCCAAGTCCGTTCCACCGGTCCTGTTAATAGTTTGACTATGCAACCCGTCAAAGGTAGAAAGAGACATGGTGGTATTCGTGTCGGTGAAATGGAAAGAGATGCTTTAATTGGACATGGTACCTCATTCTTGTTACAAGATCGTTTGCTAAATTCTTCGGATTACACGCAAGCATCTGTATGTCGTGAGTGTGGCTCCATCTTGACCACACAACAGAGTGTTCCAAGAATTGGTTCGATTTCGACAGTTTGTTGCCGTCGTTGTTCCATGAGATTCGAAGATGCAAAGAAGTTGTTAAATAAATCAGAAGATGGAGAAGGTGTTTTCATTGACGATTCTCAAATTTGGGAAGACGGACAAGGGAATAAATTTGTTGGTGGTAATGAGACAACTACAGTGGCTATACCATTTGTATTGAAGTACTTGGATTCTGAATTATCCGCTATGGGTATAAGATTACGTTATAATGTTGAACCCAAATAGAAGAATACCCTACTATTAGCTTAATGTAAAAACGGTGAAGAGATTAGGGCTTAGTCAATTGTATCATATAGAGGTTTTTTATTATTGAATTATTTATGTAAAAGCGCTTTTCAATCAAGCGTATATATCTGAATAAACGAATTCACATTTGAAGAAAATATCAAACTATTGGTAGTATATTTAATTAATGTTCCTAAATCTTAGATATATAAGGAAATTTTTATGCATGAAACCTAAAGGGTTTGGAAGCCAGCGGCTATATAATCAGCGACAGTCATCTCAAAGATATTTTTTCCCTCAAGTTTACTATTTATTTTAGAAAAGACGTTCATATCAGATTTTGTAAATCCTCTTGAAAATGTACAATTCCCATTTTTTTTGCTTTTCCTGCTGCAAGAAGTACAGGGCTTGAAAAGAACTATCTTATCCAGATGTTTGATGACCTCGTAAGAATTCATCAACTCAGGCAGTTTTTTGAAAAACTTAGCTCGAAACCTTTCAATATCCTCTTGGGAAAGAGTGTAATGCAAGCTTGAAGAGATTGATGATATAAGGTCTCTATCTTGTAAAAAGACAATAATCGTTGCATTGCATTTTATTTTTTTTGTCCTACATGAATCGCAACTTGGACCGTCTCTTTGGCGTTTCCTTTTCAGACTGTTGGTCGTTATTGATGAAATAGCAGCTGAATCGGTCGTTTCACCGGAAGAAATAGTTTTGTACAATTCCTTGCAATCTGTTAAGCAACCAAGTTTGGGAAGCTTGGTATTTTCTAATTCTTTTTGCCATTTATTAAAACTGTGATCGAAGTATTGAACCGATGAAACTGGAACCGAACTTTGATCTTGATGTAATTTAGAATATTTTGGGAGTAACGAACGGTCTGATGAATCGAACAGATGATAGTTGACATTAGTCGAAATCTGTTCTTTTTGCAGTAAGTCGCCACATGTATAACTTCTCAGGGCCGGTAATAAAAGTGCAGGTAGTGATTCGTCTTTGTTATTAATTACATCACAAGTTCGGATATTTGGCCTCATATCTAACGATCGATCCGAACAAACCAATAGGTTGGCAGATTTGGTTTGCCCTCGTATTTTAGTAAAGTATTTAAGTGTGCCCTCTTTCTCTCTCTCACAGTCTATATGAAAGAATCAAAAATTTTCATTCCAGAATTGAATATCCTACGTACTATAGAATGACTACTACAGCCAGTCGAAGGAAAGAATTCTGAAAGACCCCACATCTATTTATGTAAACAGAGATAATTACTTTTGTCACACCTATTTAACCTTTAGAGGTTGATAAACATTAGACGGGCACTTTGACGAAAAGCTAAACTTCGTTTTCGTCTCCGCCTACATGACTCTACCCTCAGAAATGAAGGTTTTGCACTGTTTTGTCGCAGGCCGTTCGTTTATCGGACTTGGCAGGTCTAGATTTTTCTCTCCAATAATTTCTTTCCAGTTATGTAAAGAAGATTAAGAGCAACTGATTTAAGATTTTACGAAAGCCCGACAAGATACTTGTGTAGCCATTTCCTTTTAATTATCAGTGGCTAACTCACGGACTCTGTACAGTAGATACGGCTGCTGGAAAATGAAGTTTGAACTCCTTTCTTGCTTTTTTTTTCCATTCTCCCGGCATGGTAAACCAAAGCCTCTGGATTCTTTCAGCTACGTTGAGAGCCCCGTGCCTCGTCCAAGTGCTATTGCTCGAAGAGCAAAAAAACGTGTGTTTTTACGTGAGCCGATATACTAAGCATCAGAATGAAGCGGATTCAGAATGACGAGCTGGTCAAACAGTGCTAGGGACCTGGACCACCCATGCAGATTGCGCACGGTCCCCTTTGCTTGCAGAAAAAGAAAGCATAATTGTTTTTTTTGATAAGTGAGGAGATAAGGCGTGAAGCTCCGTAATTCGAACCCAAACTCGCTATTAGGTTCTAATTACCTCATTCGTTTTCTCGGACTTTGTTTGCAATAGATTTTTCCAGTTTATGTAATTATAAAACGGGGTGATATCATCATGGTGTAGGGGCTTGAGAGGAACAGTATAGGAGAAGAGGTGATAGAGAAAAGGTGATGTCATTTAGCTTCTAAGTACTTGAGTAACAACCTGGAGAATGTGCCCCTTTTCAAGTCTTGTTTAGAGCGTTGCCTAGTAATTCGGTAACTTCATAATTCCTCGCATCATTGAAAGAACGTTAACACTGCTTAAGGCAAAAAAAAGAAAAGATAGAAGCAGAGGCTACATTCTTGTTCTTGCATGTGGATGTTTAGCGCAAGGAAAAAGAAATAAAACGCAATAAAAAAAAATTCAATGCGTGTTTTGAACGGCTAGAGAGAAAATAGTAGCTCTGAATATGTATGAACAATCATAATGCCAATGATATATTATTAGGTGTATAAAGGTATATATATATATATTTAAGAGGAAAAAACTAGTTACAGAAAAGCAAAAGACAAAGGAAAAAAGACAAAAGACAAAAGACAAAAAACAAGTTTATCATAACGAAGACATAAAGTTATCCAAGTCTGCGAACCCTTGATCGGTAAGTAATTGGCTTGGTGGAGATGCTGTTTGAATACTACTCATTGGAGAAGTATCCGGAAGGTCGTTCCTTGCAGAAGGCGTAGAAATAATGCTATTTCCTTGAAATATAAAATTACTACTGGACGAATTTTCCCTCATGGTGGGTGGTCTGTTCACACTTTTCAGTGGAGGAGAAAACATTTGATTCATGTCGCTTGACGAACTATCCAGTTGCGAAAAATCCTGTATGCAATTTAGTGGGTTTCTTTCTTCCTTTTTCATTTGGAGACTTTTTTCTTGACGATTTCCGGTCTTAGACATTCTTGGAGAGTTGATTGGTTGAGGGATTGAATGAACGGAACTCTGTTCGACCAGGTTTGAAGGATCTATCATCATATTTGCAATTGATGATGGCTGCGAATTAAGAGAGGTTAGACTGAGTTGATCATCAAGATTACTTGTTACCGCATTGTTTAACGCACTAGGAGAGGTTGCTATGTTCACAGGTCCCATGGGTGGGTACCTATGGTTTACATCAATGCTGGACGACCTAGGTTTTCGAGTAAAAGGCATATCAGTGATATAATTTGATGATGGTGATCTTTCCCTTTCCCTTTCCCTATCTCTTTCTTTCTCAGGGATGTCCATAAAGCTTGGCGTCAGTGACAGTACTTCAACGCCTTTTCCGATGTCATTGTTACTTGTATTGCCAAAGCCGGTTTTCAAATACTCGTTTCCAGGGTTATGAATGAATGATTTACTTCTGGAGTTCAACTGGTGACGGAATTGTGGGACCTTTGAATAGTGTTCTACTTTTCTTGGGCTTTCCTGCGAACCTATTTTTTCTTGTAAGAGTAAATTTGCTCGAGATAGTGTTGAAATTGATGAAGAATCGGTAAACATATCGAATAGACCATTGCTTTGGTGTTCTTGTTTAGGAATGTTGTTATTGTTATTCTTATTGTTACCGTCAATGTTGTTATTATTGTTATTATAATTATTGCAATTATTATTATTACTATTATTGTTGATATTATCGATACAGTGGCCATTGTTGATAGTGTTATCAATCAAGTTGTTATTATTTGCATTAATAATATTATTAGTGTTACTAGTATTGTCATTTATGCCAAGCTTACTTGAATCCGTCGCTGCAGTTGCAGTTGTACTAAAATTTCTCTCCATGCTTTCATCAAAGGGCCAATCATAGACTAAAGAGCTCTTATCAGTAACTTTTCCGACCCCATCAATATCTGAGGGGATATATTCTTCTAGTGGGACGCTAACCTCGCCTACACGAGTGTTCGATATGGGAGATATTCGCTTAGAATGGCCCAATAGATCAAGGCCCGCAGAGTGATTTGTATGATTTTTATCCATCAAATTGAAACGCGAATCAGTTTTCGCTGGTAAGCTTGCCGAGCTGTCTTGCCAGCTGCTGGTTAAATTGGAATGCTGATGACTGTTGTGATTTTGGTTAGTATCATTAATATTTCCCGTTAGAAAATTGAATGACATTGTAGATAACGGAGGGCTTTGTGGCACACTAAAGTTCTGATCTAAGGATTGAGAAGATTGTAATGACGAAATGGAAGCCAAGGAAGGAACGTGATGATAGTCTTTTGAGATTTTGCCCACACCTGGTTCACTGTCTAAAAATGTGCTTGTCAATATGCTGGAAGTATCTGATAGCCCCCCATGGCCGGATAGCATGTTGCTATCAAGTGAAGTAGAAGATAAGACTCTTTCAAACATTGGCTGTGAACGTGAAATGGACCTTCCTTTCTTTTGAGGGTTTGATGCAGATTTTCTTGAATGTCTCTTTTGGGCATGATATTTGCAAGGTTCTTCGGTTCCGCAAGTACACTGTTTCCTTTGCTTTTCTTTTGATTTAGCTCTTGCTTCTTCTTTAGCCTTCTGTGCTAGTTTTTTCTTCTCCAATCGGCCACATGTACAAACGCCTTCAGGATTTGCATTCTTGTTTTTTCGAAGTTGTTTGCAGAAATCGCAAGTGGTAGAAGGTCTACCTTTTGGCTTGATCATCATAAGCGGTTGGTCTGTGTGGTTGCATGTGGTTACTCTGTGGCCTCTTATGCATCTCTCGCAGGCGTACTTTATGCCATTTATCAAGACCATTTTTTTTTTTCAAGTTTTTTTCCTTGAATATTCTTAATTTTCTTGTTCAAATGTTTAGAGTTACAAATAAGGAACTTTTTTTGTTGTTGTGGTTGATGACCAATGGGTCTTAGCTTTATTTTATGGATCACGGTATTATTTGACACTAGAGTTCTGTTCTCTGTGGAAGAGCTTTCCTGTCACGTTTTGTTTTGCCTTTTTATTTATAAACAGATAAAAACAACCGAAAGGACTTATAAAACGTGAGGTTTGGAGTTTTCAAACAAGTGCTTAAGCTGCTTATCCCTTTTTTTTTTTTCTTATAAAGTGAAAAAGCACGAACTGTATTACTAAGACTAATTAATCGGTAAAATAAAACTGTGCAGCGGGAAAGATGTTAAGAATTATGTAGCCTTCTGTTGTTTCCATTCTCTTTTTTCTCTTATTTTTTTTCATTACTAAATTTTTTCCTCCCTTTTCTTTTTCCTGCCATTGTGACTATTGAATTCATGTCCAATAAAGGAAATAAAATTACCTCTTTTCCATAACCGTCACCACCAGTTGGGCCCCCGACTGCTGGAAAACGCTAGAAAAAACCCGAAGGCCTGCCAAGCTCCATGTTAAAGGGAAATGGAAGCAAAAACGGTTTGTAACCTGCCGAAAACGATAACGTCAACCCGAGGTTCGGAAACGGACAGAAAAATAAAAAGAAAAGTGCGCAAGCCCGGAATCGAACCGGGGGCCCAACGATGGCAACGTTGGATTTTACCACTAAACCACTTGCGCTTATTGTTATATGACAATTGTGAGCAACCAATAGGCCTAGTCTACGCAATCTCTCTACAAGAAAAACTCAGTTTTTCTTTCTCTACATCAACAGTAAATGCGTGGCTCGTTACTCATCAAGGTAATGTGGGTGTCGGTAAGGTTTTGGTTTGAATCAACTATTCTGCCCCTTCCTCCTCTGCGTGTTTTGTTTGTTTCTTTCGGCAGCAGAAGGTCGACCTCGGCGGCAAAGTAGTGCAAGATTGGTTAAAAATTTACGCGTCTTTACGATATAAAGGGAACAGCAGGATATAAATAAGGAAGTGTTTCTGCAGTCTAAGTCCTCTGTTATTTTTTCCTGTCGACTTTTATTTTTGTTAAAGAAAATATCGGCTAATAGAGCATTTGCTATACTCAAACCGGAATTCCAGTTGTTCTGCAATGGCACCTCTTTCGTTGAACTTCAGAGACGATAAGAAATACAAGGGCCTCACAACGGTGTGGTTACTTTCTACATTGGGAAATTCGATTGTGAGAGAAAATAACAGCCTTTATTCGAACAAAAGCAACTCCTCTGCAAACATTTCAGCGTCTACTGTTAAGAAAAAGGATATYGTTAATATTTCCATACCAAAGACATGTGACGAGATTCAAAATTTTGAAAACGATCTATCACTCAGATATATTTCCAACCTCCTTTATGGGGTAACCATATGCTACAATAAAAAAACAGAGTATGTGTTAAATGATCTGAATATCCTGCTTGTCCAATTACAAAAAAATGAGGCGTATGCCTTTAAGGCAAAAAATAAATCTACCAAAATAAGTGGGCTGAATAACAACAACAGCATTATTGGGAGCAAAATTAATAATTATGCTTGGGAAGAAGGTCTCTTTTTTGATGATGACCCCTTGTATGATATTGCTAAAGTTCCCGCATTGGATTTTCTTGATACCACTCTGCAAAACAACGTATCCTTTGTTGAAGAAGCTAAATCAATAAGAAGACAAGACTATATAAACGAATTAAGCAATTCTAACAGGTTTGAACTCCATACAGACAAAACTAATTCAGACGGGCAACGCAAACTAGGGTCTAACTATAAAAATTCATTTTCTCTGGACGAGATTCCTATTGATGTGGATTTTAACTTAGACTTGGAGGATATAGTGAGTCACCAAGGGACACCCCTGGGTTCTCATTCAAGTTCCCAGAAGGAAGGTAATGATTTTAAGTTTAATTATGAAGGCGATGAGTTAGTGCTAAATTTTGACAATGATGAGAACAATGCCAACGAAAATGAACAAACGCCAATTGAAAACGAAAGAACCGTAGCTAACCTCAAAAACTACGAACTGGGTTTAGAAGAGCACGAATCTGAAGATGAAAACAACAACGAAAAAAATGAAGCGGACATTAAAGTACAAGTGAGGCAACGTGCCGGGAACGTCAGCTCATTGTCCAAAGTACAATTTGATGCGAAAACAAGTTACCCAAATGAAATTCTCAAATTTAACCATGGGAATTACAGTAACTTAATGGAGCAAACTAAAAAAAGAAAATCGAGCGCCCAAATTACATCCCATTCTAATATAACTAGTTTGCTAAGATCAAACGGAGAATCTGACTTTACTTCTTCAAATTGGATAAATCTCTTTAACGATTTTTCTGGTTTGAAGATTGGAGAGTTAGATTCGAATGGTCAAGATTTTGCCACAATCGAGAGGGGAAGAAAAAGAGCACATTCTTTAGTGTCAACTCAAAGTTCGAATAGTGTCAGAAGCAATGAGTATGGCAGGAAAAGTTTCCGGAATAATAAGAACGACAATTATTCTTCTGATTTGGAGAACGATAACATGCTATTGAATCTAGAACAAATCAATGAAGACCTAGAAGATCGACACTACATTGAAGAAAACTCTCAAGAAAATGTCTTAGATTTCAACTTGAACTTACCTCCTTCGAGTTTTGGAAGAAGCCATACAAGAAACTCAACCAGATCTAGTGGTTTCAACGACGACATAGTTGGTGCACTTAGGCGAAGAATTGTACCCTCTGAGCAGAATTTTGCCGAGGAAAGCGATTCCAGCGACAAATATCACTCCGACAGTACTCAGCAGAATCCACATCACGGGGAGAGAAACTTTCAAGATGTAATCCTGGATTATCAAACAAGGAAGTTTTATGATTATATTAAAGAGAGGTCGGTTGCCATCGGTAGAACAACACATTCGAATCCACCATTCGGGAAAAAAGTGCTATTGGTTGACATCATTCCAAGCCGCATGGGCGAAACCCAACCCGGATCCAACTCTGATAACTCGGAAAAAGGCGTGAGCAGGCAAATAGCCGCCAGCGCCTTCCTATCCTTGCTGAACCTGGCTACAAAAGGAATGGTCAAATTGGATGAGTATCCGGCTTCGGAAACGGCTGTTGAAGAGTTTAAGCTGAGAAGAGAAGACGAAATTATCATATATGCCTGATTATTTGGCTTACAATTCCCTTATAGACTATAATAACTATTAGCCGATGTCACCATGTTAATGATCAAAGTCCGAGACCCGGACCGAATATGCTTGCGGGGACAAAATAAAAAAGCATTGGAGAAAAAATGACTACCCTTTTGATTAGCTGCTCAGTAAGTTCAGTTCATCATGCTAACCATCATTCCCAAAGCTAACGATATAATAATATAATATACAATATAAAGGAATATAGGCTTAAAAACTTTTCTTATGTACCATTGTTCGAGATTGTATAAGGGATAATCTTTTGCTCTTGAATATCTAAGGGCGGCAATTTCGACTTTAGCTCATCTGGTGTTGCGCAGATAATTTTGGTGAACAAAAAAACATGCTGTTCAATAGATCGACTTCAAGAACGCTAAAAAAGTTGGTTTCCTCCCCAGGTAAGTCGTTGCGAGCATACTCTAGCAAGGCAAAAAGTATCGAGGATTTTTTATCGTCAGAATCAGCGAAAGTAGAAAAATGGTGGGCTTCAAGGAGATTCCAAAATGTTTCTCGTCCTTATTCCGCCATTGATGTTGTGAAGCACCGAGGCAGTCTGCCTGCAAATACTTCAGTTTACCCTTCATCGCATCAAGCTCGAAAACTGTTCAATTTATTGGAGGAAAACTTCAAGAGGGGTACGCCGCTTCATACGTTAGGGGTCATTGATCCTGTACAGATGAGTCAGTTAGCCCGTTGTAAAAAAATTAAAGTCGCTTACATTTCAGGTTGGGCTTGTTCTTCTACGTTAGTAGGGTCTACAAATGAAGTTTCCCCAGATTTTGGCGACTATCCATACGATACGGTGCCAAATCAAGTGGAGAGAATATTCAAGGCACAGGGATTGCATGATCGAAAGGCTTTCCTAGAGGCCTCCATCAAAGGCTCTGCCCCTGTTGATTACTTAAAGCCAATTATCGCAGACGCGGACATGGGTCATGGTGGGCCAACGACAGTGATGAAAGTGGCCAAATTGTTTGCAGAGAAGGGAGCAGCCGCTATTCACCTTGAAGACCAGATGGTAGGTGGTAAACGATGCGGCCATCTCAGCGGAGCTGTTCTGGTACCTACAGCAACACATCTAATGAGGTTAATCTCTACTAGGTTTCAGTGGGATATCATGGGTACAGAAAATTTAGTTATTGCAAGAACCGACTCTTGTAATGGCAAATTGTTAAGTTCAAGTAGCGATCCAAGAGATCATGAATTCATCAAGGGTATAATAAAAGAAAACGTAGTGCCTTGGAGTGAAAAACTGATTGAAATGGAAAATAAGAAGGTTTCTAATTCTACAATTTCTGCCATGGAACAAGAATGGTACCATGAAAATGAACTGTTTACATTTGAGGAAGCTTTAGCAAAAAGTTTAACGTCAGGCGAATTTGAAACTTACAAAGCAAAGAAAGAAGATCTTATGACGAATAAGTTAAACAGAACATATTTAAGCCTGAGAGAGATGAAACTTCTGGCCCAAGAAGTCGCGCCATCTAAAAAAGTTATTTTTGATTGGGACGCTCCAAAGACGAAAGAGGGATATTACATGTTCAAGGGTTGCATAGAAGCGGCCATCAGAAGATCTTTAGTATTTGCACCATACTCAGACTTGATTTGGCTGGAGACCAAAACCCCTGATCTAGAGCAAGCACGTTCGTTTTCAAGTGAAATCCATAAGTTTTTCCCGGCTACCAAGTTAGTGTACAATCTCTCTCCAAGTTTCAATTGGAGCGCGCACGGATTCGATGACAAGGCACTAAAATCCTTTATTTGGGACTTGGCAAAAGAAGGGTTTACGCTGCAGTTAGTTTCCCTTGCCGGTCTACATTCGGATGGGGTATCCTTCTGGGAGTTGGCCAACAACTTTCAAAATGACGGAATGAAAGCATACGTCGAACAGGTACAAAGGCGGGAAAAGGAAAGTAACTGCGATGTACTAACACACCAGCTTTGGTCCGGCGCAGAATATGTTGATTCTTTGATGAAAGTAGTTCAAAACGGGGCTTCATCCCAAACTTTAAGTACGTCTGGCGAGAGCTTCACCGAAACACAATTTTAGTGGGTTTTGAATGAACGTTAGCATTTGTAAACACATTTATGTAAACCCTCTTTATTTTATTTTAAGATCATACTTGCTATATATTCACACATCATTATGTTTGTATGTGTAGCTAAGAGATCTCCGTAGAGCCACTTTCCACACGCGTTTCGTGTGTCGTGTGTGGTATGTTTCCTAATCGAAGGTGCTATTCCCCTTGCGTTTGTTTCACATTACGTACAATGTAGCGTATGACACCCCACGAGGAAATGGGCTGGGGCAAGGCCTGTTCTGTTGTGTGTGCACGTTTTCCGTGGTTCTCTGAAGGGGAAAATAAAAATAGACTACATTAGGGAATCGAGATGCGTCGGAAAAAATTACGTACAGCAACAGAGGACGAATGAAAATACAGGGAAAGATAAAACAAAAATATAAAACGGTATCGAATCATTCGTACTTTTCCCCACACATTACCATGGGGTTTATTTTGGACGCTATTCGATAGATAGAAGATGTGGCATTCTAACATTAGACATTAGCTATAAATTCTGCTTCACCACTGCCCGACTATCGAGCTTGCGTTGTTCAAGTAAAGGAAAATAAAAAGGAAAACCCCCGATACAAGAATGAAGGAGATGTATTTGAAAGCGTTGGGATTGCACGATTACACCCTTAAAAATCTAATGTACGAAAATAACTTCTGCAAGTTTTACGATGCTGTCGATGAAAATGACACTTCGTATGTTTTGAAGTTTATTCCCTCGAATACGCAATCAGATGAGGATCCTTTTCCATTCATAGACTGCTTTCAGGTTGAGGAGGGCATTTTTTTTGTATATGCTTCAAACAACTTTGCAAAAGAAGGCCCAGATTACTTTACGTATGGTAGTAGTAGTAGTAGTAGTAGTAGTAGTAGTAGTGAGGAGAATATCAGTATTCCAAGTACACAGAGTAAATTGCAATTTATCGAAATAAGGCATCCAAAACACCAAAAACTAGACGTAAAAGAACAGAGAAAGAAAGACGCAACTACTGACCATTTTGGTAAAAAGACGCCAAACCCGGACGCTCGAAGCATTAAAGAACAGAAGAGAGAGGTACACACTAAAAAAGTGAAAATCGAAAGTAATAAGACTGATTCGGCAAAGATACGAAGTGAATTCATTTGTCCTATTAAAACAAACTATGCGGTAGGATTGCCATCTATACTGTCAAAAGAAAATATCACGTATCCGAGTAAGGTACATGAAAAACATATTAGTATCGTGAATCCTTCCCTACAAATATATCACTCCTCCCATAAACAGATCGTCAAAACGCCTGTCCCTAAGAGTGGCCGTTCTCCGGTAGAAAAGTTTTCTTTTAACGATTTCAAATGCTATTCTCCAAGACCTCTAAAGCATAAAAGTTCTGAGTGTGATGTTAAGAATAATATTGAGCTGAGATTACTGCAAAGTTCAATGTTGCAGAGGAGACAGTTAGCACACTCGAAATAGTTTCTAGCTGTTTCTCAGGTACATTACTATGGATTTGTTTGTACTTTGGTTGAGCTTTTTGTTGTGATTTTGTCAGTGTTAATGTTTTCTTTTGTTTGACACTTTTGACATATAAGCGTCGTTGAGGTTCTTTTCACTTTTTTACCTCTTTGTTCACTAAGTATGTACATATGGTTATTTGGGTTTTTTATTGTAAATATAGATCACTGGGTTATACAATGTTAAGCTACTTATCCATTATTTTCTGACAAGATGTTGGAGATTAATTACAGCAAATCATCACAGTATAGGCATTGTTTTGCTTACACTTCGCAAATGTGCTCTCTTGTCCTCCAGTAGAAGTTTCGTAACCGCATTTCTCCTCCTCCTCCTCCTCCTCCACAACTTGCAGCCATAGAAGTCGGCGGCATAATAAGAAATGCGTGCCGTCCACATCTTGAAGCCTACCTCGACTGTTGAAATCTGTGAGCAATTATTATGGAGAACGCATATCATGCCACCACCTAACAATACACAGTAGTTTCTAGAGTCTTGAGTGAGTTCTTTTTATCTTATTATCCTGCATCGGTAAAGTATATGTGGATACCTTGTTATTTGGTAATAATGGATGACTCCGTTCCTTACGACTTTTTCGCTCATTTCCGAAACCTCGACAAAAACTCTATGCTCATAGAAAGCACGATTTTTACCGGTAGTCACCACCTGGAACAAGTATCGGTAAAACCATTGCTCCTGCTAAAGTGATTCCTGTTAACCAAGCAAGTACTATGWTTAGATCACTGATTACCGGTTTGCCAAAAGTTAGTAAGAGGCATCTCTTTCAGAGAAATTACGCATCTACTTTAGCTTTCATTGAAAGTTCGAAAGATGGTTCAGTCTCAAGATCCTCATTAAGTCTTTTGGCTGCAGCACAGAAGTTATCTAATCCTATTACAGCCGTGATCACGGGTAGCCAAGCTGGGAAGACCGCTCAAGCGTTGAAGTCTTCCTTTTCCTGCAACAGTTTGGAAAAGCTCATCATATTTGAGGATTCTAAGTTAGACACCTGTCTACCCGAAGAATTAACTCCGTTGTTAGTGAAGTTGTTAAAAGGCAATGACTACTCGCATTTCGTTGTCTCAAACTCCTCGGTCGGGAAAAATGTGTTGCCTCGTGTGGGTGCACTATTGGATATTCAACCCGTTTGTGATGTCACTGTAATTAAAGATCCTAAGACTTTTGTTAGGCCAATTTATGCCGGAAACATTATTTCAACAATAGAGTGTCCGGCAGAGAAGAAAATATTGAGCATTAGAACCTCTTCATTTGCACCAATTCCAGAGGGAAGTACGGACTCTGTTGCGATCGAGAAAGGAACTGATATCCCCCCTTGTGATTTGGACGTCACCTGGGTTAAAACCATCGTTACTAAGAGCGAAAGGCCTGAACTTACTTCTGCGTTGAATGTGGTAACTGGTGGAAGAGCGCTCAAGGATAAGGACACATTTGATAAATTACTCTCCCCATTAGCTGACGTTTTGCATGCTGCTATAGGTGCTACAAGAGCTTCCGTTGATAACGGGTTATGCGATAATTCTCTACAAATCGGCCAGACCGGTAAGGTGATTGCACCAAATTTGTATATAGCCGTTGGTGTCTCCGGCGCTGTCCAACAYTTAGCGGGGATGAAGGACTCAAAAGTTATAGTCGCCATCAACAATGATCCTGACGCTCCTATCTTTAACGTGGCTGACTATGGGTTACAAGGAGATCTTTACAAGATTGTTCCTGAACTGACTGAAAAGCTTCGTAAGTAAAAATAAATAGATTCTTGATTCTTAAATATATTCATCTCTTCAAGCAATGAAGGGGCACGTTTTACTTTTTCCCATTTTTCTTGCCTGTTTAAATCTAACCTTTCGGTATGAACAGCGGACTAAATATTAATAGAACATAACAGAAAGGATGACTATAAGAGAGCTAACCTTGGGTTTGAAATGGAGAAAGAGTCAAGTGGCAAAGCATCCAACTCCAAGCGATTTTTAGCAGCCTGAAGAGGTTTACCGAAACAGTACAACATGGCTTCGAATACTTCATTATTAGGGCGTAGAAGAACATCATACTCCTCTACCAACCCAACAAGAGTGAAAAAGTCGGTTGACCAGCATGAAATTCTTTTTGATAATGTTGACTACAATAATGATAACCTCGATGATAACAATAGGATATTTGAAACCGTACCTTATTACTTACCATGCTTCTCGTGGCTTCCGGAATATACTTTCAATAAACTATGGGGAGATATCATTGCAGGTATCTCCCTAGCATCATTTCAGATACCCCTGGCACTATCGTACACAACTTCGATAGCACATGTCCCGCCATTATGTGGACTATATTCCCTGGCTATTAGTCCGTTTGTGTATGGTATCTTGGGTTCAGTTCCCCAAATGATCGTTGGCCCGGAAAGTGCAATTTCACTGGTTGTAGGACAAGCAGTTGAATCTATAACACTACATAAAGACAATGTATCACTAATTGACATTTCAATAGTTATTACATTTGTTAGTGGTGCAATTTTACTCTTTTCTGGCATTTCCAGATTTGGTTTTTTAGGAAATGTTCTTAGTAAAGCATTACTACGAGGTTTCATAAGTTCCGTAGGACTGGTTATGATAATCAACTCTTTAGTTTCTGAGCTGAAGCTAGACAAATTTTTAATGAGCTTGCCCCAACATTATCATACACCTTTCGAGAAGGTACTTTTCCTTATTGATTACGCACCAGCGCAATACCACAAACCAACGGCGATATTCAGTGGATGCTGCTTCATTATTCTCATTGTCATGCGTGTATTAAAGAGGAAATTGATGAAACGCCACAAGAGTGCAGTATTCTTTCCAGATATACTATTGGTGGTAATTGCTACAATTCTCATTTCCATGAAATGGAACTTAAAGCAGAGGTATGGTATATCTATCGTCGGCGATTTTAGTATGGATAACCTGGATAAATTAAAAAATCCTTTGACTCACTCCAGACGTAAGCTAATGCCAGAATTATTTAGTGCATCCTTGATTGTAGCGATGTTAGGTTTTTTCGAATCTACTACTGCATCCAAATCTCTAGGAACAACCTACAACCTAACCGTTTCCTCCAACAGAGAACTGGTCGCTTTAGGGTGTATAAATATGTTCATCTCGTTATTTGGTGCTCTTCCCTCATTTGGTGGATATGGGAGATCCAAAATCAACGCTCTGTCAGGAGCACAAAGCGTTATGTCCGGAGTCTTTGTGGGTATTATCACCCTTGTCACAATGAACCTATTGCTTCAATTCGTGCATTATATACCCAACTGCGTTTTATCTGTTATTACAACTGTGATTGGGATAAGTTTATTAGAGGAAGTGCCTGGTGATATAAAATTCCATTTACATTGCGGTGGCTATAGTGAATTATTCGTTTTCGCTGTTACGTTTGGCATTACAATATTTTATTCAATCGAATCGGGAATATGTATAGGATGTGTTTATTCTATTTTGAATATAATAAAGCACTCAGCAAAATCAAGGATTCAAATCCTGGCTAGGATAGCAGGAACATCGAAATTTACAAACCTTGACGATTATTTAAGGACCACAAAAAAGAACCCACTAGCAGTTGAGGGCAGAATCGAAGAGATTGAAGGATGTATGATTGTTAGAATTCCAGAGCCTTTGACTTTTACCAACAGCGAAGATTTAAAACAGAGACTTGATAGGATAGAGAGATTTGGTTCATCTAAAATACACCCTGGAAGAAAGTCATTTCGATCGAAGGACTCCATAAAATATGTTATTTTTGACCTAGGCGGAATGACTTCAATAGACTCCTCAGCCGCCCAGGTACTAGATGAAATCATTTCCTGTTACAAGAGGCGTGACGTTTTCATTCACCTTGCTAATGTATCGATTAATGATAAGATACGGACGCGATTGTTGAAAGCAGGCGTAACACCTAATGTGGAAAGGGTACAAACAAATGCCAATGAAGGCAATACTAGAAGTGCATGCGATGATATGCAAGAGTCATATTCTCCTTACTTCGACAGTATTGATGCGGCTCTTTATGAGGTTGAAAAAATGAAAATTAAAGGAAATAATATTCAAAGCAATGATTCGGAAAGTTTTATGTCTAATACTCTTTTCAACTCTAGTCTGGTGTAGTTTCAGGTTGAAGAACAATAGCATTGTATCTGGGACTTTAAAAATTGGTGAAAACCCCTTTTGGTTCTTTTTCACACCCTATCATTTCATCGTGTGTATATATTATATTTATTGTATTCACTGTATTTATTTATTCATTCTAATATTTTAGTAAAGTGTATGTTCATCTCTCTGCTTTTTCAGTGTTAATTATTCTATAAACCATTTATTTGAAATCAAACATTTAAGATTGGCCACTGCACAAAGTTTTTATTCATCATTTTTTTCAGCACTGTTGATATTAAATTCAATTTCTCTTTTTTTCATAACAGGAATTCATACAAACCATGTTCTGCCACATAGTATTTGTTTTATTATATTCTCGAGTTATACAGATAGTCTAGCAGCCCCTAATGATTCCAGGGAAATGGCTCGTTGTTAAAATGATCATCGTCTTGATTCACAGAATATTGTTTCCTATTTCTGTAATACAACTCAAGGGTAGAAACGCAGATTCTCGGATCTAAGCCAATTATTTCTTACAATTCATTTAAGTAGGGTACACGTCTTGGGGCATAATTGTTAATTTATGTTATTTTATTGATAATACCTTTGGTGTGCTTCATGCTATTGACTTGTACGGTTTTATTCAATGTCACAATACTGCGTATATAGATTATACGTCTTGTAAAGTCTATACTTTGACAACTTCACGCGTGGCTGCTGAAAGAGAAAAAAAAATAGCTGACTGACATGTAGTTAAATCGAGAGTTCATATGCAAGGAGGTTTGAGGGAGTTTAAGTATTATAGATATTCTCCAAATGGATTCAGAACCCACAAAAGAGAATTAACAGTTTTGCAAAATACTATGAACGATTCTGTTTTTTTTTATATATTATCATACATCGATCTTGTTACAATAACAATACTTGCGCTTCTCTTCCATTGATTTCGACAGTTTGAATCTTGTTTTACTGGTCTTGTAATTTATGCCATCTTCAAACACCGCGTATAATAGTGGTAGATGAGCGATAGTTGATTCTTGTTTCAACACTATAACGGAGGTATTCGATCTGTTAAAATAGGTATCTTCGGACACATATTAATTCATGTATGATAAAATATCTGAAACAGGAATAATAATACTAACACTATAACTATTTATAAACATTGTTTTATCATGATACAAATGACCAAATCTGGTAATTAGTGAAGATAAGATTAAAGATCTATAAATTGATCAGAAATTAGGATATAAGAGGACTAGTTATACAAATGATAGCTTATTGTCCACATTCTGAATTATGTCTGGACCATTGGGTTTCAATAAGTAACCAGCGTGTTGGAACAAGATTCAACTATTGTCCATCTATTACTAATATATACGGTGTTAAAAGATGACATAAATTACAAGACCAGTAAGTTAAGATTCAAA